>NC_133163.1:55907500-56507500 GCF_040802235.1 Manis javanica | reverse complement strand
GCCTCTAAAAGGAACTTTGTGACCACCAGATTCACTCTTACCTCACATCTCAAGACTCTTAATTTACATCAGCAAAATCCTTTCACTGTGTAAAGTAACATATGCATAGGTTCCAGGGACTGGGCAATTGCCATTTGTTGGGGAGACATATACAGCTTGACATGTATGGGGCAGCTTTAGTGTATAACACTGAACAGTTTCCCAAAGTAGTTTTATCAATTCACACTCTCACCAACAGCATATGAAATATCTGATGGCTTCACAGACTCACCAGCCTTGGAATTAGGTGTATCTCTTTTCATTTTAGCCATTCAGGTGGTTATATAGTGGGTATATGCATGTGGGTACATACTGGGCAAAATCAAGCAAGAGCCTTGTCTATAAGTAATTTACAGTCTTCTCAAGAAGTATAAAATCTGGGATATTTTTAGAAATCACAAGACGTTCTGACAGACCTTTATCTTGCTAGTTGTAGAGAAGCACTGATAAATTTTAGAAAAAGGAAATATATTCAGATTAGGATTATGAAATATTGCACTGGCAGCTGGAAAAGGACACACTAATTTAATGCCAAATGGGAAACAGGGGACTGACTTCAGAGATCTTCACAGTATTTGGCAGGATGTAGAGGAACAATGGGTCTCAGGAAGAGGAAAGTACTATTTATTATCTGTAAAATAAGAGGTATGACAATACATTATTTTTTCCATATTTTCCCCCAATTTCAGATGAATTTTCAAAGCAAAAATAGGAACTTTCCAACCAAAATCCAGTATTTTTCCAGATGGAATCATCACAGAGTCACAACTTTTCTTGTAGATGTGGAGACATAGTTGATGTAACATTTAAAATACTATATATATGTAAACACACACATGCGTGCATGCACACACACACATAGTGTATCAGGAAGTGATAGAATATGCACTTTACGACAAGCAAGTGTATATCAGTAGATGCCTGTGGTGCTTGTATAAATGGAAGCTAAGGGTGTTATAATATTAAAACAAAAATTAGATTAGGTGTCATTTTTTTTTGTAGATAATTATTTTTTATTGAAGGGTAGTTGACACACAGTATTACATTAGTTTCAGGCGTACAACACAGTGATTCAACATTTATATACATGATAATTCTAGCTACCAGCTATCACCATACAAAGTTGTTACAATATTTTGACTATACTCCTTATGCTATACATTACATCCCGGTTACTTATTTATTTTACAATTGGAAGTCTGTACTTTTCTTTTTTTTTTGAGAGGGCATCTCTCATATTTATTGATCAAATGGTTGTTAACAACAATAAAATTCTGTATAGGGGAGTCAATGCTCAATGCACAATCATTAATCCACCCCAAGCCTAATTTTCGTCAGTCTCCAATCTTCTGAAGCATAACGAACAAGTTCTTACATGGAGAACAAATTCTTACATAGTGAATAAGTTACATGGTGAACAGTACAAGGGCAGTCATCACAGAAACTTTCGGTTTTGATCACGCATTATGAACTATAGACAATCAGTTCAAATATGAATATTTGTTTGATTTTTATACTTGATTTATATGTGGATACCACATTTCTCTATTATTATTATTTTTAATAAAATGCTGAAGTGGTAGGTAGATGTAAGATAAAGGTAGAAAACATAGTTTAGTGTTGTAAGAGAGCAAATGCAGATGATCAGGTGTGTGCCTGGAGACTATGTGTTAATCCAAGCTAGACAAGGGCAATAAAACATCTATGGATGCAGAAGATGTCTCTCCGAATGGGGGGGTGGTGAGGTTCTAAGCCTCACCTCTCTTGATCCCCAATTTCTCACCTGATGGCCCCCCTGCGACTGTACCTGTCTTAGGTTGTTCCTCCCTTGAGGAATCTTACCCGTCTCTGGCTAACAAGTCATCTTCCGGGGCCATACAGGGAAATGTAAAGTTGGTAAGAAAGAGAAGCCATACTGTTTGAAAAGGTTAGCTTTTTACTTCTTTGCATATTTATGCCCTGTGGCTTCTATGCCCAGCATTTGTCTTGAGGTATCTTTACGACTTGGAGGAATTATGATACTCGGTAAATTCTATATGAGACACGAATTCTATTTAAGGGTTGTAATTAGAAGGAAGAAGAAAAGCTATAGAAGTAGCAGGCGGAAGAAAACATGGGAAGATTGATTATTTCTTTGACATATCTTCTTGTAGAGTAACTTCAGCATGTATAAGTTTTAAACTACTAATTAAATTGTGCACACACATTAACATAATAGGAGTACAGTTACATAACCAAAGCAGACCTATAATTACCAGCCATCTCAGTGAAACCAAGAAAACCAGTTAGGCACCTTAGGCATTTGTGAAAACTTCTCTATGATATGGTGGATATTGTCCAACTGAACTTGAAGAGTCTGAGAGAAATTGGAAAAATTAAAACAACCCACATTCCTGGGGACTGTTCACGTCCCATATGTTCTTTTAACAGTAGATAGTCTGTAGTTGTAAGATTTTGGAGCGCTACAATTTGCACTTCTCCTAATTCTTGGTTGAGTTCCAACAGTATAGATCCAGTCAAATTTGTTGTTTTACTGTATGCACAGGCCAGCTTAGATATCTCCTTCTTCATTCCCATGGCAAGTCCAGGAACCGGTGGGATGAGTGCATCTACAGCTGTAGCAGCGCCTGGATCTTTGTTGAGGTTCTTTGATGATCATCTTCTGGTAAGATTAGGTGTCATTTATGTCTAGAAATATAATTAACCAGGATTCAGGATTTCATGTTTTGGCTCAAACACCTATTGTGCTATATCAGCCTGCAGAGGTATTATCTGCCTGATCACTTGAACTCTAGGCTGACTCAATTGTGAGTTTATCTGATGAGGATAAAATGATAGAACTCTGATGCCTTACTGTAGAGGAAAAAGTCCTCACGTTTGGGAAATGGGGATGGATGGAACAATAAGTACTATAAATGCAAATAATTCTATTCTGGCCAACCATATCCTTGCAGAAGGTCTATATACACTCGTTTTACCATGGAATTAAGCCATTTTTGGTGAGTGAGACATCATTATACTTCAAAAGTAGAGTAGTACTCTTCTGGTAGCAGAAATTGATGTGGGAAATGCAGCCATGGCTTCAGGTTTCCAGAATTAAGTAATAAACACCTGGGAGACCAGGTGGGACAATGTAAACACATAGAATGAAGTAGGCAAGATCATCATAATCATCATCAGGGACAGAAATACTTATTACAGTGTTTGTTTGTTTTTTGCTTTATCAGCCAAAATGATGATAGGGTTCTTATGAATGAAGATAATAGCAATCTACCAAAATGTTTCTTGATTTTTATTATTTATTTATTTATTTTTATTTGTTTTATTATGATTAATCTATAATTACATGAAGAACATTATGGTTGCTAGAATCCTCCTTCACCATGTCCCTCCCCACAAACCCCATTACAGTCACTGTCCATCAGCTTAGTAAGATGCTGTAGACACACTACTTATCTTCTCTGTGTTGCACAGCCCTCCCTGTGCCCCCCACACATTATACATGCTAATCATAAGGCCCCCCTTTTTTTTCCCTGACCTTATCCCTCCCTTTCCACCCCTCCTGTCCAGTCTCTTTTCCTTTGGTAACCGTTAGTCCATTCTTGGGTTCTGTGATTCTGCTGCTGTTTTGTTCCCTCAGTTTTTCTTTGTTCTTATACTCCACATATAAGTGAAATCATGTGGTACTTGTCTGTCTCCACCTGGCTTATTTCACTGAGCATAATACCCTCTAGCTCCATCCATGTTGTTGCAAATGGTAGGATCTGTTTTCTTCTTATGGCTGAATAATACTCCATTGTGTATATGTATCACATTTTCTTTATCCATTCATCTATTGATGGACACTTAGGTTGCTTCCATTTCTTGGCTATTGTACATAGTGCTGCGATAAACATAGGGGTGCATCTGTCGTGAAATTTTCAAACTGGGCTGCTACATTCTTAAGGGTAAATTCCTAGAAGTGGGATTCCTGGGTCAAATGGTATTTCTATTTTGAGCTTTTTGAGGAACCTCCATACTGCTTTCCACATGGTTGAACTAATTTGCATTCCCACCAGCAGTGTAGGAGGGTTTCCCTTTCTCCACAACCTCGCCAACATTTGTTGTTGTTTGTCTTTTGGATGCTGGCGATCCTTACTGGTGTGAGGTGATATCACATTGTGGTTTTAATTTGCATTTCACTGATGACAAGCGATGTGGAGCATCTTTTCATGTGTCTGTTGGTCATCTGCATTTCTTCTTTAGAGAACTGTCTATTCAGCTCCTCTGCCCATTTTTTAATTGGATTGTTCACTTTTTGTTTGTTGAGGTGTGTGAGCTCTTTATATATTTTGGATGTCAACCTTTTATCAGATCTGTCATATATGAGTATATTCTCCCATACTGTGGGGTACCTTTTTATTTTATTGATGGTGTCCTTTGCTGTAAAGAAACTTTTCAGCTTGATATAGTCCCACTTGTTCATTTTTGCTTTTGTTTCCCTTGCCTGGGGAGATATGTTCATGAAGAAGTCACTCATGTTTATGTCCAAGAGATTTTTACCTATGTTTTCTCCAGGAGTTATGGTTTCATGACTTACATTCAAGTTTTTGATCCATTTTGAATTTACTTTTGTATCTGGGGTTAGACAGTGATCCAGTTTCATTCTCTTACATGTAGCTGTCCAGTTCTGCCAGCACCATCTGTTGAAGAGACTGTCATTTCCCCATTGTATGCCCATGGCGCCTTTATTGTATATTAATTGAGCATATATGTTTGGGTTAATATCTGGGGTTTCTATTCTGTTCCACTGGTCTGTGGCTCTGTTCTTGTGCCAGTACCAAACTGTCTTGATTACTGTGGCTTTGTAGTAGAGCTTGAAGTTGGGGAGAGAGATCTCTCCAACTTTATTCTTCCTTCTCAGGATTGCTTTGGCTATTCGGGGTCTTTGGTGTTTCCATATGGATTTTTGAACTATTTGTCCTAGTTCGTTAAAGAATGTTGTTGGTAATTTGATAGGGATTGCAACAAATCTATATATTGCTTTGAGCAGGATGGCCATTTTGACAATATTAATTCTTCCTAGCCAAGAGCATGGGATGAGTTTCCATTTGTTAGTGTCCCCTTTAATTTCTCTTAAGAGTGTCTTATAGTTCTCAGGGTATAGGTATTTCACTTCCTTGGTAAGGTTTAATCCTATGTATTTTATTCCTTTTGATGCAATTGTGAATGGAATTGTTTTCCTGATTTCTCTTTCTATTAGTTCATTGTTTGTGTATAGGAAATCCACAGATTTCTGTTTGTTAATTTTATATCCTGAAACTTTGCTGTATTCCAATATCAGTTCTAGTAGTTTTGGGGTGGAGTCTTTCGGGATTTTTATATACAATATCATGTCATCTGCAAATAGTGACAGCTTAACTTCTTCTTTACCAATCTGGATTCCTTGTATTTCTTTGTTTTGTCTAACTGCTGTGGCTAGGACCTCCAGTACTATGTTGAATAACAGTGGGGAGAGTGGGCATCCCGGTCTTGTTCCTGACCTCAGAGGAAAAGCCTTCAGCTCTTCACTGTTCAGTATGATGTTGGCTGTGGGTTTATTATATATGGGCTTTATTATGTTGAGGCACCAGCCCTCTATACCCATTTTGTTGAGAGTTTTTATCATGAATGGATGTTGAATTTTGTTGAATGCTTTTTCAGCATCTTTGGAGATGATCATGTGGTTTTTGTCCTTCTTATTCTTTATGTGGTGGATGATGTTGATAGATTTTCAGATGTTGTAACATCCTTGCATCACTGGGATGAATCCCACTTGGCCATGGTGTATGATCCTTTTGATATGTTTTTGAATTCGGTTTGCTAATATTTTGTTGTGTAATTTTGCATCTACATTAATCAGGGATATTGGTCTGCAATTTTATTTTTTGGTGGGGTCTTTGCCTAGTTTTGGTATTAAGGTGATGTTGGCCTCATACAATGAGTTTGGGACTGTTCCCTCCTCTTCTATTTTTTGGAAAACTTTAAGGAGAATGGGTGTTATGTCTTCTCTGTATGTCTGATAAAATTCCGAGGTAAATCCATCTGGCCTGGGGGTTTTGTTTTTGGGTAGTTTTTGATTACTGATTCAATTTCGTTGCTGGTAATTGGTCTGTTTAGATTTTCTGTTTCTTCCTTGGTCATTCTTGGAAGGTTGTATTTTTCTAGGAAGTTATGCATTTCTTCTAGGTTTTCCAGCTTCTTAGCATATATGTTTTCATAGCAGTCTCTAATAATTGTTTGTATTTCTGTGGGGCCTGTCATGATGTTTCCTTTCTCATTTCTGATTCTGTTGATGTGTGTAGATTCTCTTTTTCTCTTAATAAGTCTGGCTAGAGGCTTATCTATTTCTTTTTTATTTTCTCAAAGAACCATCTCTTGGTTTCATTGATTTTTTCTATTGTTTTATTCTTCTCAATTTTATTTATTTCTTCTCTGATCTTTATTATGTCCCTCCTTCTGCTGACTTTATGCCTCATTTGTTCTTCTTTTTCCAATTTCAATAATTGTGATATTAGACTATTCATTTACGATTGTTCTTCCTTCTTTAAATATGCCTGGATTGCTATATACTTTCCTCTTAAGACTGCTTTCACTGCATCCCACAGAACTTGGGGCTTTGTCTTGTTGTCATTTATTTCCATACATTGCTGGATCTCCATTTTAATTTGGTCATTGATCCATTGACTATTTAGGAGCATGTTGTTAAGCCTCCATGTGTTTGTGAGCCATTTTGCTTTCTATGTAGAATTTTTTTCTAGTTTTATATCTTTGCAGTCTGAAAAGTTGGTTGGTAGAATTTCAATCTTTTTTAATTTACTGAGGCTCTTTTTGTTGCCTAGTATGTGGTCTATTCTAGAGAATGTTCCGTGTGCACTTGAGAAGAATGTGTATCCTGTTGCTTTTGGATGTAGAGTTCTGTAGGTGTTTATTAGATCCATCTGTTCTAGTGCATTGTTCAGTGCCTCTGTGTCCTTACTTATTTTCTGTCTGGTGGATCTGTCCTTTGGAGTAAATGGTGTTTTTAAGTCTCCTAAAATGAATGCATTGAATTCTATTTCCTCCTTTATTTCTGTTAGTATTTGTTTCACATATGCTGGTGCTCCTGTGTTGGGTGCATATATATTTATAATGGTTATATCCTTTTGTTGGACTGAGCCCTTTATCATTATGTAATGTCCTTCTTTATCTGTTGTTACTTTCTTTGTTTTGAAGTCTATTTTGTCTGATACTAGTACTGCAACACCTACTTTTTTCTCCCTATTGTTTGCATGAAATACCTTTTTCCATCCCTTAACTTTTAGTGTGTGCATGTCTTTGGGTTTGAGGTGAGTCTCTTGTAAGGATCATATAGATGGGTCTTGTTTTTTTATCCATTCAGTAACTCTGTCTTTTGATTGGTACATTCAGTCCATTTACATTTAGGGTGATTATCAATAGGTATGTACTTATTTCCATTGCAGCATTTAGATTTGTGGTTACCAAATGTTCCAGGTTAGTTTCCTTACTATCTAAGAGTCTAACTTAACTCACTTAGTATGCTGTTAGAAACACAATCTAAAGGTTCTTTTCTATTTCTCCTTCTTTTTCTTCCTCCTTCATTCTTTATATATTAGGTATCAAATTCTGTACTTTTTATCTATCCCTTGATTGATTTTGGGGATAGTCAATTTAATTTTGCATTTGCCTCACAATCTGCTGCTCCACCCTCCCTACCATGGTTTTACTACCTCTGGTGACAGCTATTCAACCCTAGGAACACTTCTATCTATAGAAGTCCCTCCAAAATAGACTGCAGAGATGGTTTGTGGGAGGTAAACTCTCTCAGCTTTTGCTTATTTGGAAATTGTTTAATCCCTCCTTCAAATTTAAATGATAATCTTGCTGGATAAAGTAATCTTGGTTCCAGGCCCTTCTGCTTCATGGCATTAAGTACATCATGCCACTCCCTTCTAGCCTGTAAGGTTTCTGCTGAGAAGTCTGATGTTATCCTGATGGGCTTTCCTTGGTATGTGATCTTATTTCTGTCTCTGGCCACTTTTAACAGTCTGTCCTTATCCTTAATCTTTCCCATTTTAATTACTATGTGTCTTGGTGTTGTCTTCCTTGGGTCCCTTGTGTTGGGAGATCTGTGGATCTCCATGGCCTGAGAGACTATCTCCTTCCCTAGATTGGGGAAGTTTTCACCAACTACCTCCTCAAAGACACTTTCTATCCCTTTCTCTCTCTCTTCATCTTCTGGTATCCCTATAATGCAAATATTGTTCCATTTGGATTGGTCACACAGTTCTCTCAATATTCTTTCATTCTTAGAGATCCTTTTTTCTCTCTTGCCTCAGTTTCTTTGTATTCCTCTTCTCTAGTTTCTATTTCATTTATTGATTCCTCCACTGTATCCAACCTGCTTTAATACCTTTCATCGTGCTCTTCAATGATTGGATCTCCGACATGAATTCATTCCTGAGTTCTTGGATGTCTTTCCGTACCTCCATTAGGATGTTGATTATTTTTATTTTGAACTCCCTTTCAGGAATAGTCACGAGGTCCATATCATTTAAATATTTCTCAGGAGTTGTATTAATTATTTTACTCTGGACAGGGTTCCTTTGGCATTTCATGTTTGTATATGGCACCCTCCAGTGTCCAGAAGCTCTGTTCTGGAGCTGCTCATTCCCTGAAGCAATGTCAGGGTTCGCAGGGGAGTGGTACTGTTGTCTGTGGGGAGGAAAGAGCTGTTCTCCACCTCCTGACTGCTGTGCCTGTCTCCACTGCCTGAGCCAGTGGGCCGATCACACAGGTATATGTTTTTGTCCCAGAGCAGCCCGCTATGTATCCCTGCTTTCCAGAAGTGGCAGGAATCCCAGTCTCCCCAGTTACTCTGCCTGTATTAACTTTCCAACCCAGTAGTCATGCAAGTCTCATGAAAGCACCATGCGATATAGGTTTGTGCTCCCAGCGCAGATATCCGGAGCTAGGTATTCAGCAGTCCCAGGCCTTCCACTCCCTCCCTGCTCTGTTCTCGTCCTCCTGCCAGTGAGCTGGGGTGGGTGAGGGGCTCGGTTCCCAAGGAGCCACAGCTCTGATACGTTACCCCGTTCACTGATGTCTGCTCTTTTCTCCAGGTGTGTGCATTCTGATACCATCCTTTTTCCTGTTGCCCTCTCAGGATTAGTTGCACCAATTAAATTTTCTAATTGTATCCAGTTTTAGGAGGAATCCTCTGCCTCTCGTCTCATGCCACCATCTTTAATCCCATCTCCTTCTTGATTTTTATAGGTAGAATATTTATATATCTTTTGAGCAAAAATCTAACTATAGAGCACTGTAGTGCCTGGGTGTCTCTTATCCATTCCCAGATATAAACTGGTTTATAGATAAATTGAAGAGGAGCCCAGTTATTTTGAGAAAGGCCTCATCAACGTGGCCAAGTTTGTACCGAGGATCATCCTCCAAGTTCCCAAGAGGAACCTTGAGCCATTTGTGAGTGTGCCCCTGGACCAGGGAAATACCCAGACCTTCAGGGGGTCAGTAGACACTGACCCCAAATGCTTCTGTGTCTACCAGTCAATCTTATCAAAGACAGAGAGCTGATGGTCTTCAGGCCCAACTCTATCTTCCAATGCTTACAGTGAGACTATTTATTAAGGTGATTGTGTCATATTTGTGAAATAACACACTTTTATTGTTATGGTATTTCTGGTGGTCTGTACAAGGGGAAGCCCACCAACCACCCCTCCCCAAATAGTTCCCCAAATAGTGATCCAAAGCACCGCAACTATATATAGGAGAAATCCCGACATTTATTCTGCGGTCAAAGATTTAGAAGATGCAAGGGTAATGACTCATCTCTGACTGCTAAATTCACCTACATGATTTACACCACCAGTCAGTTTTGGGGGAAAAAAATAAAAAATAGGAATGATTTTTCTCAGTATTACAAATTTACTAGGATAAATCAATAGATTTCCTGACATATGATATGCACCTATTAATCTAGATTATTTATGCTTAATTGCAGGCAGTAATCAGCAGTTCTCCTTCAGTAATCAGAAATGACAGTACATTTAGCAACCGTCCTCAAGTATATATCAATATTCCTGCAGTCAATCATCATATAGTCTGGAAAGACCTTGATTGTCTTGATATCCCAAACTAGTCTATTACAGCACATTGATTTATTACATTGATGACATCACTCTAATTGTATCTAGTGAAAAAGCAATAGCAAGGGTCTTAGATGTCTTACTGAAATATATGATTCCTAGAGGGGTGGTAATAAACCCAAAGAAAGTTCAGAGAAATGCCACATCAGTAAATTTCTAGGTACCCAGTAGTTTTTGGATCACTGGAATGATCTCTGCAGTGAGAGAAATGTGCTGACATTTTACTACCAAGTATGAAGAAAGGTATTTTTGGATTTTGTTGGCCATGTATTTCACAATTGTGTATGTTGTTTGTGTTCTTTTAAATATGTATTTGCCTTTCTGTCCATAGTGTTCCTAACAGCACCACCATTCATGTGCACATTGCATATTTTATTGCTGAAGTGTCCAATACAATATTACCAACAGCTAAGGAATTAATTATATGGTGAAAAAAGTAGCAATTGGTTCATTCCCATTCAATTTGCTGGTCTTTCCAAGCACCTTATCAGTTGGAATCGGTGGGATTGATATAGTGGTTCACTCTGAAGGCTGCAGTTATAGTAATGGCTGGACAACAATAGCCAAACAGGTTAGAATACTGTCCTACAAAATTTTTATATATCAGTATGCAATACCATTTAATCCAGAGAGAGAATTAATGGGTTGGGTTGTGCCTGCCCTCTACCACTGTTACATAGATTAACCTCTTATGTGAGTTTTACTTTCCATCTCTGATACCTTGGAATTATTGGAAATAGATCCTCAACCTCCAGGAATAGTCTACCAGGGAAAATGATGTTGTTTTTATACTGGAAGTTGATTCAAACTCTTCCTTGTTTTGGACAACTCATACCTCAAAAGAAGCAGAGAAGGGGGTTGCTTCACTGGCAAGGGTAGGTGATCCTCTGTTCTGCCTCCCAGCTGGGACAATAACCATACTTTTAGAACCCAGAAGACTCATGGGGTCCCTCACAGGACTCCCTCAGCTATATAAGAATACCCAATAGGAAGGAAAGTAGAGCAACCAAAAAGTAAGCCCACAAACAAGTTTTTGGGGGAATGATGGTTCAGTCTCCATCACTTGTAATATATATTTTACATATATATATATATATATATATATATATATATATATAAACAGCAAACATGATGGCAGGCTTTAAAGGGAATATGTATTGGAGGGTAGACTATCATCAATTAGGCCTTGAGAGCAGCTACAGAGTTGGGGATAGAATAGTTCCATGATCTATTAAATTTATTATTTTTCTCCCCTTTCCTACTATTTTAAAGATATTGGTGATAGCACATGGCAATATGACTGAATACAGCAACACTGTACAAATTGGAAGCTTATGAAATATGTATTTCCTCCAAGTTTTCGTCACACACACACATACCCCATAAAGACAGGTAAGTGGACAGATAACAGATTTAGTGGCAAAGATAGAGAATCATGTTGATCATTCTTTATCCTTGCCACCTCCAAGATTCATTCTCTGCCCTGGACCTGATCCCAAGGATTCCTCTGGCCTCAGTCGCAGGCACTCGTCACCTGGCAACAGCCTCACTGAAACGTCGGCTATGTTCCACACTCTCAGCCTCACTGAAGGTCCGGCAGTGAGGCCTCTTTGCACCTCTAGGGTCACTCTGTACTCTAAACAGTCACCTTTCCTTGGCTCTTCAAATGCAAGGGTGCTAAAACTTCGTGGTTACTCATTTTAGATTGTTTGTCGTTGTTACTTCCCTGCCCTATTCACATGTCTGCAGATTGTCCCTTCATTAAACTCTTCTCAGTTTTTAACCCAGTACAACTGTCATTTCTCAGGGGTACTGTTATAAATATGTAAGGTTAAAAAATATCTTTAAGTATGCAAGAACTCTCCAAAAGTTTAAGAAAAAAGGAAGTTAAAAAATATAAGAAATATATTTGGGAAATTGTCAGCTTATGAATTAGTTGGGCTCCTAGTTCTAGACACATTAGGGACATTGTATAATGTAGAAAAACTAGTGAACAAGTGAGGGAGAGAGAGCTGGGACAACCGATGGTGTTAAGACAACTGGGAGGCTGAGTGTGGAGAAATAGGTTACAGGCACGGGTGAATGTGACCTGGAACACGGTATCGTTAGTCATGCAATTCATTCTGGCTCTTTTAATAGTGAATTTGCAACTTTTAACACTGGAAAAACTTTCAGTGATTGTTTTTTCAAATGTTACCTCTTCCCCTTTCTATTACCTCCTTTTTGAGTTCTGATTAGATGTTATATTAGACCTGCCCCAGGTGTCATGTCTCTTCATCAATCTAGCCTACTGGACATTTTGAATAATGTCTTTAGAGCCACCTCTGGGTGCCTAATTATATCTTCAGTATGGATACTCCGTATGTATGCATATGTGTCTGTGAATGTACATGAACATATATCCTAGTCCCTTGCTTAATTCTTTAACATGGTAAATATTAATTTTATTTTGTGTCTGAACTTATGTATTTGAATTCCTACTGGTGCTTACATATGTCTGCCTGTAGAAGAATTACCATTTTTTGTTCTATTCCTCTTTTGATGTTCTTCAAGTGGTAGAATTCAAAAACTGCTTAAGGGCTGGGTTGAACTAGTGAATTAGAAACTTCTTCCCTATACCTAGCACTAAGGCTCACAAGTGATCTTCCTATTTATTTCTGTTCAGTGGAGTTTGGCATTCATCCTCCTTGAGCAGAAAGTACAGTTTTTTTTTAAAGTCCCCAGTTTATGCAGAGGTCCCTGATTTCAACTCTTTCCTTTACTGACATTGAATTATCTCCTGTACCCTAACTCATTACAAAAAAGAAAAAAAGAAAAAAGAAAAAAAAAGTAATTTCTCCAGATTTGGCAGAAAGCCCTTGATTAAATTCAGCTTTTACACTAAATGCACACCTAGTATACTTCGTTGAAAGTACACTTCATATTTTGGACACTGTGACTTCCATATCTTTGTTTTAGCTCATTCATATGAAAGAAGATGATAAATAGATTAGTACTCTTACAGTATTTTAGTATCCTAGTGTTTCTTTATGAGATTATTCACATATCTAATAAATATATTACAATACTACTATTAACACTTTTTATTATTAACTGGGCAGTTATGACTAACTATGAGACACCAGGTTTATTTAGCAAAAGAGAGTACCTCTGTATTGGAAAAATATACTGATTTTGAAATAAGTTCTTCCTGCTATAATAATTGAAAAATTCATCATTTTATGTATGCTTAAGTGGATTGTTCCAGGCTTTACCCATGAAACATGGTGGGCAGATTTTTATTCATCTGGAATTATTGTCTCTATGCCACCAGCCCTTTAGTTACACTTTAGGAAAAGGCTGGAGGAATGGCAATCATGGAAGTCAGCCTCCCAGTGCCCTCATGTTTAATAAACTCAGGTTACTTTAAGATCTCTTTTTAATGTAGAGTTATAGTATTTAACTCAATATGATACATGTTTTTAAAAATTTTGGTTAAAAAAATTGATTTTTAAGTTTGCAAACTTTCTTTATTGATCATTTTTACCATAAGAATCCTTGTTGATGTCTTCCCTTAAATAAAAATATAATGAAGTTTAATAAATAAAAATCATTTTTGTCTTTTTAAAATTCCCTTTGTTCAGTAAACCTACATGTTTAGATTTAAAGTATGTTAATATTTATTAAACACTTTAACTTCCACTTATTTATTAAAAATATTTACTTGAGCTTAATCATTCAGCTAATTTCTTACTGTGGTTAACTTTTCAAAGCAGTATTATGTTTATATCTTCATTTTGCTAGGTATATACAATGTTAAAGGCACACCTAGTATACTTTGTTGAAAGTATATTTCTTTTATTCTTATGCTACTTGAAACTGTTTTTATTCTGTTACTTACTTCCTTTTGCTTTCCTACAGTAAAAAGTTCTTGTGAAGTTCTTATTGTCTGCAGTTGAGCAGCATAATTTAACAATTGTGAAGCACAGCAATAATTCCGAAGCAATGATGACACATTCCTTTTTCACCATCTAGAAATTGGTTATTTTATGCATAATTTAACATATACCACACAAGTTGATACATACCATTAGCACAAAGAAGGGATGAGGGAAATTTTTATGAATAAATAACATTAGAAATGACCAGCCCAGATTTTATTTTTTTACACTAATTCTTTCTTTCTAAATAAAAATTCCTTAGGAAAATGATAGCATTTTAAAATGTCTTGAACTTGTAATAGACTACACCTCTACAGAACACAATAGAGTAGAAAGTAAATGTTTGTTATTTACGCATTCCAGGCGAATCATTTTTGTCATCTTTTCCTTAAAATTACGTTTAAAAATTTTATGTGGATAAAGGCACAAAGATTTCATTTAAAAGTTATGTATTTTTATAAAACATTACTTACATAGGACATGGTAAAACCTACATGTTATTGATGAATATGTGAAAATATCACACTTTGTTTATCTAAATTTGGATAAATTATACTAGTGATTTAAACTAAACTAGCCACCTTTACCCCAAATGTCTTTATAATAAAAACCAGTGTTTACAAAATCAATTTTTGGGTTCTGGAAGTAGAAGGTTTCCTGGAAAATAATTTGAAGGTTGTGAGAATAATTAGTTACATTATGAAAGATGGATGGATATATGTGAAGCTGTCTTGAATTTAAAAAGTAATGTTGTGGCACCAAGAATCATATGTTTGTGACTGTGTCTTGGGATTAAATATTTCAAGAGACATGATACAATTACACTCCCTTCAAGAGGGAAAAATACACCTATGTGTTCACATTCAGGGTTATGCAACCATATCCTTAGAGGCTCTCTCCAGTTAATATCTCACCCTATGGGGGAGCCACCTGGTAGAATCCCTACCTCATATACTTTTTATTATAGGAAAATGTCCTAAAGTTTTCAAAATCATTTGTACTCTATTGGTTGACACATAAAAATGCTTTTCTGCCGTCTTACCCATTTTCATTACAAGGTGGTATTGAAAATTAAGGTGAAATGTGATTACTCTGCATCTGTTCAATAGTCCGCTGCCAAAACATTCCCTTCATAGAAAGAAAAAAAGTAGAATGAATGACTGGGTTTCAAGTTGCATGCAAAAGTCATGGCTAACTAGAAGAGGTCACAGACTTGACATTTTATGTTTGTGTGTTACCTATAATATAGTTCATAATTTTAAAAATTTGTTTCAATATATGATGCTTTTTATACTTGTAGGAAATTTGTATGAGTTTACCTGCTTTTTTTTGTTCAGTTCTCTAAGTGTTATTTGCAGTTTCACTTACAGAATTCCACTTACAGATGCCACTTACAGAATGTCAGTAGGAGAAAGTGGAATAATGCTGAAAATGCTCTAATATATAAAGATACATTTGTTTCTATAAACTTTTTATTTCCAGTTAGTTTTGTTGTTTTAGTTACTTTTTCAAGAAACTCTAGTTGAGGGTGCCTCACAGCAATAGGAAATCATCATTCATAGAATCTAAAAAGAAAGGAACTTGTTGCATTTAATTGGGAAAGACATGCCAGACATCAGGTGACATGGATAGAGAAGACAGTAAATACAAATGTGGATACCACAAAATAAATGCATTGTAATTATGTTAAAACAAGACAATGCACAGGAAAGGGAACAATCAACAAAATAAAAAGGCAACTTGCTGAATGGGGGGCAATATTTGCAAATCATATATCTGATAAGAGGCTAATGTTCAAATGTATAAAGAACTCATATAACTCAATAGCAAAAAATAGAAAAAGAGAAAAAAAATTCAGTTGCAAAATAAAAATTCTGAATAGACTCTTTTCCAAAGAAGACATACAGATGGCCTATAGTTACATAAAAAGGTGCTCAATATTGCTAATCATGAGGGAAGTCCCACACCTCTTCAGGGAATTGTATCACCATATACCGCTTAGAATGGCTATTTTCAAAAGACAAGAAATAACAAATGTTGGCAAGAATGTGGAAAAAATAGGGCCCTCTGCACTGTTGGTGGGAATGTGAATGGATACAGTGCTTTGGAAAACAGTATAGAAATTCCTCAAAAATTAAAAATAGAACATATGACTTAGCATTTCCACTTCTTGGTATTTACCCAAAGAAAATGAAAACATTACTAGAGAAGATATATGTACTCCCATGTTTATTGAGGCTTTATTTGCACTAACCAATATGTGGAAACAAGTGTGTATCAATGGATAAATGGATAAATAAATTATGGTGCACATACATAATGGATTTTTATTCAACCATACAAAATGAATGAAACCTTGCCTTGTGACAACATGGATAAACCTAGAGGGTATTATGCTAAATGAAATAAATCAGACAGAGGACACCATACAATCTCACTTACATGTGGGAAATTACACATACAAACACACACACACACACACACACACACAAAACTCCTAGATACAGAAGATAGATTGGTAGCTACCAGAGGCAGGCTTTGGAAAGTGTGAGAAATGGGTCAAGAGTGTCAAATGGTATAAAATTCCATTTATAAAATAGGTAAGTAATGGGATATAATGTACGGCATGTTGACTATTATTAATAATACTTTATAGCATATTTCAAAACTGCTGAGAGCATAGAACTTAGAAGTTCTCATAAGAAAAAAATGTGTAACTTTATGATGTGATGGATATTAACTAGACTTTTTGTTGTGATCATTTCACAATGTATACAAATACTGAATCATTAGGTTGTACACCTGAAATTATGTCAGTTATACTTCAATCAAAATATTAAAAAAAAAAAGATGACAGGCCCAGAATGTAGTCACTTAGGCCAGCCCCACATCACCAAATAAAGACTTAATTACAAAATTGTAGCTTAGCTTAATTACAGTTTCAGCTCTCCCAGAAATGGAGTCTTAAACCAGTCAGTCAGGAATTGACTAGCAAGTGTTAGTTAGGTAACCGGCTTAATAGACCCCTCCCACTCCCCAGAGGGAAGTGACTGTGTAATAACCAATTTGCTTTTTTGCCTATTATAACTATCTTGTTCCAGCTCCCTTCTCCCTATCAGTCTATCATTTTCTACAGCTCTTCAGATTTCTTTTCTATCTGCTAGATCAGATGCTGTCCAATTTATGAATTATTGAATAAAGCCTTAAGATCTTTAAAATTTACTCAATTAAATTTTATTTTTTAACAATGGTAACTAAACAGTGTGGTCTAATATGCATGACTGAAATGTATATTATCAATTTTATTCTTATATTAATATTTTAATTAAAAATTTTTATATTGAGGTATATAAAATAAGATGCACTGATCTTAGTGCGCAGCTTATGAATTTTGACATGTCTATACATTCACGTAGTCATTGCCCATGTCAAGAGATCAATCTTACTAATTTTCTTCCTTTTGTTTTATGTTTTCCCTATTTTATTTTTAAAATGCTGATTTAACCCTTTTCTCTTCTACACATCAGGTTTATATCAGTGTTTGAATTTCTGTATTTTAAATTTAATGAACATTTTTACTTAAATAGGTAATCCATTCTAATTCTTTTTAGAATGTAGTCTTTTCCTTTTTATAGTCTTAAATCTACTGATTCAAACATGTATAATGAAATTGTAATGTTCAGTCAACTAACAATTTTTGATTATTTACTAGGTGCATGGCACACTATTAAGCACTGTGGAAAATTAATCATGTCTGGAGTCTTTCTTTATGTATTCAGGTTTAGAATATAAAAGAGGAAATAATTCATTTGCCCAAATAGTCAAGAAAGAGTAGAAAAAGGACTATCATAATAGTAATAAATCGGCAAGCTTACAGAAAATTATCCTAGCAATTATTAAAGAAAGAGACTGCTTCCACACACAGAGGCTTCAGTGGACAAAAGATGTGAGTAGCTCTTTCAAAGATCATAAAAGCCTGAGGAAACATGAAAAAGAGGCTGACGACAATATTTACAAAAGCAAGGAGATGTCAGAGAACTAGTTTTATTTCGAGAACAACAGTTTACAATAACATAATACATATTAACTGAAATATTAGGAGAGAAATTGAGAAAGACTAGATGATCTACAACTTAAGGAGTTAGCCCTTGATTCTATGTCTGAGTAGGAGGTGACATAATTTGAGTGCTATATTAGAAATAATCTGGCAAAAAATATTGAGTTATATTAAATATTTAATTCCAAGATTACTTATAATAATTAAATAAAACAAAATAACCAAATTATGTTTTCATCATGTTATATTGGGATGTTAGGGTATGAAGACAGAGACCTAATAGGAGTTCATGAAAGATAATTTCTAAAGACAGTTAAGATTTACAATCTGAATGATGAAACAAAGCATACAGTTGAATTAATAGATACCAAAAAAAGAAGATGGGCATTTGACTTGGTATTTTAAAGTTTGATACTAAATTAAAAACTCAGTTATTTGGAAATAGCACTTTAACTAAAAAACTATGATAATCAGGGAAAAAGAAAGCAGGAGTGTGAAGAACAAAACATTAAGTAAGGATGTTGAGTGGAAATGAGCAGAACAAGAAGTTAATACATATAAAAAAAAAGGCTGTGGTATAAGAAAATCAAGACAGTAATAAAATCATGCCAAAACCTAAAAGTCTTAAAAATGAGAAGATAACTAACAATGTTAGAGACAACAGAGAGATTAAGGAAGATTTTTAATACTATAACCACATTTATGAACAGTGGAAAATAACAACAGTTATCAAAAATAGCTGAATATACTGAATTCTGATCATATACAAGGCACAGTGCAAAGACATCTATGTATATAATCATGACTCTTCACTATAATCCTTTCAAGTCTGATAACCTTATTTTCCACAATATATATTAGAAAATATCAAGCTGACAATCCAATACCAGGTTTCTCTGACCCAAGACCTTCACAATATTACAAAGTACAAAACTACTTACTTTTTGAGTGGAGAATCGTGTGTGCATGATTCATAAATGTATACAAGAGTTCCCACTGCCTAGTATGTGCATACAACTTGAGATAACTATTTCCTCAAATAATCTAATAAGCAAATATTTGTTGAATCATCTCAATTCTTATGGCTAAGTACTGAAGCAAAGAGTTACATACCAGATTTAACATCCTGTGGATTCTAGTTCGTGTCAGTATGTAAGAGCATTCTTCTTAGAATCAAGAAACCACTTAGAATCAAGAAACCATTTTCCCTTGATAATTAACCATATGAACTATAAGCCATTAAAACTACCATTGGATTAGTTTCCTCCTTTTAGTAAACAAATGTGCTTTCATTTCTTAAAATCTGTAATTTTATAAGTTCAAATTTTTGAGTTAAAGTTTCTTTGTTATATCTATAATTTAACTCTTAAAACTTCTTTAGAAAGAATTAACATCTACTCTCACAGAGACCTGCTGTATGTTCCCAAATATGCCACTGTAATTTCTCTTCTAACAATAAAACCTAGTGGATGGCTACATTAACTTTACTTTATCTATAATTTCCAGGTGTACAAACACATAATAATGTAAAATATATATTCTGCATTGCATAAGCTTTTTCAAAAATCCCAATAACTTTATTTAAAACCTGACAATTATGTAATCACTGAAAAATAATTTTATAGAAAGAAAATGAACTTAAATAAAATACCTTAATGCCCATTTTCACAAAGTTCATTTACTTTACATTATTATGCAACTTTTGTGACACTGAAATGATATTTCAAATTAAGTTAATTGTAACATCAATTTGAGCCATTCTAAAGTTTTTTGGCTATTACATAAAATGGTTAAACAAATCAAAGTTGGCAATTTAATTTGGCTATGAAAATAAGCTTGCTGAATTAATTCATAATGAATATAATTCAACTAAATAGGAACCAGGTTATAAGTTTTAATATAATTAATTTAATTAAAGTTCATTTAATAAAATTCTCCATTAGCATTAATACTGAATTTATTATAAAAAAAAATAGTCAAGTACCTCTCATTTTTCCTTTAATTGCTGATACAATTAAGCCTTTCTACATGTTGTAACAGGCATTCAAACCCAAACTCTGAGACTGAATCTAGAAAGATTAGGATTGCTTTAGTTTATTTTTAGAAGCTAAATTTAAATCTACTTACTGCTTTCAGAGGTACCACAATTTAGTCAGTAGATTATAAAGTTTGGCATATTTGGCTGGAATTCACAGTCAAATCTGTTTGTTGCCTTCAAAATAGCCTTATTCTATATTTTAATGAAAGACAACAGCAAAAATTATATATAACTTGAAGGTATATCAAGAAACTTTTCAACTCTGTGCCTCTCTTCATTAGGAAAAGTTAGGATAACACATTTTGAAATGGTAAGCCAATAAATTTGGGTTCACTGCAAAGAAGATATTCTCGTAAGTATCTCATCCTAACAGAGACCAATGATCATCAATTTACTGCTCTGTGTTTACCTTGATCATGATCTAAAAAACAAATTTAAGTTCCTGATTTTCTGGACAGAGACAAACATTACTGAAATGTTATCCATAACGACATGCTAAAATATCCCTTAACAACTTCCTCCAAAACTTTCCACACAGGGAATAATCTTTTCAACTAGAAACATATCTGTAGAGAAAAGTTAAACTATTAAACATGGAATTGTGATTCACTGAAAGGAAATGTGAAGAGAAAAAAACAAGAACTGTTCTGTAAATTCAAGGAAAATAATTTACAAAATTACAATTGCATTCATTCATAAAATGAAATGATTTTTGTACATCCTTAGGATATAAGTAGTTAAAAGCCTATCTATCCAGCTTTATTCTGATCAAAACTGCATCAAGTCCACACACATAGTAGCATCTAGGATCAAAATATCTTATTGTTATGTGTATAATTAAAAAAGAATAAATGAAACTCTGTTCTTTAGTATAAGCCTATCTTTCTTTGGTTTATACACTGCAAAAATGAGAAACTTCACAAAGAACCACATTTTGCATTGCACCAGTAAGGAGGGTGTCATTGGTCGGCAACCAGAATGCCTTGTGTGAATTTCAGCTGTGCGATCCTGAGCAATAACCTCAGTTTTTCTATGACTTGATTTCTCTACGTGGAAATAAGTATAATAATTGTTCCTATTGTAAAGGTGTTAGGATGCTTCTGAGTCAAAACATATTAAATATTTAGAAGATTGTCTGGAATGTAGGAAACATTCAATAAAACTAGTCTTTTAAATTAATTTGTATAAGTGAGTTAATGAAAATTATAAGCTTGAATTTGTCCTTAATAAGATCATTATTTCATCAGTAGTGAGAAAATGTCTGTTTATTCAATCTTAATATGCACACACACTCACATATATATATTTAAATATATGCATATAATTCTCATCTTAGAGAAACTTAAATTATTAATTAAAGTTTGGTGATATTCACATAATATGTTGAACTACTAAGACTGAACTTTGCCTATTAAAAACAGTAACTGTAAAGCATAGCTTTATCAATGCAATCTTTGTATTCTGCAGAAGACAGTCTAGAAATCATTGGTGGGACACTGGAGGAGAAACATACACTAGAAAGTAGTTTCAGATTTCTGGGCATAAGAAGCAATTACAGTACAGTTATAGGGTCCCAACTGTATGTTGCTTGAGATTAACATGAAGATACTAATCTCTTAAAGAGACACCTTCAAGGCCTCTCATCAGTTGGGTAAATCTATAGCATGCGCTAAAGTATTCACTTCTGTGAGTCTGCTATCACTGCATTCTTTCCAATATAATTTAAATTTATGTTTGCTAGTAGAAACATCAAAGATTGTTGATTTTAAATTCATTCATTCAACCCAGCTGAGAAGGAAATAATAAAGTACTGCTGCTGCCAGAATGCTTGTCGAATGATATCACCTTTGTCTCTGTCCAGAGTGTACCATGCTGATTCTGTAAATTTCAAGTGGAAATATGCTTTTCACAGTCTGTTTGTGTGAACATTCCTGCATTATCTACATGAATACAGAGGCTCTGTCACTAGGTAATCTTATTAAAAAACAGTACATTGGAATGCAAAAATCTATATTCAAGATCATTCCATTCATCCAATATAATTTTATTTCTAGCATCACTTATTCAGATATACCAATAATGGGCATATTAATGACTAGAAATGAAGTGAGTGATTATTGTTTACAGTGGCTAAAACAGCGAAAAAAAGTTAGAATTTATTTCTAATAAATCTCTCCACTTAGATTCATGAGTTCTAAGTTTTTAAAGTTTTGCTTGTAATGTCTTTCTATAGTCATGCAGTATGCAATGAGTACTTCAGAAGCCTGTAGAAAAAAAAAGCTGTGCTTGACATAAAAGTGAAAAATAGTGAAACTGTATTATAAGACTTGTGAATAGTGTCATTATGATTTAAAAACTATGGTTAATTCCTTCTTCAAACATATGGTCTTGATTTTCCTTCATTTGCTGTTAAACATATGGTCTGGATTTTATTCTGAGAGAGGCTAAGAAAGTATCTATCAAATATTCACAACTTAAACTGGAGAATAGAGACAATATTTCTATGTAAACTGTCAAGTCATGATTCTACAAGATACAGCAGGATGGTGCTTTTATAGGATCTTTCTAGGCCATAAATGGATAGGGATCAATTTTTCACTGAAAACAAGCACTACTATTTAACAAACTGTTTACTTGACAGCTGAAAGACATTTTTTTCAATAACTATTTACCATACAGCACATTTATTTTCTTGATTAAAAAATTTGTCCATTTAATATTTATTTATTCAAAATGTTTTTATAACTAAAAATGGTTGTATCTCAAATGCAAAGATACAAGAAAGAGATAAAATGCACTTCTAGACAGAAATAAAACTTTGAATGACAAAGGGTAACAAAGAACTCTGAAGGAAGAGAAGAAAGAAACTGGAGAAAAAGAACAGTGAAACTAATCATGTAGAAACACTGACACTAATGTGGAAATATTGGCTATGAATAATCAGCAAGCAGAAATGCGAATCAGGATTATGTTACAAATGATACAGAGTAACAGAAGTTTTAGAAAAAGAATTAAGCTGTTACCATTATTAAATATATGAATATTTCCATAACATAAAGGTTTACCATCACTTGCATTTTATAGTGAGAGCTGCCCACATGTTTAATAACACATCATAGAAGCTAATAAACTATAAAAAAACAGCAATGGAGTTTGCGTCAGTGGGAACCAAGATGGAATCCCCTGGTAAGAGTTTATGCCACTTTTTAATATATGACCAGAATTTTTAAAATGTATTAATAATGTTAATTAGTAATTGTTAAGAGCTATTACAAAAGCATCTGTTATGGCAAGAATAGCTGTTTAGATTCATAACTGTATGCAATATAATTTAAAAGCATGGACATTTGAGTAAGAATACCAGTCTTCATGCCTCTGCCATTTCTAGTTTTAAAACATCAGGATAGGTTTCTTTGAACATGTATTTTCATCTGTAAATTAAAATGAATATTATATATTCTATACTATGGGCAGGCTGAATTAAATTAATATAACTAAAGCTGTTACCATGATGCCTGCTGCATAAAGTGACAGCTATTATTATAAAGTAGAAGTAATACAATGTAAATATACAGATAATAAAGTAAGACATGGGCTGAGGTCTTATCTCTTAGTAATATCTTAATTATCTATCTTTATTTTGTAGACATAACCTTTGTGTATTAAAGACAAATATGCAAAAGGACTTTGGCTTAAGGAGTCTTTGATTAATACTGCTAAGTATTATCTTGGAAGAAGAAAATGTCATTCTCCAAAGAGCTAACATTGTGATGAAAATAATGAGAAACTCCTACTGATTCAAACGCTTCAAGAAATTACATTCTTCAATAAACAATATTGAAGAAAAAACTTAATTTTCCATGAAAAAGATATATGAGTGCTCAAATATATTTCATTTTAAATTATTACCTTCCTAAGCCTTTCCAATTTTATACAATTATGTTTTTAAAACTTGCAAAATATACAAATACAATTGTCCCTACTGTTACTTCCAGAACAGCATACAAAGGTTTTGCTTTTTATAAAAAGTCAGTTCCTCAAATATTAGAAGTTTATGTAGGTATTTACATGTTTTACAAGTAGAATCTTAGAAATGTTCCTTTACAGAATTTCTTTGTTTAAAGAAAAGCACCTCTGGAGATTCAGATAAATCAAAATGAAATACAGAAATGCTAGTAGCTTTTAAAAAAAGATTTAAACATAAAAGTTATTTAAGTATTATGTTGTTTGTGTATTTTATGTATAGTCAATGTCTATCAATGTATAAATAGTAAACATATTTGAAATAACATATCTATGAAGTGAAACAAAATATTACACCATTGCAAAAATACATAGTTAGTTCCCAGTTTGACAAACATTAGAGTTGACTACTTCTGTGGTCATATTATGATATCATACAAAAAAATGTAATGATTCAGCTAAGTAGGGAAGAACAAATAAGCATTTATACTTAATACTTGTATCAAATCTAAGTCAAAATCATTTGACTATATTTTGTTTTCTGTCCTCTCCATTTGGGTTGCAAATCTCTTTCATCTTTAAAATATTTCTTTCCATCCTCATCATTATACTTGTCTACCATCTTAAAATTTCATTTCTTGCTTATTCCAGAAATATCTGAGGTGATTTTCCAGTCTCTAAATTTTCAAGTTTTAATTGACAAATATAGATTCAAAATAAATATTTTCAGTTTATGTCTTTCATTATATTAACTCCTCATCTGAGTATCAACAACTCCTAACTCAATCAATTCTTGATTTTTGAGCCTAACTCTCAAGCCTTTCATAATTTGGTTACCATCTACCCTTACAAGAATAAATCTACCTATCTCTTGAGCTATCTTAATATACATGTTTGGGTGTGTGAATGTGTATGTGTGTGTGTATGCAATTATTTATATCATATAAATATTCATGCATTTATATGTATATTTACTGCAAATGGATTCTCATAGTCATGGACCTTGCTTTTCCCACATATGCATTGATCAGTCTTACATTTTTTAGAACCCTCAAGTCTGTATATGATCAAAGTTTATATTGTAAATTCCTTAATAGGCTTTCCTAGACTTCTTACTTCATGGAATTAAATAAAATAAAATGTTTTTACTTAAGTATTTGAGCCAAAGTTTGCTATCAGTTGAGAAATATTAACCACTTATTGTGACTCAGATCATAACTCATGAATGTATAAAATATACTGTGTGCATTAATTTATTCCACTGACTTTCACTTCTAACAATGATTAAATAACTGGGGGAAGACTAGCCTTCCTGCCACAAACAATTATAAAACAGGAGAAAGTAAATGAAGTATATGTATCCACATGTTGGAAAATAAGAAATATAAGATTGTGTCCTGTAAGAAAAAACAAAGCAGCACTGGTATGTTCACAGACTGTACTGCCTAGTATGTGAACCTATAGTCTCTTTCTCAACTGAGGTGTCAGATGGTGGAGTCAAGTAGACAACCCCAGTCTCCCTGAGCTTAGCAGACAGAGTTTGAAGGATGAGGCTCAGACTTATGGTTTCTGGTCTGGCATAAAAGAAGCTTAGAAGTTGATGCTCCATCCTAACAAAAAGTAAAAAGCTAAAAGGACTGAAAAATCCATAAAAGAAGTAAGATTACAGGGAAAATCATTCCCCTACCCCCCAAATTCAAGAGACCTAAAAGAAAATATAGAGAATCACAATATACTGGAGCAGAAAGGCAAAAGTTGTAACTCCCACAGGAATAAGTGTTGGGTACATCATGTTCAGCTATCAAAAAAATTAAAATTAAAATTAAAAAAATTTAGGCAAAAAACAGAGACTGAGGAGACAGAGCTGCATCAAAATCGGATTCAGATATAATACATATATTGGAATTATCAGACCAAGAATTTAAAATAACTATGATTAATATGCTGAGTTCTCTAATGAATAATGTAGACAGCATTCAAGACAGCTGAAGAATGTAAGAAGAGAGATGGAAATCTTAAGAAAGAACCAAAAAGAAATACTACAGACCAAAGAAACTGTAAGAAAAGTGATTAATGTCATTGAGTGGCTCATTAATAGACTAGATATAGTTGAGGAAATAACCTCTGAGCTTAAGAATACTGCAGTAGAAACCTTTAAAACTGAAAAGCAAAGAGGATGAAGAAAAAAATATCCAAGGAATACAAGACAAGTACAAAAGGTGGAACATGGATGTAAAGAGAATACCAGTAAGATAAGACAAAGAGAAAGGAATAGAAGAAATATTTCAAACAATAATGACTGAAAATTTCCCAAAATTAATGTTGGACACCAATGCACAAATCTAGGAAGGTCAGAGAACATCCAAAAGGGCAAATGCAAACAAACAAAATTAATTTCACTTACGCATAACATTTTCAAGCCACAGGAAATCAAAGGTAAAGGAAAAAATACTGAAACAAAAGGAAATAAACACCTGACCTATGAAGAAACAAAGATAAAAATTACATTCAACTTCTCAGAAACCAAGAAAATTGGAGAGTGAGTGGAATGGAGTATCTGACCTGCTGAGGGGAAAAAAAATATCAACCTAGGATTTTGTACTTAGCATTTATCCTTTCACGGTGATAGAGAAATACTTTCCATGACAAATAAAAATTGAGGGAAAGTTTTGCCAATAGACCTGTCCTTTAAGAAATGTTAAAATAATTCTTTAGAGTGAAGGAACCTGGGATATACATAAAGAAAGAACATCAGAGAAGGAAAAGGTGAAGGTAAATAAAACCTTTTCTATTGATCTAATAGATAAGTTTATTCAAAGTAACAATGTATTTGATTGTGTACACATGTAAGTGTGTGTGCATATGTGCTTGTGTATAACTAAAATGAATGATAGTAATGACACAAGGGACAGAAGGGAGAAATTAGATTAATTTGCTGTTATAAGGTACTCATACTATCTGTGAAGTAATATGATGTTATTTCAAAATGGACTTGGAATAGTTGTAAATATATATTGTAACTCTACAGCAGCCACTTAAATGACATATACTAACAAAGGAGAGAAAATAGAGTCATAACATTCTCAAATAAAATCACAAAAGGCAGAAGAAGAGTGGAAAACAAAAATAGGAACATAAAACAAGGGCAAAAAATAGAAAACAGTAATGAATTTGCTAGCTATTAATCCTATTATATAATAATCACTTTGAATGTAAATGATGCAAACCTAACAATTAAAAGAAAGATTGTCAAAGTGGACTAAAAAATAAGACCTAACAACATTTTGTCTACCAGAAACCCACATTAAATATAGAGACACATATACATTAAAAGTTAATTGATGGAAAATGATATATCATGCTAACACTAATCAAAAGAAAATATGAGGAGCTATAGTAATTCCAAAAATAGCCAACTTCAAAGCAAGGCAAGTTATCAAGGATAAAGAAGGGCATTACATAATCATGAATGGACTGGTTCTCCAAAAAGACATAATATTTCTTAATCTGTATGTGCTTAAAACCACAATATCAAACCGCAGTGGCAGAAACTGAACAAACTGTAAGGAGAAATAGATGAATCTGCTGCCATAGTTGGAGTATTCAATATACGTCTGTCAGAGAGAGGTCCGGCTGGCAGAAAATCAGTAAGACCATGGTAAAACCAAGCAGTACTACCAAAGAACTATGTATAATTGATTTCTACAGACTATTTAATCTAACAACAGCTGGATAAACATTCTTCTCAAGATCATGAGAAGTACTCACCAAGATAGGTAGACCACATTATGGTCCATAAACCATACCTTAAAAAACTTAAATATACCATCTGCTATCAGACTCCAGCAGAATTAAACTAGAAATCAACAATAGAAAGATAGCTGAAAAATCCCAAAATAAAGATTAAACATCACAACTCTAAATAGCACCTGGGTCTCAAGAGAAATTTTAAAATATTTTGAATGAAATTAAAATGAAAACATAATTTACCAATTTGTTATGCAGTGAACTCAGTGTTTAGAAGGAAATTTATAGCATTGAATCCACATATATTAGAAAAAGTATTTAAAATCAGTAATCTAATTATTTCGTTAAGAAACTAGAAAGAGAATAACAAATTAAATCCAAAGAAAGCAGAAAGCTGAGGCTCTAGATAGCTGCATAGAACTCCCCTAAATTGTCCAAATAATGAGGTTCACATGACAACTTGAGACCCTTCATGTCCTGATAGACAACAGATATTGGGAAGCAATAAGATGAATGGATATTTTGAAGTCACACATTCCTGGAAGACATAGGAGTTTTAATGAGACAGAATGGAGATATTTTGCAGAATAACCTTGATATTCAATTAGGTTACCATAAAAGTCACAACTTAGGAGTCTTTCTACAGTAGCCTTAAAACAAAAAATTTTTACAAAGCCTTAAAACAAAGGCTACTCCAGACATACATTAAGGTAGCAAAAACAAGACTCAAAAGAATTACACTGATATCCCATTTACATATGTAACATGATTTTATGCTTACAATAATGTAATGAGGAAGGCATCTTACTAGCCTCAGATTCAAGAGTGAGAAAACTGAGAAGCATTAAATGACAAACCATAGTCACCTAATTTGACCAAGAAGTTAAAAAACTTAGATGTGTATGACTACAAGCAGTCTTTACATCAGCATTCTTGCTTTTAAATATTAATAAATTATTTCTCAAGAATTATTAAAATATTGCTTATATGTTGCTTTAGATGATACTTGTTGAATTCTAATAGGAACCCCAAGATATTTAATTCTCCCTACAAAATAATAAGAACACACCTCACCAAAATGAACTGGAGTCAAGTAATTAACTTAGAGTTTCTAATATATATCTAAAAATGAATTATTTTAAAAACAAAAACATTTTGATGATGTATAAGCATTAATTTGGTCAGAATAAGAAACAACTTCAAATCTTTAGTAGTAGTGATTTATTTTTCTTTACTCATTCATTCAACAGATAGGTGTTGAAAGACTATGTGTGAGATGCCAAGAGAGAATACAGTCATGTTTCACAGCCTGCTCAGATACTCCTAATAGG
The DNA here is from genome assembly GCF_040802235.1 of Manis javanica. Classification (NCBI taxonomy): domain Eukaryota; kingdom Metazoa; phylum Chordata; class Mammalia; order Pholidota; family Manidae; genus Manis; species Manis javanica. The sequence continues at coordinate 56,478,224 of NC_133163.1, read as the reverse complement.
CCCAGCCACCATATGCAACTACCTCTAAAATGGGAATATAAGTAATGCCACCTTTATTACTAATGATTAAATGAGATAAAATGATTGAAACAGTATATGCTTTTCAAGAACATGAGTTGAATTTTTAAATTACATCTGAAATACATACTACATCATATTTCTATAACAGTCAGTTTTCTAATTTGCCAGAATATGAATGGATATGGTAGGCTATTATTATACCTTTCTGGACTTATCCAGCTATCTTAATATACTGTAGAAGCAATTTACTATAGAATTGATTATCCAAGATATTATCTAATTGATTATCCTACTCCTGAGAAAGATTTAAACAATTGTTACTGTTAGTTTCCTTTCTGACAAAGTATAAGAAAACATTTGGAAACAAATGCATCATTATGCTTATTTTAGCATTATCTATTAAAAACCACCTATGTATTACCCACTGGAAATACACATTTAAATTTGGATGTATTAATAACTTGATTGAATAATTTGAATTAATGGACTTTATAAAGTAGATGATTAAAAATAAGAAACATGTTTGGTATTGTAGTGCATTGCATTGTATTTTAGAAAAGCACCAAAAAATTTGCCTTTATTGTTATTAAAATTAGGTAAAATTAGTCTATACAAAGGACATCATCTAAAATATAGCTCAGAAAAAGAAATACTTGTCTTGGTATATCATAAATGCATTGAGCACTTACTATATGCAGGCTCCATTCTAAATCAATTAATTCTCTAACAACGTTAAAAGGAAAGTGCTATTTTTATTCCCAATTTGTAGATGTAAAAATCTAGTCCAAGCTAGGAAATTGTGGAACCTGTATTGGCAATTAGGCACTCCGTTTCAAAAATCCACAATCTCAAGCAAAATGCAATATAAACCAATAGTTAAATTATTGGTTATTTTAAATAATTTCTATAAAAGTAACATATAGTGTTGACTTATTATAAGCTAGATGTACACAAAGTAAGTTGCTGTATTAGGCTAAATGTAAATACTATGAGAACAACTACTAGTTAATCTATAAAAACATGCAAAGGAAATTGACATAATTAAGTTAATGTATAGACTTAAAACAACCTGGATCAAAATTAGACAAAGTATTACTGTATCTGAGGCAGAGTTATTATGTAGATGGATTTTATATTGAATTATTTGCTTGATGGATTATACATATTGCTAGAAATCCAACTGCAAAAAAGGAATGATTAAAAAATATATTGAATCGAAATTACATACTTGAGCCTACGGTGCAGTATTTTTACACTCCTGAGCACTTGACTATTAATAAAACATGCAGTTGAGATGCTATAATATTTATGATGCAGCAGAGGTACTCAGTTGACACTGCAGAATACAGCATTTTCTTCTAAGGATTGTTTCTAACATTGCCTTATAATTTTAGAAAGTAACATTGGTTTTATAATTAAATATGTTCAATATGTTGAATTTTAAAATATTACTTATTTTAAGTAGGCTAATAAATAATCTCATCCTCTGCTTTTCTGAATGTAATGTTCCTGGATGATCAAGATAGCAGAATAGGTTTCCAGAACTTGTCCCCTTGTGGAAACATCAATTTGAACAATTATCTGTGCATGAAAATACAATCACAAGGGCTAAAGACTCCAGGTTAGAAACTACAGCACCTGGATGGAGCATAGAAATGACAAAAGATACATTGAAGAGAGCAGGAAGAAGTGTAGATCTGATCTGGGATCGTAATGGAACTAACAACAGATAACTGGAAAAATTAAAGAACACAGTGCTAACTAAGAATAAGTCAAAGAATAAATTTCAAGACAAAAAATATTTTCAACTAAATGAAAATGAAGACACAACTTATGAAAATATGTGGATGTAGTAAAAAAGCAGTGTTAGAGAGAAATTTAGCACTGAATGTATGTGTTAGAAGAGAAGAAAGATCTAAAATGAATAATCTTATGCTTTTACCTTAAGAAACTAGAAGGGCAAATTAAACCCAAAGTAAGCAGAAAAAAATAAACAAAAGGAATTAGAGAAGAAATCAATGAAATTGAAAACAGGATTTCAATAGAGAAAATCAACTGAACCAAAAGCTGGTTCTTAGAAAAGATCAATAAAATTAATAAGCCTTTCACCCGAAATAGAGAAAAAAAAGAAAGAGAGAAGACAAATAACTAATATCAATAATGAAAGGAAGACACGTTAAGATTTGATGGACATTAAAAGGTTAGTAAAAAATATTATGACCAATACTATGAGCACAAATTTGATAACATAGAAGAAATTGACCTGATCTTTGAAAGACACAATTTGCCAAAACTCACACAATAAACATATTATCTGAATAGGACATACCAATGAAATTGAATTAATATTTTTTATATTATTTTACTTAATGCATTATAATTTAATTTTTTGTTCTAATTTAATTATTAAGAAATTGAACTACTAACCTTCCAAAAAAGAATACAACAGTCCCATATGAGTTCTGTTGTGAATTCTACAAAACACTCAAGAAATTGTGCCAATTCTCTACAATTTCTTTCAGATCATGGGGCAGAAGGAATACTTCTTATCTCATTCTATGATGCCAGAATTATCCTAATACCTAAACCAGGTAAAGACATTATAAGAAAACTACAGACCAATATCTCTCATGAACATAAATACAAAATCTTCAATAAAATATTAGCAATTCAAATCCATCAATGTATAAAAATAATTATACACCATGACCAGGGATTTATTTCAGGGATATAAGTCTATTTGACATTTGAAAATCAATTAATGCATTTCATCATATCAACCAACAATAAAAGAAAAAATCTCATGAACATATATGGATACAGAAAAAATTTTTGACAAATCAAATACTCATTAAGATAAAAATTCTCCATAAATTGTAATACAAGAGGACTTCCTGAACTTGATAAAGTCTACATGCAAAACCCTATAGCTAACATTATACTTAGTGGTGAGAAAATGTTTATTTTCTCACCAATTCCAGGTATAAGACAATAATGTCCTCCCTCAGCACTCCTCTTCCAACATTGTACAGAAGATATAGCTAATGCAATAGGACAAGAAAAGGAAATAAAATGTATGGAACTTTGAAGGAAGAAGTAAAACTTTGTTTATAGATGACATGATCATCAAAGTTTAAAACCAAAAAGAATCAGAAAAGTAACTCCTGTAATTAATAAGCAATGATAGCAAAGTTTTCAGGATACAAGGTTTCTATACAAAAGTAAATCACTCTCCTATATGTCAGCAAGAAACAAGTAAAATTTGAAATTTAAAACATAGTATCATTAATTTTAGCACAACAAAAATAAAATACTTTCATATAAACCTAACAATATATGTACAAGATCTATGTGAAGAAAAATATAAAACTCTAATGAATGAAATCAAAAGCACTAAATAAAGAATATGGATAGGGAGACTCAATATTATCAGGATGTAATTTCTTCCCAACTTGATCTATATACTGAATGCAACCCCAATCTGAATCCTGGAAAGCTATTTTATGGGTAACAACAAAATATATGGAGAAGAAAAAGATGCAGAATAACCAACATAGTATCGAATAAAAAAATTGGAAGACTGACACTACTTTCACTTATTATAAAACTACAGTAATCAATACAGTGTGATACTGGGAAAGTGAAAGACATGAGGGTCAATAGAATAGGAGAGCCCATAATTTGACTTACATAAATATAGTCAACTGACCCTTGACATAGGGGCAAAGGTAATACAAAGAAACAAAGGTAATCTTTTCAACCGATGGTGCTGGAATAACTGGATATCCACATAGAAAAAAAAATGGAGAGACAAACTTTAGACCCATCAGAAAAATGATCTCAAGATGGATCACAGATCTAAATGTAAAATTCAAAACTATAAAAACTCCTAGAAGACAAGTTAGGAGAAAATCTAGGTGACCTTGTTTATGACAATGACTTTTTAAATTCCAAAAGCATGATGCATGAAAGTCAAATTCATATGATGGATTTCATTAAAATAAAACACTCTTCAAAACACAATTTCAAGAGAATGAGAAGACAAGTCACAGAATGAGAGAAAATATTTGCAAAGACATATCTGATAAAGGACTGCTGCCAGAATATACAAAGAACTCTTAAACTTCAACAATAAAAAAAAAAATTAAGAAGTGCTTAAAAGGTGAGGCAAAGACATGAAGACACTTACCAGAGAAGATATACAGATGGAAAGTAAGTGTGTGAAAAGATTATCTGTAACATGTGTTACAGGAGGCCTAATGCAAACTTAAAAAATGAGATTCCACTACATACCTATTGGAATGGCCAGAATCTGGAACACAGACAGCACCCAATGCTGACTAGGATAAGCAGCAATATGAACTCTTTTTCATTGCTGGTAGGAACACAAAATGGTAAAGCCATTTTGGAAGAAAGTTTGGTAGTACTCTTGCCATATAATCCAGCATTTGCTACCTTGGTATTTACTTAAGGGAGTTGAAAACTCATGTCCACATGAAAACCTGTAAATGGATGTATATAGCAGCTTTATTCATAATCACCAAAACTTGGAAGATGGCCTTTAGGAGGTGAATGTATAACGTGTAATATGTCCATTCTATTACTTAATGTCAAAAAGAAATGAACTATCAAGCCATGGAAACACAAGGAAGAGCTTTAAATATATACTAATAAATAAAACTTGAAAAATCTACATTCTATATGATTCCAATTACATGACACACTGGAAAAGAGGAAACTATGGGGACAGTAAAAAGATCAGTGGTTGCTAGGGTTTCTGGGGGTAAGGTATGAGGGTAGGAGTAGGGAGGATGAATAGACAAAGCACAGAGGATATTTAAAGCAGTGAAAATACTCTATGGTATATTAATGAATACATGTCATTACACATTTATCCCAAACCCAAAGAATGCACAACACCAAGAGTGAACTGTAATATAAATAATGGGCTCTAGTCATTAATATATCAATGCAAAGTCATCAGTTGTAACAAATTTACCACTCTGGTAGGACATGTTGCTAATGAGGGAGGCTGTGCATGCATGAAGGCAGGACATGTATGGAAATCTCCCTGTTATCCCCACAATTTTTTGCTGTGAACCTAAAACTGCTTTACAAAAGTGAAGTCTTCAAATAAATTAATTTTGTAAAATGTAATATATTCTATTTCTGAGTAACATACATTTTTCAGAAGCTGTTAGAATATATCCTATTACAAATTATTACTGATCTCTTCTGTTATTACATAATGAAATGCCTGGCAGGCAGGAGCCAAGGGACCTAGATATCATTTTCATTATTTTGCCTTAATATGCCTCGAGCACACTGTGGTTCTGGAAGTTTGAAAATACAGTCAGTTTCTACTGAGACTATTCATTTCTTTAAGAGTTGGTACATTAATATACAAGAAATGCTCTCTCCAGATGTTTTTAAGTGTCCTCTTTACTCAGATCAACCAGATACAGGCTGGGGTGGGAATGGAGACAGGATGGTACTGGGATCAAAGGAATACGCTGTTATAAGATGCCCTGAGTGCCACGTCCCGTCCCCCCTCCCGTGCCCCAACTCTTCTTACCTTCAAACACTTTAAAAAGTATCAAGAGAGAAAACACCTTGACATACATGACTATTATTTAGAAAAAGAAAATGAGCCTTTCCTCAGGCCAAAATGATAGGGTAGCTAATCTAATAAATAACAATTTTGACTACTTCTCTCCTTTAAAAGCACAGATCTTAACCTATGCATTCACCTTAAGTTCTTTTTTGTTCTATAATTATAAAAAAAATTTTTTCTGAGAGGGCATCTCTCATATTTATTGATCAAATGGTTGTTAACAATAATAAAATTCTGTATAGGAGACCCAATGCACAATCATTAATCAACCCCAAGTCTAATTCTCAACAGTCTCCAATCTTCTGAAGCACAACAAACAAGTTCTTACATGGTGAACAAGTTCTTACATAGTGAATAAGTTCTTACATGGTGAACAGTGCAAGGGCATTCATATCACAGAAACTTTCAGTTTAGATCACACATCATGAACTATCAACAATCAGGTCAAATATGATTATTCGTTTGATTTTTATATCTGATTTATATGTGAATCCCACATTTCTACCTTATTATTATTATTATTATTATTATTATTATTATTATTATTATTATTATTTCTTTTAATAAACTGATGAAGTGGTAGGTAGATGCAAGATAAAGGTACAAAACATAATTTACTGCTGTAGGAAGGCAAATGTAGATGATCAGGTGTGTGCCTATAGACTAAGTATTAATCTAAGCTAGACAAGGGCAACATAACATCCACGGATGCAGAAGATTTCTCTCAAAACAGGGGGGGTGAGGTTCTAAGCCTCACCTCTGTTGATCTCCAATTTCTCACCTGATGGCCCCCCTGCAACTGTGCCTGTCTTAGGTTGTTCCTCCCTTGAGGAATCTTACCCGTTTATGACTAACCAGTCATCTTCCGGGGCCATACAGGGAAATGTAAAGTTGGTAAGTGAGAGAGAAGCCATATTGTTTGAAAAGGTTAGCTTTTTACTTCTTTGCAGGTTTATGCCCTGTAGCTTCTATGCCCAGCATTTGTCTTGAGGTATCTTTACCACTTGGAAGAATTATGATACTCGGTAATTTCGATATGAGGCACGAATTCTACTAAAGGGTTGTAATTAGAAAGGAAGAAGAAAAGCTATAGAAGTAGCAGACAGAAGAAAACATGGGAAGATTGATTATTTCTTTGACATATCGTCTTGTAGAGTAACATAAGCATGTATAGGTTTTAAGCTACTAATTAAATTGCATACACACATTAACATAATAGGAATAGAGCTACATAACAAAAGCAGACCTACAATTACCAGCCATATCCAGTGAAACCAAGAAAACCAATTAGGTACACTAGGCATTTGTGAAAACTTATCAATGATATAATGGATATTGTCTAACTGAATATGAATAGTCTGAGAAAAATCAGACAAATTAAAACAACACATTCCTGGGACCCGTTCACATCCCATATGTTCTTTTAACAGTAGATAGTCTATAGTCGCATGATTTTGGAGCGCTGCAACTTGCACTTCTCCTAATTCTTGGTTGAGTTCCAACAGTATAGATCCAGTCAAATTTGTTGTTTTACTGTATGCACAGGCCAGCTTAGACATCTCCTTCTTCATTCCAATGGCAAGTCCAGGAACCGCTGGGATGAATGCAGCTACAACTGCAACAGTGCCAGGATCTTTGTTGAAGATTTTTGATGATCATCTTCTACAAAGACTCTTCCAGAGGATGTTGATGCGGGAAGTTCTTCTTCATATCGTATCTTAATTTGTTTTCTGGGTAGGCAAATTAGGCTTTGTTCCTCTGTTAGTCCATTCTTGGGTTCTGTGATTCTGCTGCTGTTTTGTTCCTTCATTTTTTTCCTTTGTTCTTATACTCCACAGATGAGTGAAATCATTTGGTATTTCTCTTTCTACATTTGGCTTATTTCACTGAGCATAATACCCTTTAGTGCCATCCATGTTGTTGCAAATGGTAGGATTTGTTTTCTTCTTATGGCTGAATAATATTCCATTGTGTATATGTACCACAGCTTCTTTATCCATTCATCTACAGATGGACACTAAGGTTGCTTCGATTTCTTGGCTATTGTAAATAGTGCTGCAATAAACATAGGGGTGCATCTGTCTTTCTCAAACTTGATTGCTGTGTTCTTAAGGTAAATTCCTAGGAGTGGAATTCCTGGGTGAAATGGTAAGTCTATTTTGAGCATTTCGATGAACCTCCATACTGCTTTCCACAATGGTTGAACTAATTTACATTCCCACCAGCAGTGTAGGAGAGTTCCCCTTTCTCCACAGCCTCACCAACATTTGTTGTTGTTTGTCTTTTGGATGGCAGCCATCCTTACTGGTGTGAGGTAATATCTCATTGTGGTTTTAATTTGCATTTCTCTGATAATTACCGATGTGCAGCATCTTTTCATGTATCTGACGGCCACCTGAATTTCTTTTTTCGAGAACTATCTGTTCAGTTCCCCTGACCATTTTTTAATTGGATTATTTGTTTTTAGTTTGTTGAGGTGGGTGATCTCTATATATTTTGGATGTCAAGCCTTTATCGGATCTTTCATTTACAAATATATTCTCCCACACTGTAGGGAATGTTTTTGTTCTATTGATGGTGTCTTTTGCTGTACAGAAGCTTTTCAGCTTAATATAGTTCCACTTGTTCATTTTTGCTTTTGTTTTCCTTTTCCAGGGAGAGATATGTTCAAGAAGAAGTCACTCATGTTTATGTCTAAGAGGTTTTTGCCTACGTTTTTTTCTAAGAGTTTTACGGTTTCATGACTTACATTCAGGTCTTTGATCCATTTCAAATTTACTTTTGTGTATGGGGTTAGACAATGGTCCAGTTTCATTCTCCTACATGTAACTGTCCAGTTTTGCCTGAACCATCTGTTGAAGAGACTGTCATTTCCCCATTGTATGTCCATGGCTCCTTTATCAAATATTAATTGACCATATATGTTTGGGTTAATGTCAGGAGTCTCTAATCTGTTCCACTGGTCTGTGGCTCTGTTCTTCTGCCAGCACCAAATTGTCTTGATTACTATGGCTTTGTAGAAGAGCTTGAAGTTGGGGAGTGAGATCCCCCCTACTTTATTCTTCTTTCTCAGGATAGCTTTGACTATTCGGGGTCTTTGGTGTTTCCATATGAATTGTTGAACTATTTCTTCCAGTTCGTCGAAGAATGTTGCTGGTAATTTGATAGGGATTGCATCAAATCTGTATATTCCTTAGGGCAGGATAGCCATTCTGACGATATTAATTCTTCCTATCCATGAGCATGGGAGGAGTTTCCATTTGTTAGTGTCCCCTTTGATTTCTCTTAAGCGTGACTTGTAGTTTTCAGGGTATAGGTCTTTCACTTCTTTGGTTAGGTTTATTCCTAGGTATTTTATTCTTTTTGATGCAATTGTGAATGGAATTGTTTTCCTGATTTCTCTTTCTATTGGTTCATTGTTAGTGTATAGGAAAGTCACAGATTTCTGTGTGTTAATTTTGTATCCTGCAACTTTGCGGAATTCGATATTAGCTCTAGTAGTTTTGGAGTGGAGTCGTTAGGGTTTTTTATGTACAATATCATGTCATCCGCAAATAGCGACAGTTTAACTTCTTCTTTACCAATCTGGATTCCTTGTATTTCTTTGTTTTGTGTGATTGCCATCGCTAGGACCTCCAGTACTATGTTAAATCACAGTGGAGAGAGTGGGCATCCCTGTCTTATTCCCGATCTCAGAGCAAAAGCTTTCAGCCTCTCGCTGTTCAGTATGATGTTAGCTGTGGGTTTATCACATATGACCTTTATTATGTTGAGGTACTTGCCCTCTATTCCCATTTTGCTGAGAGTTTTCATCATGAATGGATGTTGAATTTTGTCAAATGCTTTTTCAGCATCTATGGAGATGATCATGTGGTTTTTGTCCTTCTTTTTGTTGATGTGGTGGATGATGTTGATGGATTTTCGAATGTTGTACCATCCTTGCATCCCTGGGATGAATCCCAATTGGTCATGGTGTATGATCCTTTTGATATATTTTTGAATTCGGTTTGCCAATATTTTATTGAGTATTTTTGCATCTACATTCATCAGGGATATTGGTGTGTAATTTTTTTTTTTGGTGGGATCCTTGCCTGGTTTTGGTATTAGGGTGATGTTGGCTTCATAGAATGAGTTTCGGAGTATTCCCTCCTCTTCTATTTTTTGGAAAATTTAAAGAGAATGTGTGTTATGTCTTTTCTTTGTTACTGATAAAATTCCGAGGTAAATTCGTCTGGCCTGGGGTTTTGTTTTTGGGTAGTTTTTTGATTACCATTTCTATTTCTTTGCTCATAATTCGTTTGTTTAACTTTTGTGTTTCTTCCTTGGTCAGTCTTGGAAGGTTGTATTTTTCTAGGAAGTTGTCCATTTCTTCTATGTTTCCTAGCTTGTTAGCATATAAGTTTTCATAGTAGTCTTTAATAATTCTTTGTATTTCTGTGGAGTCTGTCGTGATTTTTCTATTCTGATTTCTGATTCTGTTGATGTGTGTTGATTCTCTTTTTCTCTTAATACGTTTGGCTAGAGGCTTATCTATTTTGTTTATTTTCTCAAAGAACCAGCTCTTGGTTTCATTGATTTTTTTGTATTGTTTTTTTCTTCTCAATTTTGTTTATTTCTTCTCTGGTCTTTATTATGTCCCTCCTTCTGCTGACTTTAGGCTCTATTTTTCTTCTTTTTACAGTTTTGATAATTGTGATGTTAGACTATTCATTTAGGATTGTTCTTCCTTCTTCAAGTGAGCCTGGATCACTATATACTTTCCATTTAAGACTGCTTTCGCTGCGTCCCACAGAAGTTGGGCATTTTGTGTTGTTGTTGTCATTTGTTTACATATATTCCTTGATCTGTATTTTAGTTTGTTCGTTGATCCATTGCTTATTTAGGAGCATCTTGTTAAGCCTCCATGTGTTTGTGAGCCTTTTTGTTTTCTTTGTAGAATTTATTTCTACTTTATACCTTTGTGGTCTGAAAAGTTGGTTGGTAGAATTTCAATATTTTGGTATTTACTGAGGCTCTTTTTGTGAGCTAGTATGTGGTCTATTCTGGAGAATGTTCCATGTGCACTTGAGAAGAATGTGTATCCTGTTGCTTTTAGATGTAGAGTTCTATAGATGTCTATTAGGTCCATCTGTTCTAGTCTGTTGTTCATTGCCTCCGTGTCCTTACTTATTTTCTGCCCAGTGGTTCTATCCTTTGGGTTGAGTGGCATGTTGAAGTCTCCTAAAATGAATGCATTGCATTCTATTTCCTCCTTTAATTCTGTTAGGATTTGTTTCACATATGCTGGTCCTCCTGTGTTAGGTTCATATATATTTATAATGGTTATATCCTCTTGTTGGACAGAGCCCTTTATCATTATGTAATGTCCTTCTTTATCTCTTGTTAGTTTCTTTGTTTTGAAGTCTATTTTGTCTGATATTAGTACTGCAACCCCTGCTTTCTTCTCTCTGTTGTTTGCCTGAAATATGCTTTTCCATCCCTTGACTTTAGTCTGTGCATGTCTTTGGGTTTGAGGTGAGTTTCTTGTAAGGAGCACATAGGTGGGTGTTGCTTTTTTATACATTCTATCACTTTGTGTCTGGTTGGTGCATTTATTCCATTTACATTTATGGTGACTATTGAAAGATATGTACTTATTGCCATTGCAGGCTTTAGATTCGTGGTTACCAAAGTTTCAAGGTTAGCCTCTTTAGTATCTTACTGCCTAACTTAGCTCGCTTATTGAGCTGTTATACACACTGTCTGGAGATTCTTTTCTTCTCTCCCTTCTTATTTCTCCTCCTCCATTCTTTATATGTTGTTTGTTTTATTCTGTACTCTTCTGTGTTTCCTTTAACTGCTTTTAGTGGGTAGTTGATTTTATTTTTTGCCTTTATTTAGTATTTGGTTGGTCTGCTGTCTTTGTTGTGATTTTATTTCCTCTGGTGACATCTGTTTAGTCTTAGGAGTGCTCCCGTCTAGAACAGTCCCTCTAAAATACAGTGTAGAGGTGGTTTGTGGGAGGCAAATTCCCTCAACTTTTGCTTGTCTGGGAATTGTTTAATCCCTCCTTCATATTTAAATGATAATCGTGCTGGGTACAGTGTCCTTGGTTCAAGGCCTTTCTGTTTCTTTGCATGAAATATATCATGCCATACTCTTCTGGCCTGTAAGGTTTCTGTTGAGAAGTCTGATGATAGCCTGATGGGTTTTCCTTTATAGGTGAACTTTTTCTCTTTAGCTGCCTTTAAAACTCTTTCCTTGTCCTTGATCTTTGCCATTTTAATTATTATGTGTCTTGGTGTTGTCCTCCTTGGGTCCTTTCTGTTGGGAGTTCTGTGTATTTCCATGGTCTGTTCAATTATTTCCTCCCCCAGTTTGGGGAAGTTTTCAGCAATTATTTCTTCAAAGACACTTTCTATCCCTTTTTCTCTCTCTTCTTCTTCTGGTACCCCTATAATGCGGATATTGTTCCTTTTGGATTGGACACACAGTTCTCTTAATATTGTTTCATTTCTGGAGATCCTTTTATCTCTCTGTGTGTCAGCTTCTATGTATTCCTGTTCTCTGGTTTCTATTTCATCAATGGCCTCTTGCATCTTATCCATTCTGTTTATAAATCCTTCCAGAGTTTGTTTCACTTCTGCAATCTCCTTCCAGACATCTGTAATCTCCCTCCTGGTGTCTGTAATCTCCCTCCAGACTTCATCCCTTAGCTCTTGTATATTTCTCTGCATCTCCATCAGCATGTTTATGATTTTTATTTTGAATTCTTTTTCAGGAAGACTGGTTAGGTCTGTCTCCTTCTCAGGTGTTGTCTCTGTGATCTTTGCCTGAAATTTTGCCTTTTCCTGACTATAGAGATAGTTTGCAGAGCTGGCACAAGTGACAGCTGGAAGAACTTTCTTTCTTGTTGGTTTGTGGCCTTCCTCTCCTGGGAGAACAGTGACCTGTAGTGGCTTGTGTTGGGAAGCTGCATGCAGACAGGGCTTCTGATTCCTGCCCAGCAGCTATGGAGTTTATCTCCACTGTTGCTGTGGGCGTGACCTGCCTTGGGCTGCTACTCCAATATTGTGGAGCTGGGTTGGAGGGGGAGCAGCCGGGAGGCTATTTATCTCCATGAGGGGCCTCCGTGCTTCCTGCTGCCCAGGGTTTAGAGTGCCCTGAGTTCCCCAGATTCCCTGCTCCTGGACTAAGTGTGCCAGGACACTTCCATCTGGCAGTGAGGTCACTGTCCCTTTAAGACTTCCAAAAAGCAGTCTCTTTCTTTGTCCCCAGGGTGCTGGCTGCAGGGACCTGCTCACAGGTCTTACTGTCCTGTTTCCCTTGTATCCAGGACCCCACGCATGCCCTGTGTCTGCACTCTGGTCCAGATGTCTAGGGCTGGGTGTTTAGCAGTCCTAGCTCCAACCCTCTCCCTCCTTGCTCCAACTCCTCTTCTCCTGCATGGAGCTGGGGTGTGGAGCACTCAGATCTCACCGGGCTGGGGCTTGTATCTTACTGCCTTCATGAGGCGCTGGGTTCTCACAGGTGTGGATGTGGTCTGGATGTTGTCCTGTGTCTTCTGGTCTCTCTTCTAGGAAGAGTTGTCTTTGTTATATTTTCATAAATATATGTGGTTTTGGGAGGAGATTTCTGCTGCTCTACTCATGTCACCATCTTGGCTCCACCCCCTCAATTATAAACAATTTTTAAATTATGATGTAGAATCCAAAAAAATTCACAGAAGAAATATTTATTCTATAATGTCTATTTTCTATATTGTATAAAGTAAATACTCTGTAAATAGTACGTGAGTTCAGAGACAGAAGTAGCTGGCTTGAAATCACCCCATACATTTCTCCATTCATACCCCTTCCTCTCCCTTATAAAGTTAACTGGAATCCCGGCTAGCAGGGTAATGCTTTTCTTGCCTTTTTTATGCTTGCGCTGCTTCCCCAAACTACATCCAGTAACCTAGATTAGCGTTACCTTTTAACAATTTATATATATGTAATCTTTTTCTACTCTTTTGTTTCTTACAATAATTGTATATTAGGAAGGGCAATGCCTATTTTGCATGTAGTTATATTTATTTCATTTGTATTGTCATATGTAAAGTATTAACATATGAACACTTGTTCACGCACCGTATTGTTAATGAGATTTGTATTTTCCTATGTTGAGGTATTTGGATTATGAATAACAAGAGTGAGCATGTTTTCTGCTTGTCCTATTTTTCAGTATATTCAAAACTGTATATTATAAATTTTCACTTATAAAAAGCCATTTGAATAGTATTTATCTGGCCAACGTGGTATATAAAATATTTCTGGTTTAATTCTGCTGATGTATTGTAACAAGTAGGCATTTCTGTCTCCATACTGTATTTGTCTCCTTTGCTGCTTTAATCTTTCTTCCAAAAGAAAAAAAAAAGGAAAAGGGCTTCTGCTCAGCCCTGCAGTCCTGCACTTAGGTTTGCTAACAACAGGACTTTTGCTCACAGCTTGAGATTTCTGCAAATGGCCTCTTCCCTGAGGTTTACCTCTTCTGAGGAGATAAGGAAATATGTACAGAAATAATGATTTTCCTATCAAGGATTTGTGAGAACATGATGACCAGACTATGTTAGTGGGAGTCAACTGACCAGAGATGAGGAATTTCACAGCTCTCTTTAGATCCTTGCTGGCACTCAGATGTCTGCTGGTACTCAGATGTCTGCAGTTACCTGTCACCACCTAAACTTCACCCCCTTTCTGCTCTCTGTTTTGCTTTCCCTCGCATAAAAGGAACTTGAAACCAACCCTGAATAGAGATGGGTTTTTAGTACAATGGTCATCCCATCATTCAACCTGCCAATTTGCTGAATAAAACTCTTTTCTCTGATCAACACTCTGTCTCTTGGTATATTGGCTGAATTGGGCAGCAGTGGTGATTACACTATCAGGCTCCTAACAGTTCTGATGGATATGAAGGTAGTGGTGAAAGGGCTCTCAATAAGGAATTCATATAAAAAACTTACTGATCTGGGGTTCACAACTCAAAGGCAAACGTGAACACACACAATCTATTATAATATGCCACAAAAATAATCAATAGAATCAAGGACTCCCAATTTTTGGAAGAAGGAGTTGATGTAATTGTACCTATTCATCTCACTACATACTGCTAAAAACCATGGATTATTACATATAAAATGAAGATAAGATGATTCTGAAAGTTGAACGTCAGAAGGAATGTACATAAAGGACTCCTCAAAACCAAAGGTACAAACAGCATGGTCTGTTTGAAGATAGGCATGGGGGAGATACTTCTACAAACCAAGGAATGGTGAAGGCAGTGAGCCACTAGGAATGAGAGGAGAGGCATGGCACTGAGTGTCCCTCACAGCTGCAAGAAGAAACCAGCCTGTCAACACCTAATCCCAGATGCTGATCTTCCAGAACTGTGAGAAAATGATATTGTGTTGTTTAAGCCACTTAGTTTATGGAGGCTTAGTCATAAACCAGCTTAGTTCATGGAGGTATAACCTTGTTACAGCAATCACAGCAAATGAATATAACCCAGAAATTCAATTTCTAGGCATATAGTCAAAAGAAATGAACAATAACAACAAAATAGTGACAAAACCCAAAGCTGGTGAGAATGCAAAGAAACTAGGTTACTTATGTTCATGGGGGAAACATAAAACGGCAGGATAAGAAAAAATGAAAATGGGAACTCGGATACTACACATTAATGTTCATTGCATTATGCAAAACAGCCGAAATGTAAAAACAATGCAAATGTCTGGCAGATGAACAGAAAATGTGGCATATACATAAATTGGATTATTTAGCCATAAAAAGAAATGATACTCTGACATATAATACAACATGGATGAACCTTGAAAATATGATGCTAAGTGAAATAAGCTGGTAAAGGACAAATATTATATGATTTCACTTACATGAAATATATTGAATGGCAAATTCATAGAGAAAGGAAGATAATAGGTTACCAGAGGCTGGTGGTGGAGGTGAATATGGAAAGATAGCTAACTGTATAATAGCAACAGAATTTCTGTTTGGGATGGTGAAAACCTTTTGGAAATAGGTAGTAGCCATGGCTGCACAATATAATACATGTAATTAATGCCACCAAATTATACACTTAAAATGTTTAAAATGGCAAATTTTATCATATGTACATTTCACTATAAAATATTTTAAAGAGAATGCATTAGAATGAAAGAACTTCAGAAATGTTCTACAATCCAACCAAACTTATCTTAAAATATCACTCTGTAAATGATCTGTACTATTATTTATGCAGTTGATGTTTTATAGTATGAGATTCATTGTGTCCTTTACCCTATGTTTTTGTCTAATCTATAGTTGGAACAATTAAGATCCTTGTGGCAGATAAAGGATTTTATACTATCTCCCATTTGTTTATTATTTCTTGAAAAGTAATTAAAAGAGAGTAACTTTCCTAATTCAGAGATAATTTTTGAAGTATTATGAATTTTCTAGTCATATTATTGTCTTAGAATTATAAAAAAGGCATTAAAAGGTATTAATGGATCATGGTTAATCACTTCTTGAAGCCAACTGTGGTAGTTACTAGAAATATGAACAGATATTCCATTCATCTACTTTCTATAACATTCAATTTTTCTAGTCTTCTCTCTTTTCTTATTCTAACTTCTTTCTCAAATAATGAGAAAGCTGGCTATAATTATTTACATTATTTACTAATTTTTAAAACCCTACTATACACATAAATTTTTCCAGATTTGCTAATCCTGTGAAAAACACTTTACATAAAGATATCTCAACAAATCCCATCAATAAATTTTAGAATATTATGTTATTTCCATCAAAATTTAAAAAAATTTGCAGCTCAATGAAAGCGTAATCAATATCTAAAATTACTCATTAAATTTATTATTTGCATTCCCAGCCACCAGAACTTACCAACTTTATTATGGCTTTGTAGTACTCTCTAATACTGCTCATTAAGTAATATAATTTTCAAAGTCTTTTAGGTATTACAGACAAAACATTTGCCTTAACATGTGCTGACACTTCAGTATGAGATCCATACCTCTAATACTTTGCCACTATTCCATAATACATAGTAGTCCAAAGGAATACTTTGACACTAAATTTAAAAAGAAAGCTAATATTATTAGCAAAAAAGATGTTTCCTTTTTTCTCAATGTACACAGTTTATAAACTGCTTTATAAGGTTCTCTCTATTTTAATTGGGTTATTCCTTTCTCCTTTTAGTATGTGCACATAAGTTGGGCATGTTATCACTTCTATTAGACACTCTGCTTTTCTATTTTACTTATTGTCTTCTATTGTACAAACTTACTTTTTATAAGTAGGTGCAAATCTGTACTTCATTATGTCTGCTAATATTGCTGTGCATAAGCATAGACATATCAACCACATAGTTTAAATACAAATGCTTTCCTAGATGAAGGACTTTTACTGATATTTTGGTGAGGAGAGTATGTTAGTAGGAGTATCTTATTAATTATAATATGCC
Organism: Manis javanica; assembly: GCF_040802235.1. Classification (NCBI taxonomy): domain Eukaryota; kingdom Metazoa; phylum Chordata; class Mammalia; order Pholidota; family Manidae; genus Manis; species Manis javanica. Next base: position 56,461,093 of record NC_133163.1, on the reverse strand, counting down.
AATCACCTATGAGTTTCCTTACAAAATATTATAGGTTTTAAATATATTAGAAAGAGGAATAATTTGTCTTCCTTCCGACTTTGATGAACTAAGAGGAGAATGGGGTTAGGGGGAACTTGTATTAGCATAGTAAACAATGAGAAAGTTGAACAAAACATATTAAATTTTTTGAAGACACTAGACAACAAGAAGCATAGGATTTTGATCTCTGAATTAAGGGACTAAGACTAAGTAAATCTTATAGTCATGTAATATTATACCCACCTGGAAGCAACTAGTGAACTCGAATTCAGGGAAAAGGAACTCAAAGGGAGGACAGTAACAATGATGAGTTTAAAAGACATTAGAGTATATGGGATAGAGACCTGGAGAGATCATACCTATGTATAATGAAAGCTCCTAAAATGTGCACAAGACGCTTCTGAATTAATTGCTGAGTACTAAGGTAAACACACTGAGAGTAAGATCTTATGAGGCCAAGAGAAAAACAAATGAGATGAGGTAAATCCAATAATTACCAAAGCAAATTCGGGATTGAAAGGTATTTGAGCTCTGAATAGTCACAGTGAAAAGTACTTTTAAGAACTAACAACTAGTAGAGACCTCAGGAAGGGCAAGCCTTACCAGCAAATGCAGCTAGTGTTAAGGCTACCTACCTGAAACCTTCCACAAGAGAGCATTAAAAATAGGCCCCCAAATGATAAAGCTAATCTTCAAGAAACTAAACTCCCTATAAGAAAAAGATCTAAACTAATTAAATGTAAGCAGTCAATTCCAGCACTCAATAATTTAAAATCACAATGTCTAGTATCCTGTTAGATACGACCACAGATGAGAATATATAGGGAAATGTGACTAATTACCATGAGAAAGATATATCAGTAGGAAAAAAAGAATGTAGTAACAATTGACAGTTGCAATAAATAAGGGTTGAAATCAGTATTATAAATATGTTGATATGTTCAATGATCTAAAAGAACAAAATGAAGAAATGGAATAACCAACAGAAAAAAATCTAAAGACGAAAAAAATGCAACATCTGAAATGAAGATGTAATGGGTCAGATTAAGAATAGATCTACAAAAGACCAGTAAAACTTAAAGAGATGACAATAAAAACTATTCAAACAGAAGCACTGAGAGTTCAAAAGACTGAAATAAAAATTGGAGATCCTCAGTGGCTGGTAGGACAATTTAAGTGATCTAGCATTTGCGTAAAGTCCTACAAAATTTGAGGGAGACAGGAGAATACATTGCATAAAATAGAAAAAATGAAATGTCAGCACTTGGTGAAAAGCCTAATCTCAAACAAGGAACTCAGAATCCTTAGGCAGAATGAATACAGAAGCCACCACAGCAAGAAAGTATCATAATAAAATTATTGGACACCAATGATAATGACACAATTATAAAAGAAGTCAGAAAAATGTCACATCACCTGCTGTGGAATGAAGCTTATAATCACAAAGTTCTCATCAGAAACTGTGAAAAACAAAACATTAAAATGATACCTTTCAAGTAGCAAGCTAAAGTTATATATTCATTAACTATCCTTCAAAAATAAGGCAAAACAGAGATTTTTTTTTTCAATCAAACCAAACCTGAATTCATCAGCAGGAGACTTACACTAGAGGAAATAATTCAGATAATTCTTCAGGCTGAAGAAATATGCTACAAGATGAAAAGATTTTTAAAAAGATAGAAAGAATATCATAAACAGTAAATATATTGAAAATACAAAATATAATTCATTTCAATATATTTAAGAGATCATTATTTAAATAAATATAACAATGTAAACTAAGTTAATGTAGGAGTAAAACACATGGCAGTAATAACACATAGCCTGGGAGAAGGCAAATAGAATTCTACACTTTAAAGTTTCTCAAATTTGAAATATATCATCTGCAGACAGACTGTGAAAAGTTAGATGAATATAGTAAATCTTCCGGAAACACTGAAATATAAAATGTGTGTGTGTGTGCATATAGCTATAAACAGAGCCAGCTACATAATTTGTGGGGTTCATGGCAAACTAAAATGCTGAGTCCCTGCTTTAAAATTATTAAGAATTTTAGATGGCAACATCAGCACATTAAGCCAATCATGGAGTTCTTTTGAGTGTGGGATGTTAGTTACCACAGAGATCACATATTTATAAAATCAGTGCTAATAAGCAAGTACTGAGGATAAGACAGAATATACTAAAAATATTAAATCCAACAGTCATAAAAAAAGACCAAGGAAATAAAACACAAATGGAACAAATAGAAAACAAACACAATATGGTAGATACAAATTAAATTAATCAATAATTATATTAAATGGAAATGTATAACCTCTTTAAGAAAATGTTGGAAATTAAAAATAACCTGAAGACCAAAACAAACCAAATTGTAATGTACAAATATTCCATTTAAAAATTTAAACACAGATAGATAAAGCATAAGCATCTAGAGAAAATAAATTATTATGAGATAAAGTAAGATATACCAAAAAAAAAAATTAACTGGGACTTTTCAAACTTTTGGGAAATTCAAGAAGAAATAACAATCTCAAATGTGAATTTACTAATAACAGGGCTTGAAAATACTTGTAGTAAAAGCTGCCAAGAGTCTTTATTCTGTCAGATCTTCATAGAAAAATAGACATACACAATTACGGCTGGAGATTATTCATAATAATTTCATATTTTTATACATTGTGAAATGTACACCACCGTAAGTCTAGTTAACACCTCCCACTGTGGTTACAAAAATTGATTTATATTCTTTATTATAAGGACTTTTAAGATTACTCTCTCAGCAACTTTTCAAATGGCAATCAGTATTATTAGCTATAGGCACCATGCTATATGTAACATCCCCACGACTTATTTATTAATTGGAAAGTTGTACCTTTTGACCCCATTTAACTTCATTTTATAATGAAAACCCTCAAAAAAAATCTATGTAGATTGGCATACCTCAACATAATAGAAGGCATATATGACAACCCACATCTAACATCATATTCAAAATTGAAAACTCAGAACGTTTCCTCTAAAATGAGGAACAAGACAAGGATAGCTACTCTTACTATTCTTACACAACATGGTAATCGTAGTCCTAGTTAGAGCAATTAGCAAATAAAAAAAAAGAGAAAAGACATTCTATTCAGAATGGGAAAAGCAAAGTTGTCTCCTTGCAGGTAACAAACCTATATACAGAAAACCCTACAGACTTCATCTGAAAAAACTGTAAGAATTAATAAATGAATTTGGTAAAGTTTCAGGATACAAAATCAACATATAAAAATCAATAGCATTTCCACACCCTAACAATAAACTATTGGAAAAAGAAGAAAACAATCACATTTAGAAAATTATACACAATAAAATATATAGGCGTAAATTAAACCAAAAAAGTGATAGACTCTACCCTGAAAACTATGAGATGCCATTGAAAGATATTTAAGATATTAATAAATGGAAAGAATTCGTGGGTGCAATGAATTAATATTGTTAAAATGTCCATACTATCAGAGTCATCTATAAATCAATTATAAATCAATCCAATGCCTGTCGAAAAACAATGGCAGTTTTCACAGCAATAAGCAAAAAAATTCGAAAATTCATACAGAACCTGACTAGCAAAAGCAATCTTAAGGAGAAAGAATAAAATAGGCATCACATTTCATGATTTCAAAATATAATATAAAGCTCTGACATTCAAAGGAGTAGTATATGGGCATAAAAAGAGAAAGATTGAGCAACAGAAGAAAATACAGGGCCCAGAAATAGAGAAATCACTCATCTATGGTCTACAAATATTTGACGAGAGCCAAGAATACTCAATGGGAAAAGACAGTCTTCCCAACAAATGGCATTGTCAAACCTGGACAGCCACATGCAGAAGCATAAAATCAAACTCCTATTTTATATCACAAACAAAAGTTATCTTGAAATGGATAACCTATATCCATAAAATTCCTAGAAAAGAACAAAGGGAAAAATCTCCTTGACATTGTTCCTTGTAACATTTTTTTTGTTTTTGGATTTGACACCACAAGCACAAGCCACAAAAACAAAGATGAACAAGGGAGACTACATCAAACTAGTAAGCTTCCGCACAGCAAAATAAACAAAATGAAGAGGCAACATATGGAATGGGAGAAAATATTTGCAGATCATGTATATGATAAGGGCTTAATATCCAAAATATATGATGAACTCACATAACTCAATAGCAAAAAATACACTAATAATCTGTTTTAAAAAAATGGGCATAGGACATAAGAGGACATTTTTTCAAGAAAAACAACTGGAAAACAGGTACATGAAAAGATGCTCAACATCACATCAGAAAAATCAAAATCACAGTGAAATGTAACCTCAAATCTGTTAAAATGGCTATCATCAAAAAGACAAGAAATACGAAGTGTGAAGAATAGGGAACCCTCATGCACAGCTGGTGAGACTTAAACTAGTACAAGCACTATAGAAAATAGTATGTTGCTTGCTCAGAAAATTAAAAACAGAACTACCATATAAACCAATTCTGCCTCTGGGTATATAGCTAAAGGAAGTGAAGTCAAGATCTCAATGAGATATATGCACATCCATGTTCACTGCAACATTATTCACAACAGCCAAAACATGGAAACAATCCAAGTGTCTATTGATGGATGAATAAAGAAAATTATATCTGTGTGTGTCTGTGTGTGTAAATCACACAATGGGATATTATAAGTGATGAGAAAAAGGAAATCCTGCTATTTGCAACAACATGGATGGACTTTGAGGTCATTATGTTAAATGAAGTAAGTCAGACAAAGAAAGACAAATACAGTGATCTCAGTTATATATGGAATCTTTACAAAAGCCAAACTAACAGGAATGGTGAGATGATGTTCAATGGGACAAACTTTTAGTTTCAGGAGGAATACATTTTATGGTCTAATATTGAGGAATTAACATTGATTATAGTTAGCAATACTGTATTACATCCTTGAAAGTTCCTAAGAGAATAGACCTTAAATGTTCTCACCATAAAAAGAAATCATGCTTATGTGAGGTGATAAATATATTAACTAAACTTATTGTCACAATCACTTCACAATATATACTTGTATCAAATCATTACATTGTACATCTTAAACTTATACAATGTTATATGTCTATTATTTCTTTAAAAAGCTGGAAAAATTCCTTTCATAAAAGGACTGAAATTATTCAGAATATTTATTTGTAAGGACCAATATCACATTAGTAATTAGCAGTAGTAATACTTCTGTGAAACCCCCACTTATTTGAAAATTAAACATACTACTAAATTACTCATGGTAAGATGGTCACAGACAATAGAAAACATTTTGAAATAAATACAAATGAAAACATAAGTAAATTTGAAGTATACATGTGTATAGTGCAGAGAAATTTCCTAACATAACTATCACTCTCCTAAGTAGCTATAAACTCTGGTTAAGATACAAAATGCTACCACATGAGGGTTCTACAGAGGCAACAAACACAGGTAGATTTGGGAAAGAAATTTATAAATGGAAGATACGACCAGCAAAGCATGACTTTTCCATTTTTGTGGCTTTGATCTGGGGCAGACTAAATTATAGATGTGTTTTTGTGAGGTGGCTAAACTATGAGAGAAAGCCCACCATCCTTCTGGACATAAGAGAAAGAAGCCTAAGACAATGAGAGTCTTTTGAGAGAAAGAACTGCTGTCTAAGAGATAACTAAAAAGTGGAACCCTCAGATTCTGTGCATGGACTACCGTATCTCTTTATGATCACAAACTACTCAGTGTGAAGGGACTGAAATCACTCTAAACAGGAATCAGAGTAGCTCCTTGTCACAGGTGCAACAAAGTTTACAGTTTGACTCTATATTAATCACTTGTTAAACACATTGACATTTTGGGAGGCATATTTTATACAGAATCTTCACAACATATCGTTTCAATATGACCAGGAGTCAATCTAAAATGACATAACATACCGAGTATCATAAGATTCTAGAGAAAAATAAATTGTCAAAAGATATCAACACTGAGATGACTCAGATGTTGGAATTATCAGACAAAAGCTTTAAAGCATTTAACTATGGCCAAAGAGGTAAAGAAGAAATAAAACATTTATAATAATAAAATGACAGAAAATCCAGCAAAGAAATAGACATTTTTAACTGACTATATTGGAATTTAGAATTTTAACAACTAAAATAAAAATTACCATAGAATATTTAAAAACAGAATGGACATCACAAAAGAAAGAATTAAAACTGACAGATTAATAGGAAGTACCCAATCAAAAGAAGTCAGAGACAGAGATTTTAAAATAAATAAAACCTAAGAACCTGTGGGAATATGTCAAAGATACAATATGTAGCTGACTCTTGAACAATGCAATGGTTAGGTGTACCAGCCCCTATCTGGTCAAAAATCCACATATAACTTTTAAATCCCCCAAATCTTAACTATTAATAGCCTACTGTTAACTAGAAGCCTTCCTGAAAACATAAGCAGCCAATTAACACATAGTTTGTATATTATATGCATTATACACTGTATTCTTACAATAAAGCTAGACAAAGGAAAATGTTTTGTCAAATTGTTACAAATCTCCAACACAAAATTCCAATATATTTATTGAAAAAATAAATATATTTTTTCATATTTTCAAGGTTCATCCATGTTGTATTATCTGTTGTATTATATGTTGTATTATATGTCAGAGTATCATTTCTTTTTATGGATAAATAATCCAATTTATGTACATGCCACATTTTATGTTCATCTGCCAGACATTTGCATTGTTGCTACATTTTGGCTGTTTTGCATAGTGCAATGAACATAAAAGTGGGTGAAGTTCAAACTCATGTTGCTCAAGGGATACTGTATCTGTACTTTGAGTAGCAGAAAAATCTAAGAGAAAGGAGAAGGAAAATACAGTTGTCATGGCTGAACACTACACAAAATTTTTAAAAGAAAAAAATTACATATTCAAGAATCTCAATGATTCAAACAGAATAAATATCAAGAAAGTTTTAAGTAGGCAAATTATAGACTAACTGCAGAAAACCAAAGAATAAAAAAAGTTTTGAAAGCAGCTTTAGGAAAATTACACATTCTGTAGACAGAAATACTATTCAAATGAATGTGGACTTCTAATTATAAACCATAGTGAACAAAAAGATAGTGGAACATCATTAAAGTGCTTGACAGAAAAAATAGTAAAGCTAGGATTCTTTATCCACTAAAATATTTATCAAGAATAAAGGCAAAATTATGAGAATTTCAAGTAAAGGAAGATAAAAGATACTCTCATGAATGGCCCAGTACCCTAAGGAATGCTGATGTGAGTACTTCTGGCCAAAAAAAAACAATACCAACTGGCAGCAAGAATTTAAGAATAAAACAAAAAACTTAGAAACATTTATTTTACATATAAATTGTACCTCAATAAAGATAACCTAAAAACTGGATGTAAAAGCGATGCTTAAAGGGAAATCATAGTCTGAGATACAGTGTCAAAGGAAAAAAGCTTATGAATTTAATCTGTTAGAATTGCCCATTTAATTTTCTCAACAGAGTTTAGAAAGGAGGTAAAAACAAAGGGTTTTTAAATTTTCCTGTGTACCAAGTGGATTTATGTCACTTATATACTTTTGGAATTGGAGCTACAATTTAATTACATTTCAGATAATGTGCTAGTCATCATACAGATGGTGTGTACATTATAGCCTGAGTGAATAGGCTCAATCTCCTCTAACAATTTCAATTTCCTATAACAGACTTACAAAATAAAAACGTGTAATGACTATGGCATGGACACAAAAAGCTAGCAAAACATACATTTTTGTAAGAAACTGTCATAGAGAAATTCTTTTTCTGCAAAATTCATTTTCATAATGACAAGATACAAAATATTTATTGGTATAATAACTCTGGAAATTCATAAACCACATCCCCTATGATTTTGTTCTTGAATCTTTATGGTAACTGATTTGCTAATAGTCTTCAAAGACTTTATCTTTACAACAATGTTAATGACTAATCCAGTCTTCAGCATTCTCGAAAGTACTGTTATAATAAATTTGTTTTCATGGTTTCCAATTAGTGTCATTGTTATATGTGCCTTCTGCCTTACCTATTAAATAACTGGAGAAAAAGTTAAAGATTTATATGTTTCTAATTTTTTTTATATTTAGTGTAGTTGACTGCAGCTTTCACTAGCAGTTAAAGTATCCTATCACTATAGTTGAATACCTTAAAGGCTGTCAGTTGGACTAACTTTCTAACTGTTATAAATATCCAAAGACGGTCTGGACTCCCTACGAAGATGTTCAGGTAACCATCATTATATATAATTTAATACAGCACTGAAGCACTTAGAATGATTCTGAATCTGATACTACATACTAAATAAAAAGTGAAGTTATTGGGAATGCTGATTTTAAAGATTTTCCGACTCTAATGATCTATGATTATATGGCATCTCATTTTTCATACATCAATGAACATATTCTGAAAATTAAGGTGTTCATTTGAAAGATGTGTGACTCATTTGTACTTTAAACTCTTATGTAACAATTCAAAGCCAAAGCAGTTAATGTGTGATAATGCATTAGATTCTTTTGTTACATTCTCTTCTCTTTACTGCTTTGATAAATGTTTTCTAGCATTTAATTTCTATTTTCTTGTTTGAGCTCCCTACCTCTTTATAACTATTTTCTATTCTTTTTATTTATTTATTTTTTTAGAGGGCATCTCTCATACTTAGTGATCAAATGGTTGTTAACAACAATAAAATTCTGTATAGGGGAGTCAATACTCGATGTACAATCATTAATCCACCCCCAGCCTAATTCTTGTCAATCTCCAATCTTCTGAAGCATAATGAACAAGTTCTTATATGGTGAACAAATTCTTACATAGTAAATAAGGTCTTACATGCTGAACAATACAGTGGCAGTCATCACAAAAACTTTCGGTTTTGATCACTCATTATGAACTATAAACAATCAGGTCAAATATGAATATTCGTTTGATTTTTATATTTGATTTATATGTGAATACCACATTTCTCCCTTTATTATTATTATTATATATTTTTTTTAAATAAAATGCTGAAGTGGTAGGTAGATGCAAGATAAAGGTAGAAAACATAGTTTAGAGTTGTAAGAGAGCAAATGTAGATGATCAGGTGTGTGCCTGTAGACTATGTGTTAATCCAAGCTAGACAAGGGCAATAAAACATTCACGGATGCAGAAGATTTCTCTCAAAACAGGGGGGGGTGAGGTTCTAAGCCTCACCTCTGTTGATCTCCAATTTCTCACCTGATGGCCCCCCTGCGACAATGCCTGTCTTAGGTTGTTCCTCCCTTGAGGAATCTTACTCGTCTCTGGCTAACCAGTCATCTTCCGGGGCCATACAGGGAAATGTAAAATTGGTAAGTGAGAGAGAAGCCACATTGTTTGAAAAGGTCAGCTTTTTACTTCTTTGCAGATTTATGTCTTGTGGCTTATATGCCCAGGATTTGTCTTGAGGTATGTTTACCACTTGGAGGAATTATGATACTCAGTGAATTCGATATGAGGCACGAATTTTATTTAAGGGTTGTAATTATGAAGGAAGAGAAAAGCTATAGAAGTAGCAGACAGAAGAAAACATGGGAAGATTGATTATTTCTTTGACATATCTTCTTGTAGAGTAACTTCAGCATGTATAGGTATTAAACTACTAATTAAATTGCACACATACATTAGCATAATAGGAGTACAGTTACATAACCAAAGCAGACCTATAATTACCAGCCATCTCCAGTGAAACCAAGAAAGGTTCAGTTAGGCACCTTTGGCATTTGTGAAAACTTATCTATGATATGGTGGATAATGTCCAACTGAACTTGAACAGTCTGAGAGAAATCAGACAAATTAAAACAACCCATTCCTGGGGACTGTTCACATCCCATATGTTCTTTTAACAGTAAATAGTCTGTAGTTGTAAGATTTTGGAGCGCTACAATTTGCACTTCTCCTAATTCTTGGTTGAGTTCCAACAGTATAGATCCAGTCAAATTTGTTGTTTTATTGTATGCAGAGGCCAGCTTAAATATCTCCTTCTTCATTCCCATGGCAAGTCCAGGAACCGGTGGGATGAATGCAGCTACAACTACAACAGCGACAGGATCTTTGTTGAGGTTTTTTGATGATCATCTTCTGGTATGACTCTTCCAGAGAGTGCTGATGTTGGAAGTTCTTCTTCATATCATATCTTAGTTTATTTTCTGGGTAGCCAAATTAGGCTTTGATTCTCCGTATAAACACAAACAGACCCGTTGCCCACAGTTTGATATGCCCTTTATACCATTGTGTAGAACTCATTGGAGGTCACCACACAGGAACTACTTTTTTTTTTTTTTCTAAGAGAAAGGAATATTATCTGAAAAGTGTACCTTGATAGTCAATCATCTGACACCCTTTAAGTGATCAAAATTAAGGATATTTAAAGCATGCATTAATCATTGATTTACAGTTAGTTTTATCCTATCAGGGAGTAATTACCCTTCACATTCATTCTTTTTTTTTGTTACATTTAATCTACACTTACATGAAAAATATTATGTTTACTAGGCTCTCCCCTATACCAGGTCCCCCCTATAAACCCCTTTACAGTCACTGTCCATCAGCATAGCAAAATGTTGTAGAATCACTACTTGTCTTCTCTGTCTTGTACAGCCCTCCCCTTTCTCCCACCCCCCCATGCATGCTAATCTTAATATCCCTCTTCTTCTTCCCCCTCCCTTATCCCTCCCTGCCCACCCATCCTCCCCAGTTCCTTTCCTTTTGGTACCTGTTAGTCCATTTTTGGGTTCTGTAATTCCGCTGCTGTTTTGTTCCTTCAGTTTTTCCTTTGTTCCTATACTCCTCAGATGAGTGAAGTCATTTGGTATTTCTCTTTCTCCGCTTGGCTTATTTCACTGAGCATAATACCCTCCAAGTCCATCCATGTTGCTGCAAATGGTAGGATTTTCCCTCTTCTTATGGCTGAGTAATATTCCATTGTGTATATGTACCAGATCTTCTTTATCCATTCACCTACCGATGGACATTTAGGTTGCTTCCAATTCTTGGCTATTGTAAATAGTGCTGCGATAAACATAGGGATGCATCTGTCTTTCTCAAACTTGATTGCTGTGTTCTTAGGGTAAATTCCTAGGAATGGAATTCCTGGGTCAAATTGTATGTCTGTTTTGAGCATTTTGATGCACCTCCATACTGCTATCCACAATGGTTGAACTAATTTACATTCCCACCAGCAGTGTAGGAGGGTTCCCCTTTCTCCACAGCCTCACCAACATTTGTTGTTGTTTGTCTTTTGGATGGCAACCATCCTTACTTGTGTGAGGTGATACCCCATTGTAGTTTTGATTTGCATTTCTCTGATAATTAGCGATGTGGAGCATCTTTTCATGTGTCTCTTGGCCATCTGTATTTCTTTTTTGGAGAACTGTCTGTTCAGTTCCTCTGCCCATTTTTTAATTGGGTTATTTGTTTTTTGTTTGTTGAGGCGTGTGAGCTCTTTATATATTCTGGACGTCAAGCCTTTATCAGATCTGTTATTTACAAATATATTCTCCCATACTGTAGGGTTCCTTTTTGTTCTATTGATGTTGTCTTTTGCTGTACAGAACCTTTTCAGCTCAATATAGTCCCACTTGTTCATTTTTGCTGTTGTTTTCCTTGCCCGGGGAGATATGTTCAAGAAGAGGTCACTCACGTTTATGTCTAAGAGGTTTTTGCCTATGTTTTTTTCTAAGAGTTTAATGGTTTCATGACTTACATTCAGGTCTTTGATCCATTTTGAGTTTACTTTTGTATATGGGGTTAGACAATGGTCCAGTTTCATTCTCCTACATGTAGCTGTCCAGTTTTGCCAGCACCATCTATTGAAGAGACTGTCATTTTGCCATAGTATGTCCATGGTTCCTTTAAGAAATATTAATTGACCATATATGTTTGGGTTAATGTCTGGAGTATCTAGTCTGTTCCACTGGTCTGCAGCTCTGTTCTTGTGCCAGTACCAAATTGTCTTGATTACTATGGCTTTGTAGTAGAGCTTGAAGTTGGGGAGTGAGATCCCCCCTACTTTATCTTCTTTCTCAGGATTGCTTTGGCTATTCGGGGTCTTTGGAGTTTCCATATGAATTTTTGAATTATTTGTTCTAGTTCATTGAAAAATGTTGCTGGTAATTTGATAGGGATTGCATCAAATCTGTATATTGCTTTGGGCAGGATGGCCATTTTGATGATATTGATTCTTCCTAGCCACGAGCATGGGATGAGTTTCCATTTGTTAGTGTTCCCTTTAATTTCTCTTAAGAGTGACTTGTAGTTTTCAGAGTATAGGTCATTCACTTCTTTGGTTAGATTTATTCTTAGGTATTTTACTCTTTTTGATGCAATTGTGAATGGAATTGTTTTTCTGATTTCTCTTTCTATTGATTCATTGTTAGTGTATAGGAAAGCCACAGATTTCTGTGTGTTAATTTTGTATCCTGCAACTTTGCTGTATTCCGATATCAGTTCTAGTAGTTTTGGGGTGGAGTCTTTAGGGTTTTTTATGTACAATATCATATCATCTGCAAATAGTGACAGTTTAACTTCTTTACCAATCTGGATTCCTTGTATTTCTTTGTTTTGTGTGATTGCCGTGGCTAGGACCTCCAGCACTGTGTTAAATCACAGTGGGGAGAGTGGGCAACCCTGTCTTATTCCCGATCTCAGAGGAAAAGATTTCAGCTTCTCGCTGTTCAGTATGATGTTAGCTGTGGGTTTATCACATATGACTTCTATTATGTTGAGGTACTTGCCCTCTATTCCCATTTTGCTGAGAGTTTTTATCATGAATGGATGTTGAATTTTGTCAAATGCTTTTTCAGCATCTATGGAGATGATCATGTGGTTTTTGTCTTTCTTTTTGTTGATGTGGTGGATGATGTTGATGGATTTTCAAATGTTGTACCATCCTTGCATCCCTGGGATGAATCCCACTTGATCATGGTGTATGATCCTTTTGATATACTTTTGAATTTGGTTTGCTAATATTTTGTTGAGTATTTTTGCATCTACATTCATCAGGGATATTGGTCTGTAATTTTCTTTTTTGGTGGGGTCTTTGCCTGGTTTGGTATTAGGGTGATATTGGCTTCATAGAATGAGTTTGGGAGTATTCCCTCCTCTTCTATTTTTTGGAAAACTTTAAGGAGAATGGTCATTATGTCTTCTTTGTGCGTCTGATAAAATTCTGGCATAAATCCGTCTGGTACAGGGGTTTTGTTCTTGGGTAGTTTTTTGATTACTGTTTCAATTTCTTTGCTCGTAATTGGTTTGTTTAACTTTTGTGTTTCTCCCTGGGTCAATCTTGGAAGGTTGTATTTTTCTAGGAAGTTGTCCATTTCTTCTAGGTTTTCCAGCTTGTTGTCATATAGGTTTTCATAGTAGTCTTTAATGATTCTTTGTATTTCTGTGGAGTCTGTCGTGATTTTTCTATTCTGATTTCTGATTCTGTTGATGTGTGTTGATTCTCTTTTTCTCTTAATAAGCCTGGCTAGAGGCTTACCTATTTTGTTTATTTTCTCAAAGAACCAGCTCTTGGTTTCATTGATTTTTGCTATTGTTTTATTTTTCTCAATTTTGATTATTTCTTCTCTGATCTATATTATGTCCCTCCTTCTGCTGACTTTAGTCCTCATTTATTCTTCTTTTTCCAATTTTGATAATTGTGATGTTAGACTATTCATTTGGGATTTTTCTTCCTTCTTCAAGTGTGCCTGGATTTGCTATATACTTTCCTCTTAGGCCTGCTTTCACTGTGTCCCACAGAAGTTGGGGCTTTGTGTTGTTGTTGTCATTTATTTACGTATATTCCTTGATCTGTATTTTAGTTTGTTCGTTCATCCATAGATTATTTAGGAGCATGTTGTTAAGCCTCCATGTGTTTGTGAGCCTTTTTGTTTTCCTTGTAGAATGTATTTCTACTTTTATACCTTTGTGGTCTGAAAAGTTGGTAGGTAAAATTTCAATATTTGGGATTTTGCTGAGGCTCTTTTTGTGGGCTAGTATGTGGTCTGTTCTGGAGAATGTTCCATGTGTACTTGAGAAGAATGTATATCCTGTTGCTTTTGGATTTAGAGTTCTATAGATGTCTATTAGGTCCATCTGCTCTACTGTGTTGTTCAGTGCTTCTGTGTCCTTACTTATTTTCTGCCCGGTGGATGTATCCTTTGCGGTAAGTGGTGTGTTGAAGTCTCCTAAAATGAATGCATTGCAGTCTATTTCCTCCTTTAGTTCTGTTAGTATTTGTTTCACATATGCTGGTGCTCCTGCGTTGGGTGCATATATATTTAGAATGGTTATATCCTCTTGTTGGACTGAGCCCTTTATCATTTTGTAGTGTCCTTCTTTATCTCTTGTTACTTTCTTTGTTTTGAAGTCTATTTTGTCTTATATTAGTACTGCAACCCCTGCTTTCTTCTTGCTGTTGTTTGCCTGAAATATGTTTTTCCATCCCTTGACTTCTAGTCTGTACATGTTTTTGGGTTTGAGGTGAGTTTCTTGTAAGCAGCATATATATGCGTCTTGCTTTTTTATCCATTCTATTACTCTGTGTCTTTTGATTGATGCATTCAGTTCATTTACATTTAGGATGCCTATTGAAAGATATGTACTTATTGCCATTGCAGGCTTTAAATTCGTGGTTACCAAAGGTTCAAGGTTAGCCTCTTTAGTATCTTACCACCTAACTTAGCACACTTATTGAGCTGTTATATACACTCTCTGGAGATTCTTTTCTTCTCTCCCTTCTTATTCTTCCTCCTCCATTCTTCATATGTTGGGCGTTTTGTTCTGTGCTCTTTCTAGGAGTGCTCCCATCTAGAGCAGTCCCTGTAAGATGTCCTGTAGAGGTGGTTTGTAAGAAGCAAATTCCCTCAGCTTTTGCTTGCTGGGAATTGTTTAATCACGCCATCATATTTAAATGATAGTTGTGCTGGATACAGTATCCTTGGTTCAAGGCCCTTCTGTTTCATTGCATTAAATATATCATGCCATTCTATTCTGACCTGTAGGGTTTCTTTCGAGAAGTCTGATGTCAGCCTGATGGGTTTCCCTTTATAGGTGAACTTTTTCTCTGTAGCTGCCTTTAAAACTCTTTCCTTGTACTTGATCTTTGCCATTTTAATTATTATGTGTCTTGGTGTTGTCCTCTTTGGGTCCTTTCTGTTGGGGCTTCTGTGTATTTCCGTGGTCTGTTTGATTATTTCCTCCCCCAGTTTGGGGAAGTTTTCAGCAATTATTTCTTCCAAGATACTTTCCATCCCTTTTCCTCTCTCTTCTTCTTCTGGTACCCCTAAAATACAGATACTGTTCCTTTTGGATTGGTCACACAGTTCTCTTAATATTGTTTCATTCCTGGAGATCCTTTTATCTCTCTCTATGTCAGCTTCTATGCATTCCTGTTCTCTCATTTCAATTCCATCAATGGCCTCTTGCATCTTAGCCATTCTGCTTATAAATCCTTCCAGAGTTTGTTTCATTTCTGTAATCTCCTTTCTGGCATCTGTGATTTCCCTCTGGACTTCATCCCATTTCTCTTGCGTATTTCTCTGCATCTGTGTCAGCATATTTATGATTTTTATTTTGAATTTTTTGTCAGGAAGACTGGTTAGGTCTGTCTCCTCTGGTGTCTCTGTGATCTTGGTTTGCCTGTAATTTTGTCTTTTCATGGTGATAAGAATAGTTTGCAGAGCTGGGACTAGTAACGGCTGGAAGAATTTCCCTTCTTGTTGTTTTGTGGCCTTCCTCTCCTGGGAGAATAGCAACCTCTAGTGGCTTTGCTGGGTAGTTGCATGCAGAGAGGGCTTCTGCTTCCTGCCCGGCTGCTATGGAGTTTATCTCCGCTGTTGCTTTGGGCATGGCATGGTTCGGGCTGCTGCTCCAAAGTGGTGGAGTTGCATTGGAGGGGTAGTGGCCAGAGGCTATTTATCTCCGTAAGGGGCCTCCATGCTCTCTGCAGCCCAGTGGATTAAAGTGTCCAGAGATCCCTGATTCCCTACCTCTGGACTAAGTATTCTGCCCTGCCCCTTTAAGATTTCCAAAAAGCACCCGCCAAAACAAAACAACAACCACAAAAAAAAAAAAAAAAAAAGTGGCCGCTCATTTTTCTTTTTCTCCGGCACCAGCCTTGGGCACCCGCTCACCGGTCTTGCTCCCCTGTTTCCCTAGTTTTGGGGTCCCTATCCCTTTAAGACTTCCAAAAAGTGCTTGCCAAAACAAAACAACAGCAACAACAACAACAACAAAAAAAAAAAATGAAATGGCTTCTCGCTTTTCTTTTGTTCTCTGGCACCGGTCTCCGATACCCACTCGCTGGTCTTGCTGCCCTGTTTTCCCTAGTTTCCCTAGTATTGGGGTCCCTGCCCCTTTAAGACTTCCAAAAACCACTCACCACTACAAAAGAACAACAACAAAAAATAAATAAATAAAATAAAATAAATAAGATGGCCGCTCTCACTTTTCTTTTGTTCTCCAACGCTGGCCTCTGGTACCCACTCACCATTCTTGCTGCCCTGTTTGCCTAGATTCCAGGGCCCCGCGCTTGCACTGTGTCTGCGCTCTGGTCTGGATGGCTGGGGCTGGGTGTTCAGCAGTCCTGGGCTCCTTCTCCCTCCCTGCTGACTCCTCTCCTCCTGCCGGGAGCTGGGGGGAGGGGTGCTAGGCTCCCGCCGGACCGGGGCTTGTATCTTACCCCCTTCACGAGGCACTGGGTTCTTGCAGGTGTGGATGTGGTCTGGATGTTGTCCTGTGTCCTCTGGTCTCTATTTTCGGAAGAGTTGTGTTTGTTATATTTTCATAGGTATATGTGGTTTTGGGAAGAGATTTCTGCTGCTCTACTCATGCCGCCATCTTGGCTCTACCCCCCTATTTTCTATTCTTTATCATCAACTTAATACACTAAAAAACTCATGGAGCCCAAGTTTTCTGTCAGTCCTATTGAACTGTAAGGCCTTCATTGAGACCAGTGGCTGGCAAATAGTACAT
Organism: Manis javanica; assembly: GCF_040802235.1. Taxonomy (NCBI): domain Eukaryota; kingdom Metazoa; phylum Chordata; class Mammalia; order Pholidota; family Manidae; genus Manis; species Manis javanica. The sequence continues at coordinate 56,443,998 of NC_133163.1, read as the reverse complement.
GCAAACTGGTACTTATTAAACTTGTACATGTTGCTTTTTACAGAATCCACAATGACTCTCATTTTAGGCTGTTCACCAAAGACAATCATTTAATGCTGTAAGAAACAGATTATGTCTCCTGGTCAACAATTATTTATTGGAATATAGATGCCCATTCATTTATACATTGCCTATGGCTGTTATTTTGCTACAGTGGCACAGTTGAATAGTTGCAGCGATGTATGCAAAGATCCAAATATTTATATCTGGACATTTACAAAAAAGGTTTACCTACTCTCAAAAGTTACCAATGTCATCTATTCCTTTAAACCAAAAGGCTTTTTTTTTTTTCAGTTGTGCTTCATTTTTAGCCTGTCTTGTAAGATTAAAATACAGAGAGGCAGTCCCATTTATGGTTAGTGTGCTGCTTCTGGAGTCATATCTTCAGGATGAGAGCCCAAACTCTGGTGCTTGTTAGCCAGGTCTTATTGAATTGATTCCTTACCTTCTCTAAAATTAGATGGTTAATATATATAAAATAGATAATAATAATATTGACACAGATAGTTTTGAGTGTTTAATGAGATGATCCATGTTAAACTCAATGGTTGGCATACAGTACAAACTCAGGGCATATTATCATTATGTTAATAAATGAGAAGTTCACTTAGTTTAGATGACTCTTCCGAGATTACCTGATTTAGACAAAGAAGGACACAGACTAGATTCTGGGCCTTGAACCTCTCAAGCCAATGCAAAATCTAGTCTATAATTTTGTCTTTTCTAGATCCAAATACCATATCTGGAGGAAATCCAACATTGGCAACATTGATGTCAAATTTAGACAATCCATATTCCCACATTCCAGTTCAAACACCTAATACCTTCTCTTGTTTCTTGAATTCCTCTAACCTTCCCTACTCTTCAACTCTCACCTGATACCCTCATTTGTAGTTCATTAATGAAAAAAAAAATCTCTGAAGAAAAAACTTATCTTCCTACCCAAATGCTACAAACTCATATGTATTTATACCAGTACTATGTGTTTCTTACTATTAATATGGCCTGTGTCCAATCTCTCCACTTGCACACTGGATCTATTCCTTATCAATACAAGGATGTTGATCCAGCAATTAACACCCTCTCTATTGCATTATTTTTTCCTCTATTTAATCATTCCTATGACCATAGAAACATACTAAGATATCCCCCAGTAAAAAGAAAAAAAAACCTTTTATAATTCTATTTATCTCCCAGTATAACCCATTATCTTTATAGATCAAAATTCCTCTTAAGTTGTATACACACACTGGCTTCAATTCTTTACCTCCTATTTTCTCTTAAACATGCTACAATCAGGTATGTATGCCCAATTCCACCAATAAATTTTTTGTCAACAATGACTTCCATGTCACCAAATCTAATTTGATGACATGAATATCCAAATGAATAATTTTCAGTCCTTACTATATTCAGCTATTTAGCATTTGCTTTTGTAATTATTTTCCCTTAACACATTTTTTACTTTACTTTAACTGGTATCATACTCTCCTGTTACCTCACTGTTTCTTCTCATTATTTTGCTATATTATTTTCTAATTAGTAAATGATAGAATTTCTCAAGACTAAGTCTTTAGAGCTCTTCTTTATATAAAAGATTTCTGCATGTGTAATCTAACCAAGTTTCAATGTTTTAAATATTCATTGTACACTGAGTTTTTATTAAGAGCTCCTAATATGGAGAGCAATGAAAACATGCTGCTTAAAGGAAAACAAGATAATATAGTAACTTGATGGGAAGGGAAGCAGTGTCATAAACATATATCCTGTCTGCCAGATTCATATTAAGCATATTAATTTCTATAGTAATAAGCGTACTTAACCTCCCCTAATATTTTCTAGCTCAGTAAATAACAGCACTTACTCAGTTATTGACCCCAAATGGCCATAAAGGTTTGTCTTTGAATGTTTTTTTTCTCTCATAGTCTGTATCTCTATCCCTTAGCAGTTTTGTCAGCTCCGCCTGCAAATTGTATCCTTAATAAAGTCTCTTCTTTGTAATTTTTATGCTATCGTATTTTACCAAGCCAACCTCACCTTCTGCAACAGTCCAAGACTTTTTATTTCACTAACTTAAAATCAGATCATGTTACTTCTTGTTCCAAGAATTCCCATAGACTTCTAGAGAATACTGTGTAAGAACCTACATGATCTGCCCCTGGTGAATACTCTGAAATTTTTTTCTGCTCTTTTTGGCTTGCTCCTTCTGCTCCATCTTTCAGTTTCTCAAATTATTATACTCATTCCTGTTTCAGGGCATAGTCACTTCCCAACCTGCTGTGACCTAAAGATCCTTGACTCTTGTTGCCTCTCTTCTTTCAGATCTTTTTAAATTTTTACTGCTTCAGAGAGGCTTTCCCTAACTCCTTTATCTTAAATAAGTACTACCTATCACTCTTACATTTCTTACTCTATTTTTTGCTCTTGATAGGACTTAAGACTTTCTAATATGACATTGCATAATAATTCATTGTTTTTATGTTATATTTCCCTCAAAATGTAAAGTAATATCCCGTCTTTTTCACTGCTATATTGACAATATTTGGAACAGGCACAAATTAGGTTTTTGAGAAAAAAAATGAATCAATAAAAGTGAATAAAAACTCCCTTTCCTGACAAAAACATATCACAAGTCATGGAAAGAATTCTGGTCATATTGTAATCAATGTTAAGTATAATATTTGGATCATGTTTTTTCAAAAACTCAAATTTAAAAGGAGAAAAAACTTTAATTCAGCTGAGAAGACCAGATATTGGTAACACAAAAATGCACAAATATTTTTGTTTATTGTGAAATAGAACATTATTTACTTTAAAAAATCACTTTGAAAGTTTGGTAAAAAGCTAAGTAATTCTTTGTTACAAATAGGCATATTTGCTTTATCTTAGCATTAATAGCACACCTTCAGAATGACTAAACTACTCATTCGCATTGACAAAAGAAGTTAATAAGGAGTCACATGTGCTTTGTATGACATAAATCTTTGCCCTAAATATCCTACTGCTTTCAACTGCCTTTGTGCATTTTTATTCAAAATGAATCTTGTGACATAAATTCCTTTATCAGTTTAACACATTCTTTCTTTAATATTCCTGATCCATCATACTTATTTTCCTTAATGCTTTATTTACTTATGAGAGACAAAGTGTCAAAGTATGAAATCCCTATAAGCTTTTTTCTGCAGAACCTATCAAGCTTGCTATTACTGCCAATAAAGACGGCTTAAAATGATGCTTGAATTATTGGAATCAGAAAAACAAACTTGTTTTTAAGACCTCTCAAGAGAAAAACAGGTTACCGTATTTTCGTTAACATTTTCTTTTTTTACTTTTTAAAAAAATGTTTGCTTCTGATCCACTGGGGCAGAGAAAAATAAGAGCTCCTACAATTGTATATAATTCATCTATTCCTTAGGAGCCTAAAACCTATGCTACAAGTTCTAGTTCCACATTTCTAACTTCTTATTAAAATATATTCTTGGTTGATCTGTTGTAACCTCCAGCTTAACATGTTTAGATCACACTCATATTTAAGCCCCAAGGACAGAATCTCTGATTTTCCTCGTTTTTGGAAATACATATCTCTAGTCCATCAAATTCAAAACTAGAAATCATATTCAAACTGTCTTCTTTCATCTTAATAGCTAATATTTTGCTAAGTAATAATATATTTTAAATACATCTATTAGCTATGCTTTTTTCTATTCCCATGGCTAGTTTTCCAGTCCAAGCTATTTTCTTGTTTCTAAATTAAGGCAAAGCTTCCAATTCTTTGACTTTAGATTTCCTCCAATCTTCCCTGCACATTTCTAAAAAAATAATATTTCTAAAAGGATAGGATTTTATTCTCTATTTCTTCAATTAAAAGCATGTAATGAGTAAATGAATAAGATTCGGGCTCTTCAGTCTGAGATTAAGCTGCCTGTATATTTAAATATTTTTTCTTGAGGTTGTCACCAACTCCCTTCAGCTGATAATTCTATCCAGTCCAACATACTCTTATCTAAGCACCTTAATGCTTATTGAAAAACCACATATATTTAGTATAGTTTTTTCATTGATTATTATAGTGTAATTCTAAATTACGCTTCAGAAAAATCTATTAATCTTATTCACTCATTTTAACATCCTTAACCTTTGGAAATTTATTTTTCATGGCACTCCACAATCATCTATACGAGTTCCTTGAGCACATTTGGGAATCAAAGTTTTGTTAGGTCATGCAAATGATACCAGTAATTCTAGGATTTGTGTTTGAATATTTTTGAGGGATTTTGATGTTTAACCAAAGTATGGATTTCTTTTAAGTAAAATTACAAACATCATGGGTTTGTCGAATATGTTAGCTGGAAAAATTGTATATTGTAATGTAGTAAGGCAATATGAAATATTTTCTTTGTTGTGTCCATATGAAAGTATAAAACAGAGCTATACTGTTAACATTAGAATTTTTAATAAACAAAGAAAATTAATGTTTTTATAACTTATATGTTAGTGCCACATCTCAATCATGTATTATTTTACCCTGATAAATTATTTCTAAACACCATGTTTGTGTACATGTAATTTTGGAGAAAATGTAGCAATGGTATAAGAAGCCACATAAATGGAAAGTTAGACTATTAAATTGCCAGGGTTAAATTTATTTCATCAATTGCTTTGTTTTTCAGCAATAGATAGCTTTTTAAATAAAAGTACCATGATAGGGGTCATTTTTAACATAATTTTTTCTTATGAGTTTAAGAATAATCTTGGAGCTATTTCAAATGCATATCTGAAACACAAGAAAATTACTTTTGTTTATGTAGGGGACATTATGAGATTTAAATTATTAGACTTAAATTTAATTTTAAGGATATGTTCCAGAAAATGGAAATAGAGTATCTCATTACATAATATTACATGAAATACATCTCATCTGGAAAGTTTGCCTGAGGTTTTCACACCAGTCAAAGTTCTTAAAATAGAAATGTAGATTGAGCCACTTAGTAATTCTTAGTGGAAGTGAAGACAATTGCATATATTTTGATTGATACACATTCTTTAACATTCTGAGTATTTTAGTAAAAAATCAGATTATCATCTCTTACCGCACAAGCAAATATCCATTAGGTGACAACAATATGTTTTCTTTGAAAATATGGAAAACTGCCAGTGCTTTGAGAAACTAACATTTCAGTTTTATAAGGACAAGAGACTGTGGTACTTTGGTAAAAAACCCAAGTACAATGTATGATATTTAGTATGTGTTAAATAACTATCTGTTGAAATATGAAATGAGTTATTATCAGAAAGTCCAAATAAGACTCACAGAATTAATAATGTAGATAAATAAACGCAATAAAAATTGCTTTTGATTTCACTGCTGAGTTAATGATCTTAGAATGTCTTACCATATTACAACTTTCCTTTCTAATTACATTATATTTTTCCTTACCTAAATCTCATCAACTGAAGTGAAACTCTCTTCTCCACAAAATATTTCGCAAGATACTAAACATTCTATGGTTGTCATTATTGCATCTTAACCAATATTTTCTGTTCTTCCCCTATTCAAAGCACATTGCAAAATACACTTATCTTTGGGTGGGGTCATGTGACTGGGTTCTGGCCAGTAATAAGTACTCTTTTCTCTCAAACAGAAACAGTCAATATTTGAAATGACGGGCACTCTGTTGCCTCGATCCCTAAATTAGTTTCTGTGCTGACTGATGATTACCGATCATGTAAGGAATAGGAAAAAAACATGTTATTTTAAGTCACTGTGAATTCAGGGCAGTCCTTTATTACACCATAAGGCAGCTAATCCAGACATATGAACCTCCAAACAAATGACTGGCAAGAACTTTCTGAAAAGTAATTAGAATCCAGTTTTCACTTATACATTAATTCATTTTTATCATTTAATGCTTATTAAATATATATTATGTTCCAAGCTTATCTTGGCACTAGTAAATGAAGGCTAAGATTATTATCTTTTTACTCCACCATTCTATTTCCGAAATAGACAAGACAGACTGTCACATTTTAAACGTTCAATAGAAATGTTTTGCATGAATGGGAAAGAAGCACAGTAACAGATGGTAGATGGAAAAGACGTTAGTGAAAATGACCATGGAAGTAAAACAAAATTATAAATTCTCCTTAATAATCATCTTAAGGTAGCAGAACGATTGTTTTAGGAAGCTCTGATTAGGCATCTTCTAAACATAAAGATCTTTATCTTAAATCTTCTAAGAAAAACTCTTCCAAGCAACAATTATAATCCAAATTATCCAACTGATGAAAAAATGTTTTAAAAATTATCACTTAAAAAAGGCTACTTTACAATATTATAGTGCTTATATATAAAGCAGACATATTGTTCCTGAACTTGTACTATTTCTGTTTCCAAACCTGTGTTATTTGCACTTTTTTAAGATTCCATTTAAAATAACACTAAGAATTATAATGATATCTATCATTGTACGATTTATAGTCATTTATAAAGAAGGTCTCAAACTCGAACATCATTTGTTGTCATTCAAGCTTCTTTTAAATCACACAAAAAATCTTTATACTTCAGATGACTTCTGACTATCAATATGCATTTCAGTGGATTTCATACTAAAATGCTCTTTTAATAATTCCAAAATAAGGGATAACATTATACTACAACTAAAGATAATTTAATTCATTTCTAGAGTAATGAAACTAAAGAAAAAAACTTTCAACCAAGAATTCTATATCAACCAAACTGTTCTGCCAAAAGAAAGGAGAAATTAAGATATTTTCAAATATATAAAACAAAAAATCACCTTGCCAGCAGGTGTACCATGCAATAAAAACTAAAAGGAGTCCTTCAGATTAATATGGAAGGACACTGACATTAATGCAAATACACATAAAGAAAAAAGACTACTAATAAAGGTAATTACATTAGCTAATATAAGGATATTATAAATATATATTTTGAAATTTTATCTCATCTTCTTATATATGACTTCAAAAATAACTGCAAAAAAAGAATGGTTATAAAACTACATTGGTAGGTTATAATGCATAAAGATGTAATTTTCAAGACACCAACAGAACAAGCAGGGGGGAATGAAGCTATATAGGAGAAACTTTGCCATTCTGTTGAACTTAAATTGATATTAATTCAAACAAGAATGTTATATCATGTTAAGTATATTCCCCAGAGAAGCACTAAGAAACTAATAAAAATGAAAATATTTACAAAAAGAAATAGGCAGTATTGGGGGACTAGTGGGGCAAAAAAGACATTAGACAAAGTATGTTCTCTTATCACACTGGAATAAAATTAGAAGAAAAACAACAAACATATATTTGGAAAATTCACAAATTTATATAAATTAAATATCATACTTAAAATAATAACTGAGTAAAGAAGAAATCACAGTGGAAATTACAAAATACCTTGACATGAATAACAATAAAATAACATACCAAAACATGAAATGTAGCTAAAACAGAACTAAAGAAAAATTTGTCTGTTAACATCTGTACAAAACCAGGATAAAAATGCCAAATCAATAGCTTAAACATCTACCTTAGCAAACCAGAAAAATAACTTTTTAACTTGCATAAGTGAAATTTTGTGCACATTGTTTAGAAACTCCCCATTCTCCTTTTCCCTCAGATCCTGGCAACCACCATTCTATTCTTTGCTTCTGAGAGTTTGACCATTTTAGGTACTAGTATAACTGGAAACATGCAGTATTTCCCTTCTGTGAGTGAACTTATTTCACTTACTATAACATCCTGAAGGTTCATCCATGTTGTCACATTAGACAGAATTTCCTAGAGAGCTGATGTACAACATTGTGCCTATAGATAAAAGTATGAAATTGTACACTTAAAAATCTGATACAAGGGAAGATCTTGTGTAGTGTTCTTACCACACTGAAGAAAAAAATTAAAAAGAAAAACTAGAAAAGGAAGAGAAATATCAACCCCAAACAACCAAAAGCAAGAAAATAATAAAAAACTGGAGTAATAATAAATTAAATGGAGAATAGAAAAGTAAAGAATAAAAAATGCACCACAATGTTCTTTCAAAATATAATCAAAATTGACAAAAAACTTAGCTAGATTGACCAAGCAAAAAGAAGAAACTCAAATTATTAACACAAGAATGAAAGGGGGGTTATCACTCCCAAACTGACAGAAAACAAAACAAAATGCTTGATTAAGGAGTACACTGAACAACTGTATTCCAACAAATTTGATAATACAGATAAAATGGACACATTCCCAGAAAGATCAAGCTGTCAAGCCTGACTTAAAAAGACTTAGAAAATTTGAACAGACCTATAACAAGTAGAGAGATTAAATTAGAAATAAAAAGCATCCCAGACACAAAAATTTTAGACTCAATGGGACCAGTGAATTCCACTAAATGCATTCACTACAATTACTGTCAAATCCAAGCTGACTTATAAAAAATGTTTTAATAACAATTATATATAATTTATGCTTTGATATACACAGTGAAATTATTACTAGTCATCCTAATTAACGTATCTATTTCCTCATACATTTACCTTTGTGTGGGTAAAAGCACACACAATTTTCCGGTGTACAGTATTATTAACTGTAGTCATAATGCTGTACATTAGACAAGACTTTTTCAAAACTGCCACTTTATACCCTTTGACCAACACTATCCATTATCTTCCACTTCCTTGGACCTAATAATTAATCACCATTCTATTGTTTCTATGGATATTTTTCCCAAGACACACAAAGAGCAAACAGTTTTTCACACTCCTTGGATATTCTGGGGTTTTTTTTTCAGTCTTTGCTCCCCTGCTTTAGAGTCTGGAAGGTCTCTATTGAGATACCCTCAAGCTCAGATTCTTTCCTCAATGGGGCTCAGCTTTACTAGTGGCCCATCAAAGACATTTTAATTTCTGTTGTTACATTTTTTATCTCGAGCATTTCTTTTTGGATATTTCTTAGGATTTCTATCTCTCTTCTTATGCTGCCCATCTGTTCTTGCATGCTGTTTACTTTATATTAAACACAGTTGCTTTAAATCATTGGTGTGATCATTGCTACATCCCTGACACATCTGATTCACATGCTTGCTCTGTCTCTTCAGATTGTGTTTTGCCTCGTAATTTTTGATAGATATGATTTGGAGTAAAAGGAATTGCTGTGAATACGTCTTTAACAATGTGTTCATAAAGTCTGGGGGAAGGGAAGCACTCTATGATTTTACCATTAGGTCACACTCTTTCAGGGAGCCCATGCCTGTGGGCTGTGCACGGCACAACTATTTCTCAGGCTTTTGCCTGCACTCGGTTGGACAGGACGGTCACAGTGGGCTGCGTTAGGGTGTTTCCCTTTGGGTGCATGAACGCCTGGAACTGACTAGACTTGTTCTCTTCTACCTTGGGTCAGGTAGGCTCTGACTCTACCCTAGCAGGTTAGGCTCTGGACACCTAGTTTCTCTAGAAGGCAGGCCTTGTTAAGAAAAATGGTTTATCTCAAAATGGTTCTGTTTTCTCCTCCCACTGCTGAAAGCACAGAGGGATTTTCCTCTTTTTATTTTTCTTTTTTTCACTGGGTAGAATCTGTTCAAGCTCCTGGAGATAAAACACAAAATGTGGGGGGCTCCCTATGACTGGGTTCCCCTGGGGTTATTTTTACCTGTCATACTTGTCCACTCTGAACCTCCAGCAGTTGGTCAATTACAGTTCAGGTTTTCCTACTCTCTGGGCCTCTGAAATAACAAGAGTCCATATACTGACCCCCAAGGCTTTGTGGATTTATCATTGTTACAAACAGTGGTTAAGTAGGAACCATAAGACCTTCATGAAGGGAGAGATGGGTAAAACAGGTTTGAAGAACATGAGTAGCTTTAGGGTGATTTTACTATTCCCTGGATTATTTTCAGTTACTTGCTACAGGAGTCCCTACTTACCCACTGTGGTGATTGGTGAAGAATCTTTATACTACAGGGTGAGGAATGTTCTGCGTTCAATGTAATAAGGGCCAGTAAGACTTTGGCACCTCTCCTTGGAAGTTGGTAGCTCCAAGACAAAACTAGTTATAGAATAACCCTTTGTATTCTCCCAGATGGTCTTTCATATCAGATGGCTGATAAGGTTCTGTCTTTTATCTTCCTGTAAGCCCCACCTTCTGTGTCCAGCAGTATAGGCAGTACAGACAGAAGGAAGAGCTGGGTCTTGGTTGGTGGCATTATATTGTTATCAATGTAATGGGATGCTTGCACCCTACTTAGCAGTTCACATTAGTACAAACAGAGAATATAATTATCTTCACAAAACTGTGTAATGTTTCTCTTTTTCTCTTTTAATATTCTAAACCATGCACATCAAAAGTAATTTCATACCTCTACAATACAAATATTTTACTTGACTGCTAGAAAGAAAATATGGTGATTAATTACTCCAATCCAAAAAAAATGGTACACTGCATCATTTTCTAAGAGCTCTAAGTTATAGCCCTAGCACTCACAGTAGGACTCTTGAGCTTTAAATTGTGTACACTCACAGAGCCATGCAGAAACCCATCTGATACCTGAGAACTGAAGTCTCAAAATAGTCTCATTTGTGAAGTTGTTCAGTGGACACTGAAGTAAACAGCACCAGGAAGTAGATGTCTGCAACTCTGAAATGACACAAGTCTATGTACACTGACCCCAAAACTTTGTATTTATCATTGAACAGCTTTAAGTGGGAACCTTAAGGTTGAAGATAAACTCTATTTCTTCTTAGGGTAATGATAATTCTCTCTCCAGTTAGTGTGCCAGCTTCTCAAGATCTTTAACCTTTAAATATTTTTTTGATTGTTAGACTATTTAAAACTTTTTTTTTTTTTGGCTATAAGCATGAGATAAAGAGCAGGTTGGACTGTAACAGAATGTATCAGAACTGGCCAAAGAGCAAGGTGGGGTCACAATGACCATAGTTAGGAGCCAGTGTCTGATTAGAATAGGCGGAGGACCAGACTCAATTCAGAAAGACTGCTTTTCTAGCTACCAACCTTATCCATTCAGTTCACAGCAATCATGCAAAATGTTACCTCTGTTGCCTCACGAGATCTGTACCTTCCAATGCAATAGGAAGGCCCTACTTCATAGAGGGAATTATAGAAGAAGCAAATTTGCCCATTAGTTTTCAATTAAAAATAGAATTTGGAGTATATTTTTACCAAAAGTTTCCATTTGGAAATGAATGCTTCAATGTACCAACACTTTCTGTATTATTTATCAATGCAAAGGACTATATGTTTCAAAAAATAAGCATCAATTTGGAGTAAATGCTTAAAATAAGAAGCCCCACATTCTTCAGTTGGCCACTCTTTTACCTGAGGAAGAGAAACATAAAGCTTCTGAAAATGCCTTCCCACCCCCACCCTGGCCGAGGGTCGCGTAAGTTACTAAAACTTATGCTCTTACAGAAACTTAAACTAGCTTCCGACTGCTAAGCTTTTTCAAAGGGTAGGTTTACAAACTTGCGACGACAATTTTTTTTTTTTAAAGATTCAGGCTTTCACTTTCTTTGTGGAGTAAAACATCGTAAATGAACCTCAAATATGATGTGGAAAAATGTAACCCCACTATTTTTACTTATTTATAACATTATTAGTTTTTTTCTCTCTCCTTCCCAGAAAGAGGAATTTCCCACGGGTTTGTAATTATCATGAGATTAAATACATTCATTGTACAGGTAAGCTTATATATTTTTCTAGATCCTCTTGGTAAACAAGTTTTAATGCCAAAACCTTTCTTAGGAAAAATCACTCCTGTTCAGTTTCTATATGGAAAGGTGAACCAAGCAATAAGCAATACGTATTACATGGATAATTACCAAAATACATTTATGAATGAATTGGTAACAATTTCCCCCTGGCTTACAACTTTTCAATAGTTAAACCCTTATTTATAAGATAAGAGTCTCAATATTTATGGGTTAAGGTAAATGAACTGGCTTATTTATTGAAATTAGACCTACTCTGTTATATTCAGTAAAGGAAGCCTGCTGGCTTTCCTTGTTGGAAATAGTAAAACTTGAATTCTACATATTGCTTTATGGTGTGATTTGATATGGGTTTATTCTCAAGTTTCTCATCTCCTTATTAGCCACACTAAATTACAGATCACATATGCCCTGAAACTGTGCACCTTTGTAATGCGAGCTCTCTGAAACATTGTTACTGATCCCCTTATAAAGAACATGGAATCTTCCTACTCATTCTTTTCAAGTTGAGGAAGTTTTCAACATTAGTGTGAAACCTATCTTGGTAACACGTGCAGACACTGGTACTCCAAACCTCTCATTCTACTTTATAGACATACCTGTAATTGTGTTTTAAAATTAATCTGCTAGTATCTTTTATTTTGCTTATGAAATCTCAACCACTTATGATAATGCCAAAATAAAAAGATTAAAATTTATATGTGTATTTCCTGAGCCAAAAAATTGCAGGTCACAGAAGTGTATTGATTAGTAATGCCTGAGTTTCAGAAACATTTTCAGTGTATAGCAAAAACAATGTAAATAATTTAAGTTCATTTTAATCAATAAACTTGCTCTTTCAATCCCTTATTCAATGTTTTAGTTAAAATTTCTGGATAAAACATAAAAAAGCTAAAGGGTGAAATATTTCCTCACAACTGTTATCAGTATGAAATATTTATGACACTACAATTTTTCCTGAAAAACAAATAATAAAAAATGATCTGTATTTCACGCACCAGAAATAAAGCACACAGTTTTCAGTTTGATTGTGAATATGTTTGACATATTTCAACTTTTTATCTTTACTGGTATAAAATTGAGATCATTAAACTCAGCTTTCAAAGGATGAACTAGAATGTCTCATATCATTTTTAGAAATTACATTACATGATAATATTACCCTATAAATATGGTGAGCCTAATTTAAAAAGTTGAGAGAATAATGCAAATATGTTTTATCTTATTTTGAATTTTACATGAAATTTTCATGCAGCTAATTTATATAGTGAATGTTTGAATTGTGCCACTGACAAAACACACCATATTGTGACTGCCAGTAGCCTATACCTACCCTCCATTCTTTCCTACTTTCTAAGACAAGCCTCATTTTATTTGGTAAACTTTAAAGCCCAAAATGGCACTCAATCTAACAACCCCCTTTAGAGTTAGTCATGTCTATATGATGTATTTCAAGATAATGTTATCTATATACCAGGCATTTCTGATTTCTGGAAATGTTTATGACAGATAAGTAAACGAAAGTTTGTCACACCTCCAGATAGAGTAGAAAATGCAAATTCTCTCTAGGTAAAAAGGAAAAAATTCAAGTAGATCTATTAGATTGAGTTTAGCTAAGACTTAAACAAAACAAAACAAACACTCCCCTACAAACACAAAAATAGGAGCTACATTCAACAGAAGTTATTTAAAATTACACCTCCAAAGACTCAAGTATTGGAACTTTAGAATAGAATATAAATTACCATATATATATTATCTACAGACTATAATTAACCAAGGAACAAGATGCTATTAAATATACCCAGATTTTAAATTAGATTTTAGAAATGAAAAATATAAGTAGTACCATTAAAAACTTGATGGATATCTGATATAGCAAAATGGACACAACTGAAGAGAATGTTTATAAACTTGAATATAGAATATGTTGTTCATAATGCAACATAGATAGGGAGATAGAAAATATCCACAAAAAAGAGACTCAAAATTAAATGCCAGAAGATAATAAAGCAAAAAGTTTTTATTAGTCAAGAATCTTACAGTTAGCCACATCTCTCAAATCTCAAGGACTGGTATAACACTGACCTTAAAACATAAGGTAAGAGTCTACAGCTAGAACTGCCTTTCCTTATGTCAGAGGAAAGAAAGTGTCAAGGCTGTTTGCAAAGAGCCTGCATTTCCAAAATTTAGAGGAAGATGGTGGGTTAGTTTCTCATAGATGAGATGTGGATCCCCAAAAGAGAGCTAGACCAGGTTGATGCTGGGAAGAGTTTGAAAGATGAGGGTGGTCTGGATAGACAAGGTAATTCCATGAAAGACGTGAATCACTGGAGAACAAAGGTCAACAAGAAAGTTATAAGTAGAAAGCCTGAGAATTTATCACTGTGTAAAGGGAATTTGAATGAGAAATTATGAACAGAGTAAGGATGTCTCTTAAAAGACCTCAAGAGAGAAAGAGCCAACAATTATGCAATCACAGCATCCAGAGGATACAATGTAAATTAAAGTCAGAAATGTTCTGTTTTCCTCTTGCTTCCTCTGGCTTTTAGCTCCAACTCTTATGAGAACCAAAGTAGTGATAGTAATTGGAGGAAAATGTGGACCACATCCACCTTTTCTGCTGCAGGTGTTTCAGACTTAAGGTCAACCTGAGCTGGGAAAGATAAAAGTTATAAAATGGATGAAAGTTTGGAGTTAGGTGATTATTACGTTAGAAGAGATTTTTAATTAATTAATAACTAAGAGGGATCTGAATGGCTTTTTGACACAGGGAAATATTTATCTAAAAGATGCTAATAGGAACTAGAGAAAGAGAATCAATTACTTTTTGCCTGTAGCCTATCTCACCAATCTAATGGAATAAACTGATTATATATATTAAACATCATTTGCAGTGTACGGAACCTAGTAAGTTGGTTGGGAGCACACACACTGTAGCTAGGGCAAATAAGGGTCAATGGAACAATCTGAACTTTTACTCAAACCTTCCTTTATTCTCTTGAAAATTAGTAACGTGCATTTCAACTGTTTATTTACTATGTGATTACAGATACTTTCTACTTTAATTTACATGTTCTGACAAAACACAGAAAACAGTGTATGTTTTAGTGAATCACTTCTATTTGCTCTAAAATTTATCCAAACCAAATCAAAAGAGATATTACTTAAAATGAATATCACTTATTACTCAAAATCACTTTTAATGAATTTCTGTACCATTCAACAACTTATAATTATTATTTTAATGGATTTTTTAATGATTATCTTTTTTTCTAGTTATCAAACTGGAATGTGTGTGGTAGAAAACATTGGAAAGCACAGAAAAACAAACAGTTGTAATTTCCCACTGCACAATGTTAAGAGTCTTGGAATAAATTTTCCTCAAGTTTGAAGTGTGCATTTTTTTAATATAATCATATGATACTATTTTATAGTCATCTATTTTCTCTTACCAAGATAACACCACTTTCCCATTATTGTATATAACACTTTAGCATGATTTTACACTTGCTTTTTAGAATTTCACTATATTTAAAAACCACAATTATTCAAACAGATCTTCTGACTGATTAGGCTTTTACCATTTTTTTAAAAAATGTAAATTTGAATGTGAAGTCTATTATGCATCTTTGAATATTCTGTTTACAAGTTAAAATCATTAGATCTTAGAAAAGATTGTAACTCTGGCTTTAATATGTAGAAGTAATGCAAGTCTGAGTAGTATGGTTGGTTCTCTCTAGATCCCTAAATTGACCCACACTGTACAACCATCCCAATAACATGCAAGTCAAAAGTACTGTATCAAATATTTGACAATATGGAAACCTTTCTGAAATTAAAACTGAAAAGGCTATCTAGTAACCACAGTAATTCTTAAACATGGTTACTTCAGTTTTGCTCTTACACAAGACAGTAAGATTGAGAACAGTAGGTTTTAAAACCAGAGTTCTAAGCAATGGGCTGAAATACGTCTGTTTTCTTCAATTTGCATGACATAAAAATAGTTCTTTGCAATCTCTTCTAAAATGGTTACTTTTAATATTCCCTAGCTAGTTTTTTCAAGCACTCTTTTCTCTTCACCAATTCATTTTAAAAAGTATTCAAGCACAATTTTTATTAAAAGAAACCTCTTGATAAGAGATACTGTTTCACATTTCTACTTCACCTATTTTTTTCACTCAAATGTAATTCCAGCAACTCATAAAAGCACCAATTTAAATGCTTCCCGTTGATTTAGGACCCTGAAATATAATTTTTAGACTACCTACCTCACCAACTACAATTTAGGTGAACCATTGTTTAAATATCTCTCTATATTAATTATTATACACATTGAATCAATATCCCTTAAGATATTTATTTAATAATTTGGCCATTAGCAAATATTAACACAAAGTAATTATTATAGGACTTGTGTTCTTGGTAAAACTAGTTAGTTTTAGTTCAGCCTTATGCGAACTTCCTAGTAATGGGTATTTTGGAGCAGTGGTTATACAATTCTTAGCATTCATTAGGATGCATAGGACCAAGCCCCACAGTTTCAGATTCAATGAATCTGAGTGCACCCTGAGAATGTGCATTCCTAAAAATGTTCCAGTTGATGCTGAGTATTCTTTCCTGGGGACTACAATTTTAGATTCTCAGGCATGTGCATAGAATTCTCATATTATATAAACTCTTCTAGGGGTAATGTTACTGTTAAATCTCATATAAAAGTTTAAGTCAATTATGAATTCAAATCCTGGCTATATCACTTACTAATTGGTTAATGAGCATATCATTTAAACTTTCTGAGCCTAAGATTCCTTATGTATAATAGGAATAGTAATATCATATATAAAAATATAATATAATGCATTAATTTACAATAGAAATATAATATGGAAATAATACATCTAATATATATTATATATATATTTAATAGATGTAGTAATAGTATCTACCTATTCAGTTATCATAAGAATTAAATGAATTTACACACATAAAACTGAAAACAGTGACCACATATTGTAAGTGGGGATAAAGAGAATGATGAAAAAAAGAGTTATAATGATTTTTAAGAAGTTGTTATTTAATTCAGTAATGGAAAGAGGAGGAAAAAAACTGGGAAAAATGAATTTTAAAGTAACCCTCTGTCCATGAAAAGGCAGTGAAATATGACAGCAGGTGCAGATGAGAATATTTTAAAATCATAATCATGAAAAAAAATCAGACATAAAAAACCAGCTTCATGATTCCATTATATGAAGTTCAAACCAAGCAAAGCAAATCCATGATAATAAAAATGCATGAAGTGGATTAGGTTAAAAGATGGTAACATGACAGGTGGGGCAGGAATCTTCTCCCAAAACTACATATAATATGAAAATACAGTAAATACAACTATTCCTTAAAGAGTAACCAGAAATAAGATTGCACTAGCCATTCTACATCTAGGAAAAGAGAACAGAAAGTCTACATCATGGAAAATCTATATCATGGAAAAGGGTAAAGAAAAATCTGCAACACTGCAGGACCCAAGAACTCCCCCGACCCGAGCTCAAAAGCAGAAGGAAGAGAAACAGAGCAGGGAAGGAGTAGAAACCCAGGGCTGCTAAATGCCTAGCTCTAGAACTCTACTCCAGGAGCACAAACCCACATTGCATGGTGTTCTGGAGATTAGAGGGGTTGAAAAGGAAAGTCAAAGACTGAGATTCCAGCCACTTGTGGAGAACAGGTTCCCACAACTGGCTGCTCTGGGACAGAAGAAAGGCAGGTGCTTTGAAAGACTTCCCAACAGTGAGAGCGTTGCTAAAGAGGCAAAGATACACTGAGCTTGCTGCTCAGGAGAAGGAATAGGTGGACAAAATCATCCTGGCACATTCACCTCAGGAGGTTGGGGACTTTCAGGAGATTCAGGCACTCTATCCCCTTGGCTGGCAATGTAGCCCAAAGGCCCCCCACCACAATAAGCAGCCTGCTGCTCCTTCCTCCCCACTGGCACCTGAATGCAAAACTGCTGCCCCACCATCATGCCAGGCCAGCTGAAAGGCAGCCCCACCTACAGAAACTACACAGGCTTAATGCAGAGACTACTCATTGTATGTGGTTCACTGGCCTTAACACCAGAGGCAGGCACTGCAGCTGAGAAGCAGAAAAGAGCTTTCTCATTAGGGAAGGCACTGGCACTGATCACCTGCAACCACTATCATTGCTCCAGGTGCTGAGCAGTTGAAAAGATCAGGCCTTCGGGGCACTAGAGGGTGCCGCCTACACAAACCTAATATTTCCCATTATCCAATAAGATTATGAAAAGACAGAAGAACCTTGTTCAATCCAAAATCCCCCAAGCACCAGAAAGAGGGATCAGTGAAATTGAAATAACCAATTTTCCTGAAAAAGAATTCAAAATAGAAGTCATAAGCATGCTAATGGAGCTACAGAAAAATATTCAAGAGTGAAGGGACAAATTCAGGAGGGAGACAGACACCTTAAAATATACAGTAGCTGAAAAGAAACATATAGTGGAGGGATTTAAAAGCAGATTAGAAGAGGTAGAGGAGATAGCAAATGAAATAGAAATTAGAGAACAGGAATACAAAGAAACTGAGACAGAGAGAGATCAAAGGATCTCTGTGAATGAAAGAACATTAAGAGAACTGGGTGACCAATTCAAACAGGACAATTTTCGCATTATAGGCATACTAGAATAGGGAGAGAGAGAAAGGGGTTAGAAAGTGTCTTTGAAGAAATAACTGCTGAAAAATTCTCCAGTGTGGGGAAGGAAATAGTCTCTCAGGCCATGGAAGTGCACAGATCTCCCAAAACCTGGAACCCAAGGAAGACAACACCAAGACATATAATAATTAAAATGCCAAAGATAAAGGACAAAGACAGAGTTTTAAAAGCAGCCAGAGAGAGAAAAAGATCACCTATAAAGGAAAACCCATGAGACTATCATCAGACTTCTCAGCAAAAACCATATAGGACAGGAGGGAGAGGTATGATATATTCAATGCAATGAAACAGAATGGACTTGAATGAAGAATACTCTACTAAGCAAGATTATCAATTAAATTTGAAGGAGGAATTAAAAAATTCCGAGATAAGCAAAAGTTGAGGGAATTTACCTCCCACAAACAATGTCTACAGTGTATTTTAAAGGGACTGCTATGTAAAGGGGCTAGATGGAAGTGCTTCTAAGGCTAAATAGTGGTCATCAGAGAAAATAAGACCACATTAAAGGAAGTAGACCAAGTAATTATTAACCAAATGCAAAATTAAATCAGCTAACTACAAAGTCAGTCAAGGGATACACAAAGATTACACAATATGACACCTAACATATAAAGAGTGGAGAGGAAGAAAAAGATGGGAGAGAAAAAAAGAATCTTCAGATTGTGTTTATAATAGCATAATATGCAAGGTAAGTTAGACTGTTAGATAGTAAAGAAGCTGCTCTTGAAACATTGGTAACCATGAATCCAAAGCCTACAATGGCAATAAGTACATATCTATTAATAATCACCCAAAATGTAAATGGACTGAATGCACCAATCAAAAGACACGAGTTACAGAATGGATATAAAAGCAAGACCAATCTATACGCTGCCTAGAAGAGACTGGCTTCAAAGGCAAAGACATGAGCAGCCTAAAAGTGAAGGCATGGAAAAAGATATTTCATGCAAACAATAGGGAGAAAAAATCAAGAGTTGCAATAATTGTATCAGATAAAATAGACTTCAAAACAAATAAAGTAACAAAAGACAAAGAACATTACATAATGATAAAGAGGTCAGTCCAACAAGAGGATATAACCATTTTAAATATCTATGTACCCAACATAGGAGCACCCAAATATGTGCAACAAATCCTAACATAATTTAAGGGGGAAATGGAATACAATGCATTCATTTTAGGAGACTTAACACACCACTTATTCCAAAGGACAGATCAAACAGACAGAAAATAAGTAAAGAGACAAATGCACCGAACACCACATTAGAACAGATGGACCTAAAGACATCTGCAGAACACTCCACCTAAAGCAACAATACACATTCTTCTTAAGTGCACATGGAACATTTTCCAGAATAGGTCACATACCAGGCCACAAAAAGAGCCTCAGCAAATTCAAAATGATTAAATTGTACCAACCAACTTCTCAGTGCACAAAGGTATGAAACTAGAAATAAATTGTACAAAGGAAACAAAAAGGCTTATAAACACATAGAGGCTTACAAACATGCTCCTAAATAATCAATGTAGCAGTGACAAAATTAAAAAAGAGATTAAGCAATATATGGTGACAAATGAAAACAACAGCTCAATGACCCAACTTCTGTGGATACAGGAAAAGCAGTTCTAAGAGGAAACTATATAGCAATCCAGGCCTATTTAAAGAAGAAAGAACATCTGTAATGAACAGTATAAATTCACAATTAATGAAACTGGAAAAAGAAGAAAAATGAGGCCCAAAGTCAGTAGGAGAGACCTAATAAGTATCAGAGAAGAAATAAATAAATTTGAGAAGAATCAAACAATAGAATTAATGAAACCAAGAGCTGATTCTTTGAGAAAATTAAAAAATTAGATAAAAACCTTAGCCAGAGTTATCAAGAAAAAAAGAGATCCTACATACATAAAAAGAATTAGAAATGAAAAAGGAAAAATCACCATGGACACAACAAAATACAAAGAATTATTAGAGAATATTATGAAAAATAATATGGTAACAAATTAGATAATCTAGAAGAAATTCCTTCCACAAAAACACAACCTTCCAAGACTGACACAGGAAGAAACAAAAAATCTGTGGAGAACAATCACCAGCAATGAAATTGAATTGTTAATCAAAAAATCAACCCAAGAACAAAACATCCAGACCAGATGGCATCACCACTAAATTTTATCAGACATTTAGAGGAGACTTAATACCCATCATCCTTAAAGTTTTCCAAAAAGTAGAAGAGGGAATACTTCCAAACTCATTCTATGAAGCCAGCATCACTCTAATACCAAAATCAGCAAAGACAGCACAAAAAAATAATATTACAGACAAATATTCCCCATGAACATTGATGCAAAATACTCAACAAAATTAGCAAACCAAATTAAAAAACACATCAAAAAGATCATATATCATTATCAAGGTGGATTTATTCCAGGGATGCAAGGATGGTACAAGATTCAAAAATCCATCACCATCCACCACATCAACAAAAAGGACAAAAATCACACGATCATCTCCATAGATGCTGAATAAGCATTTGACAAAATTCAATATCCATTCATGATAAAAAACTCTCAACAAAATGATTATAGAAGGCAAGTACCTTAACATAAGAAATGCCATATATGACAAACCCACAGTCAACATCATACTTAGCAGTGAAAAGCTGAAAGCTTTTCCTCTAAGACAGGGAAAAAGACAAGGATGTACACTCTCCCCACTATTATTCAACATAGCACTGGAGGTCCTAGCCATGGCAATCAGACAACACAAAATAAAAGGCATCTAGACTGGCAAGGAACAAGTTAAACTGTCACTGTTTGAAGATGACATGTTATTGTATATAAAAATCCCTAAAGAATCTACTCCAAAACTACTAAAACTAACATCTGAATTCAGTATATTTGCAGGATACAAAATTAATACACAGAAATCTGTTGCATTCCTATATACCAATGATGAGTTAGGAGAAAAAGAAATCAGGAAAACAATTCCATTCACACTTGCATCAAAAAGAATAAAATACCTAGGAAGAAATCTAACCAAGAAAGTGAAATAACTCTACCCTGAAAACTACAAGACACTCTTGAGTGAAATAAAAGAAGACACCAATAAATGGAAATATATCCCATGCTCATGGCTAGGAAGAATTAATATTGTCAAAATGGCCATCCTACTAAAGCAATCTACAGATTCAATGCAATTCCTATCAAAATATTGATAGTATTCTTCAATGAACTAGAACAAATAGTTGTAAAATTCATACGGAACCACAAAAGACCCTGAATAGCCAAAACAATCCTTAGAAAGAAGAATAAAGCAGGAGGAATTATGCATCCCAATTTCAATCTCTACAACAAAGCAATAGTAATCAAGACAATTTGGTACTGGCACAAGAACAGAGCCATAAATCACTGGAATGGAACAGAGAGTCCAAATATAAATGCAGAGATATGTGGCCAATTAATACATGAAAAAGGAGCCATGGGCATACATTGGGTAAATGACTGACTCTTCAACAGCTGGTGTTGGCAAAACTGGACAGCCACATGCAAGAGAATGAAACTGGATTACTAACTCCATCCACAAAAGTAAACATGAAATGGATCAAAGACCTGAATGCAAATCATGCAACCATAAAACTCTTAGAAGAAAACATAGGCAAAACTATATTGAATATAAATGTGAGCAACTTCTTCATGAACATATCACTCCAGGCAAGGGAAACAATAGCAAAAATGAACAAGTGGGACTATATCAAACTAAAAATCTTCTGTACAGCAAAGGACACCATTAGCAGAAAAAAGGCATCCTACAGTATTGGAGAATATATTCACAAATGACATATTTGATAAGGGGTTTACATCCAAAATATATAAATAACACTCATGGTTTAATAACCAAAAAGCAAATAACTCTATTAAAAAATGGTCAGAGTTCTGAATAGGCACTTCTCCAAAGAAGAAATTCAGATGGCCAACAAGCACATGAAAAGATGCTCCACGTCGCTAATCATCAGGGAAATGCAAATTAAAATCACAGTGAAATATCACCTCACAACAGTTAGGATGGCCAACATGCAAAAGACAAGGAACGACAAATGCTGGCAAGGATGTGAAGAAAGGGGAACCCTCCTACACTGCTGCTGCAAATGCAAATTAGTTCAAGTAATGTGGAAAGGAATATGAAAGTTCCTCAAAAAGCTCAAAATAGAAATATCATTTGATCCAGGAATTCCATTCCTAGGAATTTTCCCAAAGAAAACAAGATCAGAGATTCAAAAAGACATATATGCTCCCCTATGTTTATCACAGCACTATTTACCTTAGCCAAATATGGAAGTAACATAAGTGTCCATATAGTAGATGAGTGGGTTAAGAAGAGGTGGTACATATACACAATGGAATATTATTCAGCCATAAGAAGAAAACAAATCCTACCATTTGCAGCAACATGGATAGAGCTAGAGGGTATTATGTTTAATAAAATATGCCAGGAGGAGAAAGACAAGTACTAAATAATTTTACTCATCTTTGGAATATAACAACAAAGTAAAAACTGAATGAACTAAACAGCAGCATACTCCCAGACTCCAAGAAGGATCTAGCAGCCACCAAAGGGAAAGGGATTGGGGAGTATGGGTGGGAAGGGAGGGATAAGGGTATTAAGGGGTATTATGATTAGCACACATAATATAGGGGGTACACAGGGAATGCAGTATAGCACAGAGAAGTCAAGTAATGACTCTATAGCATCTTACTATGCTGATGGACAGTGACTGTAATGGGATATGTGGTGGGGACTTGATAATAGGGGGGAATGCAGTAACAACAATGTTGCTCATGTGAAACCTGAGCATAAGATTATATACCAGTGATATCTTATAAAAAAATGCATGTAGTGGTCACCTGTGAGGAGGCCAAGTAGCAACATGAAAGGGTCTTTGAAGGTGGTGTTTTTATTTTGTTTCCCAACTTGTTTGGAGATTACAGTCTGTGCATTTTCATGGTAAGTCATTGAGCTAAATATTTAAGATTGGTGTACTTTCCTGTGGCAAATTTTACTTAGATCAAAAATGTATATTTTAAAACACATTTTTAAAATTTATACATTACATTATAAATTAAGACCTTTATATCAAGTGGCTTAACTGGCATCCCCAGTTTGTGCTCCAAGTCATATCGTTTTAAGCTGTTCTTGTTATTCTGGCATCTCTGCTTTGAAGCGCACTACTACAAATTTGATATTTCCTATATCTGCAGTCTCTGTTGGTGACATAATTATCTGATTGTCCTTTGAAAGCTTAGGCTTCCTCTACTTCCCCATTGCTCTTACCTCCCACATTTAATTAGTCACCAAGTTCTCTTGACAT
The DNA here is from genome assembly GCF_040802235.1 of Manis javanica. Classification (NCBI taxonomy): domain Eukaryota; kingdom Metazoa; phylum Chordata; class Mammalia; order Pholidota; family Manidae; genus Manis; species Manis javanica. Next base: position 56,420,141 of record NC_133163.1, on the reverse strand, counting down.
TTAACTTTCTCTGAGATAATTTTTAAAATTTGTTTTATCTTAAATCTCTGAACTATTTTATTTTGCTTCCTGTCTCTCATTAGCAGACAAAGAAACTAGGTAGCTTTCTGGCTAATATTCTTTTGCATATGTTTCTTTTTCTAAAATGCCCTTCCTTATTTTCTCTACCTAATGATTTTTGCCTGTCAACAAAGTCTAGTTCAAGCATCATTTTCTGCATTCCACTTATAAAGGAAACTAACTAATTACTTATTTTTCCCTGTTATCTTTGCTCCTTTTACCTACTTTCCAAAATGCAACAATACAGGATAGCAGCATATTCAATTCCTTCATGATCTATTTTTCTTTACCTCTGACAATGCACAGATTGAAAATTTGGAAGTCATTATGTATTTTGTTCACAACTACCACCTTAAAAAACATAACCTTGTAGGCTAGCAGAGTTCAACATACTGCTTCCTTTTCCTTTATCAAGTACATATTTTCAGGGTAAAAACATGCATCAAAATATTTATAAAATACTTGTATATTTATTAATATGTTTTCTCTTTTCTGTTCACTGATATCTAGTTCAACAGCAAATCTGATGAAAAGCAGCAGCCTAGTATTTTGTGAGACAGAAATCCAGATATATTGTCAGACAACCACTCTGAACTCAGACTTACGTTCTATATTTTCTTCTGTCTCCAAGGACTGTTATTTCTCATAAATTAATGAAGCATTCTGTGATATTTTTTCTTTCTTGTTACTTTAGGCTAAATATGCCACTGTCAGCAATAACAAGTCAAAACTTCAGTAAATCCTTACAAATACCTGATAGTTTGAGCTCAATTTTTTTACTGAAATATAGTTGACATATTTAATTTTTAAAAAAACTTCAAATTTTGCACCTTTTTCTTTTTAAAATACCGTTTTGCATTTTTGTGTGGATTTAGAGTTGTCAAATGTTTTCACCTATATTTTGGCTTTCCCTCTCTCTAAAATGTAATCACATTGAAAATACTTGTGAAAGATTAACAAACACCTAGAAAAAAGATCTTCATTAAATTTAGTGAAGACTTTTCTCCTCCTTGGGAACTTTTTAAAAAGTTTTCTCTTCTGGGGACTTCATACCTGGTTGTTATAACAAAGAGGAGGAAGCCATATCATCAAAATTACATAGTTTACTGCCACCTCCCTTTTTACTGGTTGAATTAAGAAACATACATATATGAATATTTGCTCATTTTGACATGTTTATATTTCAAAGGCCCCCTGAATCTAGTTTGTTTTCCTGTAGAAGTAAACTTTTGGGAAAAAGAAGTCCTTCACTGGGTGCATAGCTATGTTTAGGAACCTTGTATTTCTTACTAAAATTAATTATTACTGATGTTAATTTTTCTCTAGTAACATGAAAGTTACCTCTGTTCCTTATTACTCCACTGGAAAAGAATCCTGTTTGATTTGGCATTGGTTTCCCACTTGCTTGTTTTTTCTTTTATTATTCAACCAAAGATATCCATTTTACAGTGTACAATTATCATTATGAGTTTCTTCTGTTATGGATTCTTTCACTGTTGGTAGTCATTTTCTCATGCCTTTTTTCTTCCTTTCCCACAGCTCCTTCTATATCACAGGGTCGAATGGAAACTTTATCTTTTTTGTTGTTCTTATTTTTTTCATCTAACTGTCACCACATAGCCATGTTTTACTTCTCTCCATCCCTCAATACCATTTCTACTTCTTTTCTCTGCTCTCCTCTGCTACCCTCAGTAAGATGCAGGGCAGAACTTGTCACTGTGAGATGAACAGGGTCAATGCAAACTAAGAGGACTAGTTTTCTCCAACCTTATCTCTCACTAACCAGTAAAAAATATATAAATAAATAAAGCTTGCTAGAGAAGAGAGATTAGTCTTGCACTGGCTATCTATTGCTTTGTAACAATAGAATCATGAATTTAGGTGCTTCGAGACACATTTGTTACATCACAGTTCCTGTGGGTCAGGATTCTGGGTATTGCTTACCTTGGTCCTTTGCTTCAGAATCTCACAAAGTTGTAGTTTATGTGTCAGCCAGAGCAAGAGGCTTGACTTTGCAAAGAAATGCTTCTTCCTGGGGAAATATCTTTCTCCTTGGCTGTTGGTTAGAGGCCATTCTCAGTTCTTTGTCACATGACCCTCTTCGTATGGATGCTGACAGCAGGCCAGTTTGCTCCTTCAAAGCTGGTGAGGGAGAAAGAGTTTCCTTGTAACATGGTTAACAGCCTCATGTGCTGTAATGACAAAATTATGTACTGTAACAATAAAAAGAGGTGGAAACCATCATCGTATCGTACACATCATCACATACATCCCCTCACCTTTGCTGTATGCTATTGGTCACTAACAATTCATGGGTCCTGTCAATGGTCGAAGTTAGGGGTTTTCACAAATGCATGAGCCCCAGATATAAGAATCATGGGGGTCACTTTTCACACTACCTGCCACAATGGATATAGAACTTCTGGATACTGGAGTTTTGAGTTATTTATAAATATATCTCCTTAAGTGTGTTTGTGTATCTGGTGAAAACAGTGCTTAACAGAAATATCCTTGGCATCTGAGAGTTAACACCTGAACAAGGGTCGCTAATTTTTCATCTGGAGATTTCAGAATGTAAGAGGCTTAGCTCTTGGGACCTGCCTGGCATTTGCCCAGGGGGGAAATGCTAAGTATATCCAGAGAAGTTAGGTTATGTATCACTGACTGGGCATAAGAAAAACATGGACACCTTCAGGGTATCCTCCAGCAGAAGATTTGGATGTAAGTGGACACTGAAAACACTTAGATCATTAAGATTCACCCAGCTAATCAGACCAACAGCAGAGACGTCTTCATTCTGCCCCATGGCAACCTGCTGATACTGCAGCCATTATCAACAGCATGGAAACAGAGTAGGTAACAGCCCCAGAAGTTAGAGAAGCAAAGAAATGGCCTTGCCAAGCTGTGTAAGATTCTCCATTACCAATAAGCCATCAACTATTTAAGAAGTTTCTACTGTTGCTTTATTATCCTTATTGCAACAATCCATCTGGGAGTTGAGTAAAACAGGAGCAATCAGAAAAACACATGGAAGAGTGAAAGATAAAAATGCAAGAGAATGATAATGGTTATGGTTCACTGAATGGATGCCAAATGAAATTCTAATAAGCACATTGATTTACAACTGCTGCATTGGTGATACTTCCATATAATGAGATTAAATTGCATTTAATCTTCTCCCTACTTCACAAGAACGAAAGTTGAAGTTTGTTAAGGAATAGTACATGAATTTTTAAGAATAAAACAATTTTTATATTTACTCATATTTGAAATTCTAATACAAATCTATGACTTTTAAAATTGACCTGAATAAGATTAAATGGTCATGCAACAGTTTTCTCTATTTTCCATGCCACCAATATATGCTGATATGAAAATCTTTTCGGTGTTATCCTTCTCAGACACAGGTCTATACTTAAGTATGTGACACATTCACTTGACTTTTTTTTCCAATCTTTTTGAACTTATTGATGCTCTTTTTGTGGCCTAGTATGTGATCTATTCTGGAGAATGTTCATGTACACTTGAGAGAAATGTGTTTCTTGCTGCTTTTGGGTGGAATGTTTTCTAGATGTCTGTTAAGTCCATCTGGTTTAATGTTCAGTGCCTCTGTTTCCTTATTTATTTTCTGTCTCATTAATCTGTCCATATTTATGGTGCTGTCAAGCCAGAAACACTTGTGATAGTTTTTCTTACTCTAAAGTAAAGGGGTGATTAATAATGAGATAGTATTAACTTTCTTATTATGTTCAGCCTTATTTCACATTCCTATAATCACACTGAAATTCTCATGAATAACAATGAAGTTGCTCTCTTAAATAGGAACTTGTCATCTGAGAAAGCGACAAAACTCTAAATAGGTAAAGACATTTTACCCTTGCCCTGCTAAATAACATTAATACCAATGCAGATAGTTTCTAGAATAAATAACAGAACATTCATTATTTCTTGAATTCAGTCACTTTCCTTCTAAGTTCTTTTGAATACAACCATACATTTCTACAATTCACAGAATGCACTCCCATAACTAGTACCTGAGAAAGCTTTCTTTAATATCCTTCAAGTCGCCCAAGGGGACACCCACTGCCATTTCCACTGTCTTCAGATAAAGGATTGCCTTTAGATGTTTTGGTGACTCCTCTCTGCTCTTTCTATAGGTCTTTTTCCTCTTGACTCACCTTTTTGACCTCTTTGTCCAGATGAGAATCAACCCGTAGCCAAGCCATTACTAGGAAGATCAGCCTCCCACTTATTCGACCTTGTCACACACTCATACTGCCAGCTCTTTCCACACCTTACTTCCTAGTTTCCAATTTTCCTGTCATGTGCCTTCAGCTGCCTCAGGAAATGAGACCCAGATAATGTCTTCTGCCTCTTAAAATACAGGATTTGCTGATGTTTCTTATCAACTTCTCTCCCTCACTCATTTTTTTTCTTTCCAAAATAATCTTCCTTCAGTGTCACAAATAAAATATTCTTTATTTTTACCTCTGGCTATAATGCCCCTTTTTACTCCTTCTTTCACAGGTGGTATTTAGTCTTTCCAACTAATAATAGAAAAATTCATTACATTATTTTATACAAGGACAATTTGGGTCTAGAAAAAGTTGTTTAATTTACAATGCTTCTTAACTAGCAAGACCAGGTGCAAATCATAGATCCTTAAATCCTCAATTCCATTCAATTTCAATTTATCAGTGCTACTTCCTTTTTCATTATACTTCAAAACACTCCTGTGAGAAGCTGAATTACAAGCAATAAGAGAGCCATTTTGCAAACAGAGGAGTTGAAGCAAAGGAGTTAATTGACCTGTGAGTGGAGAAACCACAGAGACCATAATAGTCAATCAACCAAACCACACCATCATCCCAGGCAAGAATGAATTCTGATTAGTGAGAAAATTGGAATGAATTTTATAGCAAGAACCTCATTAATTCGTACTAATTGGAAGACAAAAGTAAAGACTTTTGAAAAGTTTAAAAATATAAAATATTCAAAAGAATTTATTTTAAATTATTTATAATTTACAGTTATTTAAACTGAAGTAAGGTTTTCTCAGTATAAGTTCTTCAGGCCTCCTTTAAGTATTTGGTATAAAAGTACTGGTTCACATCCCAATAGCTGCTGAGTGCTTAGGAAATTAAGCAAGTTAACATTACCAAACACATATTAACATGTTATTAAATTAAGCAGTTTAAATGAATGTATACATCATTGAATGCATCATTTTCATGATGGCCTGAATTCTTGTTTGTATTATAGAAACAATACTCTCCTAGAAGTCAGAGAATGGAAGGCCGAATAGCAAAGCAAGGTACTGTCAAAGTTACATTTATTGTGTTCCTTCTCTGTAAAGCAAACCCCTGATGGTCTCCCATTTCCATTCTCATTGTCCTATATAATCCCCTTATTAGAAGTATTTCTAGTACTTCATAATGGTGCTCAGTGTCTGTGCTTGCTCTTCTCATCCTTTGGTCCTAAAATGCGTGCTTGATTTAGCCACGCACGCATAAAAGTATTTAATATTTGATTGTCACATGAAGAATAAAATGAAATTCCTGTGCAGAACAATACAGGTCCATTATAACCTGATCTCATACTCTTCCCTTCTCAACCCCCATTAGACCACATTCTATTTCAAGAAAATAAAACAACAAAAACACTTTCAAATTTTATAGTCTGATGCTTTTTAAAGCAGTTTCATCAACTTAAAAAGTATTTTCTCCATTTCTAACTTGCAAAGTTATACCCATCTTTTCAGGAGTGCTTATTATAACTAAAATATTTGTTTCTGATAGCTATTATAGCTTTCTACAATTATAAACTACTTCTTAGTGCTTAACATGAATCTATGACATAAAAAGAAACACCTATGACTTAGTTTCTCACGTTTTCTTCTAAGTTTAATAAAATTGTCAATCTATCTCCTATATTCTGATCTATATGTGTATGTGCATATATATATATATCTACCATATTCTCTGAATGATATATACATTCTCTATTTTTATATATTCCCTGTTAAACTCAGAATCAGTCTATTTATAATGGAAGGAAATCTAAGTTGTTATGGTCACTATTTAACCATTAGATGATTTCCAGTTCAGAGGACTGCTCAGGTTGATTTCCTCAAAGTGTTGCATTTAACTAATAAGGAACTAAAAGAGATGAGAAGCTGGTGAGTGATTCTGTAAAGGTCAAAATGGGATAATAGAAACAACTCTCAGTATTTTAAAACAGAGGGAATTTAATTCAGAAATCTAGTCTCCAAGGTTTCTGATACAAGAGAAAAACTGTACACTGATAGTTACAAACTATAACGGAGAGAAATCAAACTAGGCCTAAATCAAAGGAGAAACATATGTTCTTAGTCAGAAGGTTTAATGTCAAGGTATCAGTTCTCCTCAAATGATCTAAAACAACAGGGCATTCCCACGGAGAATCTCAGGAGTCTTTCTAAGGGGATGGGCAAACTGATTCTAACATCCACAGGTCAAGTTAAAGAACCTGGAAGAACCCAAGGAAATATGAAAAGGAACAGTAGGAGAAATACTTGATATTAAGACATTATGAAATGGGTGGTTTTGAAATGAACATAGAAAAATATATTAAAAAGGTACAGTATGGAAATAGACTCATTATTTAGACAACTGCTTCTCAGTTAAAATGTAAGGAAATTTAGTGGAAAAGGGTAAGCTTTTGAACAACTGGTTCTGGAGTAAGTGGATTCCACATGCAAGAAATAGAAACAAAATAGAACTTTGACCTGTAACTCATATTATTTATAAAATTAACTCAAAATAGATCAACCTAATTGTAAAATCTGAAACTGTAGAACTCATAGAAGGAAACAGTAGAGAAACTCTGCCTCCCTGTGTTAGGCAAAGATTTTGAAGATACCACAGTGAAAACATAATCTATTAAATAATAGATCGGTGAAATGGGAATCATGAAAATTAAAAATTTCTGTTCTTCAAAAGATACCATTCAAAAACAGAAAAACAAACAACTTGTTATAATAAATGAACAAAAATTTGACAGACTTTTCACCAAAGATGATATATAGGTGGTAAATGATAAAGGTATATGGATAACAAATAAGCACATGGACAGATGCTCAACATAAGCATTAAGAAATGTAAATTAAACCACATGAGAGAGATCATGGGAAGATTGTGGCATGAATAGTTCAGAGGAAATCTCCTCCCCAAAACATATATATTTATGAAAATACAATAAATACAACTATTCCTAAAAGAGACACCAGTGGATGCAGTACAACAGCTCGGATACATCTACATCTGCGAGAACTCAGCATCACATGAAGGGGGTAAGATACAAGCCACGGCCAGGTGGGACCCGAACGCTCCCCCACCCCAAAACCTGGCAGGAAGAAAGGAGTAAGAACAGGGAGGGAGTGAAAGCCCAGGACTGCAAAACAACCAGCTCTAGAAATCCGCACCCGGAATGCAAACACAAGGTGCACGGGGTGCTGGATATTAGAGAAACGGAAAAGCAACACCTGGGGGCAGGTCCCTGAAACCAGTGCCCCTGAGACAAAAGAAAAGCGAGTGCTTTCTGCAAGTCTTAAAGAGAAAGGGACCCCATAGCTGGACAAAGTTGTCCCGGCAGCTGGGAGTACTGGGGAAACTTAGGCACCCTAAACGGAGGCAGTGCAGCTCTGAAGCCCCTCACAGGACTAGGCAGCCTGCCAGTCGTTCCTCCAACTGGCACAGACCCCGACACATGGGCCCAGTAGCAGGAGATTGGGAGTGTGCGCCAGGGGTGGAAGCAATAGAAGGAACTGAGAGCAGATACGTGCACTGCAGGGCTAGCCTGCAGTGGCACGACCAAACAGCCCGGGCGCAGCTTGCGCGCACCAGTGGCAGTGAAGCCAGTGCCCGGTAGAAGCCTGTGAGGAAAATCTCCGCGCACACCAGCAGTGGAGCCAGAGGGAGCAAGTGTGCTCCCAGGAGCCGACCGGAATCCCACCCCAATGCGCACGGCCGCCTGGGCCAGAACCAAAGGCCACTGCTGCCACACAGCTGCCTGGCAGGGTCGCCGCTAGCACAGAGGAGTGCACCTGGCATGCCTGCCACTCCCCACAGGGCTCCGCATTGCTTTGACGGACATCCCGCCCACAGCAGTTTAGGAGATTAACCCGGTGGCTGCTCCAGGAGTGCAGGTAGCGGTCACAGGCAGCGGAGAAGGGCAAGTCATCCAGCAAGCAGGAAAGGACTTTCTTCTCCCAGTTGACATACCCGCAACCTGCCTACACCCACTGTAATCACCATGAAAAGGCAAAAAAATCTGGCCCAGACCAAGATAGTTACACTTGAGAAAGGATCTGCAGAGGCAGAATTAACCAATCTCCCTGAAAAAGAATTCAAAATAAAAATCATAAACATGCTGACAGAGCTACAGAGAAATATGCAAGAGCTAACGGATCAAGTCCGGAGGGAGATCACAGATGTCCGGACAGCGATTACAGAAGTGAAACAAACTTTGGAAGGATTTATAAGCAGAATGGAAATATGAAAGAGGCCATTGATGGAATAGAAACCAGAGAACAAGAATGCATAGAAGCTGATGCAGAGAGAGATAAAAGGATTTCCAGGAATGAAACAATATTAAGAGAAGTGTGTGACAAATCCAAAAGGAACAATATCCGCATTATAGGGGTACAGAGGAAGAAGAGAGAGAAAAAGGGATAGAAAATGTCTTTGAAGAAATAATTGATGAGAACTTCCCCAAACTGGGGGAGGAAATAGCTGCTCAGAAGACAGAGGCACACAGAACTCAAAAGACACAGGATCCAAAGAGGTCAACACCAAGACACATAATAATTAAAATGGCAAAGATCAAGGACAGGGACATAGTATTAAAGGCAGCCACAGAGAGTAAAAAGGTCACATACAAAGGAAAACCAATCAGGCTATCATCAGACTTCTCAAAGGAAAACTTACAGGCCAGAAGAGAATGGCATGGTATATTTAATGCAATGAAACAGAAGGGCCTTGAACCAAGGATACTATATCGAGCACGACTATTATTTAAATATGAAGAAGGGATTAAACAATTCCCAGACAAGCAAAAGTTGAGGGAATTTGCCTCCCACAAACCACCTCTACAGGTTACCTTAGAGGGACTGCTCTAAATGGGAGCACTCCTAAAAAGAGCACAGAACAAAACACCCAACATATGAAGAATGGAGGAGGAGGAAAAAGAAAGGAAAGAAATAATCATCAGACTGTGCTTATAACAGCTCAATAAGCGAGTGAGGTCAGACAGTAAGGTAGTAAACAAGTTAAACTTGAACCTTTGGTAACCACAAATCTAATGCCTGCAATGTCAATAAGTACATATCTTTCAATAATCACTCTAAATGTAAATGGACTGAATGCACCAATCAAAAGACACAGAGTAATAGAATGGATAAAAAAGCAAGACCCATCTATATGCTGCTTACAAGAGACTCACCTCAAACCCAAAGACATGCACAGATTAAAAGTCAAGGGTTAGAGAAAGATATTTCATGCAAACAACAGAGAGAAAAAAGCAGGTGTTGCAATACTAGTATCAGAAAAAACATACCTAAAAACAAAGAAAGTAACAAGAGATAAAGAAGGACATTACATAATGATAAAGGGCTCAGTCCAACAAGAGGATATAACCATTATAAACATACATGCACCCAATACAGGAGCACCAATATATGTGAAACAAATACTAACAGAATTAAAGGAGGAAATAGAATGCAATGCATTCATTTTGGGAGACTTTAACACACCACTCACCCTAAAGGACAGATCCACCAGACAGAAAATAAGTAAGGACACAGAGGCACTGAACAACCCGCTAGAACAGATGGACCTAATATACATCTATACAACTCTACATCCAAAAACAACAAGATACACATTCTTCTCAAGTGCACATGGAACATTCTCCAGAATAGACCACATACTAGGCCACAAAAAGCGCCTCAGCAAATTCCAAAAGATTGAAATCCTACCAGCAAACTTTTCAGACCACAAAGGTATAAAAATAGAAATAAATTGTACAAAGAAAGCAAAAAGGCTCACAAACACATGGAGGCTTAACAACATGCTCCTAAATAATCAATGGATCAATGACCAAATTAAAATGGAGATCCAGCAATATATGGAAACAAACAACAACAATAACACAAAGACCCAACTTCTGTGGGACACAGCAAAAGCAGTCTTAAGAGGAAAATATAGCAATCCAGGCATATTTAAAGAAGGAAGAACAATCCCAAATGAATAGTCTAATGTCATAATTATTGAAATTGGATAAAGTAGAACAAATGTGGCCTAAGGTCAGCAGAAGGAAGGACATAATAAAGATCAGAGAAGAAATAAATAAAATTGAGAAGAATAAAATAATAGAAAAAAATCAATGAAACCAAGAGCTGGTTCTTCAAGAAAATAAACAAAATAGATAAGCCTCTAGCCAGACTTATTAAGAGGAAAAGAGTGTCAACACAAAACCAACACAATCAGAAACGAGAAAGGAAAAATCACGACGGACCCCACAGAAATACAAAGAATTATTAGAGAGTACTATGAAAACCTACATGCTAACAAGCTGGAAAACCTAGGAGAAATGAACAACTTCTTAGAAAAATACAACTTTCTAAGACTGACACAGAAAGAAACAGAAAATCTAAACAGAACAATTACCAGCAATGAAATTGAAATAGTAATCAAAAAACTACCCAAAAACAAAACCCCCAGGCCAGATCGATTTACCTCGGAATTTTATCAAACATACAGAGAAGACATAACACCCATTCTCCTTAAAGTTTTCCAAAAAATAGAAGAGGAGGGAATACTCCCAAACTCATTCTATGAAGCCAACAAATAAAGAAAACTACAGACCAATATCCCTGATGAAAGTAGATGCAAAAATACTCAACAAAATATTAGCAAACCGAATTCAAAAATACATCAAGAGGATCATACACCATGACCAAGTGGGATTCATCCCAGGGATGCAAGGATGGTACAACATTTGAAAATCCATCAACATCATCCACCACATAAACAAAAAGAAGGACAAAAACCACATGATCATCTCCATAGATGCTGAAAAAGCATTCGACAAAATTGAACATCCATTCATGATAAAAACTCTCAACAAAATGGGCATAGAGGGCAACTACCTCAACATAATAAAGGCCATATATGATAAACCCACAGCTAATATCATACTGAACAGCGAGAGGCTGAAAGCTTTTCTTCTAAGATAGGGAACAAGACAGGGATGCCCACTCTCCCCACTGTTATTCAACGTGGTACTGGAGGTCCTAGCCACGGCAATTAGACAAAACAAAGAAATACAAGGAATCCAGATTGGTAAAGAAGAAGTCAACTGTCACTATTTGCAGATGACATAATATTGTACATGAAAAACCCTAAAGATTCCACTGCAAAACTACTAGAACTAATATCGGAATTCAGCAAAGTTGCAGGATACAAAATTAACACACAGAAATCTGTAGCTTTCCTATACACTAACAATGAACTAATAGAAAGAGAAATCAGAAAAACAATTCCATTCACAATAGCATCAAAAAGAATAAAATACCTAGGAATAAACTTTACCAAGGAAGTCAAAGACCTATACCCTGAAAACTACAAGACACTCTTAAGAGAAATTAAAGAGGTCACTAACAAATGGAAACTCATCCCATGCTCTTGGCTAGGAAGAATTAATATCGCCAAAATGGCCATTCTGCCCAAAGCAATATACAGATTTGATGCAATCCCTATCAAATTACCAACAGCATTCTTCAATGTACTGGAACAAATAGTTCAAAAATTCATATGGAAGTGTCAAAGACACCGAATACCCAATGTAATCCTGAGAAGGAAGAATAAAGTGGGGGGATCTTGCTCCCAAAGTTCAAGCTCTACTACAAAGCCACAGTAATCAAGATAATTTGGTACTGGCACAAGAACAGAGCCACAGACCAGTGGAACAGAATAGAGACTCCTGACATTACTCCAAACATATATGGCCAATTAATATATGATAAAGGAGCCATGGACATACAATGGGGAAATGACAGTCTCTTCAACAGATGGTGCTGGCAAAACTGGATAGCTACATGTAAGAGAATGAAACTGGATCTCTAACACCATACACAAAAGTAAATTCAAAATGGATCAAAGACCTGAATGTAAGTCATGAAACCATAAAACTCTTAGAAAAAAACATAGGCAAAAATCTCATGTACATAAACATGAGTGACTTCTTCATGAACATCTCCCGGGGCAAGGGAAACAAAGGCAAAAATGAACAAGTGGAACTGTGTAAAGCCATAAAGCTTCTGTACAGCAAAGGACTCCATCAATAGAACAAAAAGGTATCCTACAGTATGGGAGAACATATTCATAAATGACAGATCTGATAAAGGATTGACATCCAAAATATATAAAGAGCTCACGCACCTCAACAAACAAAAAGCAAATAATCCAATTAAAAAATGGGCAGAGGAGCTGAATAGACAGTTTTCTAAAGAAGAAATCTAGATGGCCAACAGGCACATGAAAAGATGCTCCACATCACTAATCATCAGAGCAATGCAAATTAAAACCACAATGAGATATCACCTCACACCAGTAAAGATCACCACCATCCAAAAGACAACAGCAAATGTTGGCGAGGTTGTGGAGAAGGGGAACCCTCCTACACTGGTGGTGGGCATGTAAACGAGTTCAACCATTGTGGAAAGCAGTATGGAGGTTTCTCAGAATGCTCAAAATAGAAATACCATTTGACCCAAGAATTCCACTTCTAGGAATTTACCGTAAGAATGCAGCACTCCAGTTTGAAAAAGACAGATTGCACCCCTATGTTTATTGCTGCACTGTTTACAATAGCCAAGATATGGAAGCAACCTAAGTGTCCATCAGTAGATGAATGGATAAAGAAGATGTGGTACATATACACAATGGAATATTACTCAGTCATAAGAAGAAAACAAATCCTACCATTCGCAACAACATGCATGGAGCTAGAAGGTATTATGCTCAGTGAAATAAGCCAAGCAGAGAAGGACAAGTACCAAATGATTTCACCCATATGTGGAGTATAAGAACAAAGGAAAACTGAGGGAACAAAACAGCAGCAGAATCACAGAACCCAAGAATGGACTAATAGTTACCAAAGGGAAAGGGACTGGGGAGGATGGGTGGGGAGGGAGGGATAAGGGTGGGGAAAAAGAAAGAGGGCATTACGATTAGCATGTATAGTGCGTGGGGGACACGGGGAGGGCTGCGCAACACAGAGAAGACAAGTACTGATTTTGCAGTATCTTACTACACAGATGGACAGTGACTGTGAAGGGGTATGTGGGTGGGACTTGGTGAAGGGGGGAACCTAGTAAACATAATGGTCTTTCTGTAATTGTAGATTAATGATACCAAAATTAAAAAAAAAAATTACTTGGAAAAAAAACCCACATGAGCGAAGATACTCGACATCACATGTCATCAGGAAAAAGCAAATTAAATAGGCAGTCCCCCTTATTGGCCAAAATCCAGAACACTGACAATAACAAATGCTGACAAGAATGTGGAGCCACACGAATTTTCATATGTTGCTGATGGAAACAAAAATTGTACATCCACTTTAGAAGATGGTTTGGTGATTTCTTACAAAACTAAGTATACTTTGCTGTGTCACCCAACCATTGCACACCTTGGTATTTACACAAAGGAGATGAAAACTTATGTCCACACAAAAACCTGCACATACATGCTTGTAGTAGCTTTATTCATAACTTGCAAAACTTGGAAGCAAACAAGATGTCTTTCAGTCAGTCAATACAGAAAAAAGTGGTATATCCAGTCAATAGAATATTACTCAGTGCTAAAAATAAATGATCAAGCCAGAAAATATATGGAGGAATCTTAAATGCATATTAATAAGTGAAAGAGGAGTACATACATCTGTACTATATGAATTCAACTATATGACATTCTGGAAAAGGCAAAACTATGGAGACTGTAAAAAAAAATTAGTGGGCTCCAAGGGTAGGGAGGTGGAGAGACAGAGATGAACAGGCAGGGAACAGAGGAATTCTAGGGCACTAGAAATACTTTGTATATTATAATGATGGATATATGTCATAGATTTGCCCAAATCCATTGAATATACAACACTAAGAGAGTGAGTTCTAAGGTGAAACTATGAACTTTGGGTATTGTCATGCATCATTGTAGCTTTGTCTTTGGATTAAAAACAAACAAACAAAAACAAAAACAAAAAAACTTCCACTGTATTGAGTAATGTTGGTAGTAAATGAGACTATGCATGTATGGAGCAGGAACATATGAGAAATTTTTGTACCTTCCTCTTAAGTTTAATGGAAACCTAACACTGCTTTAAAAATAAAGTCTTTAACACACACACACACAGGTGAGTACAGCCCTGCTAGAAGGGCTAACATGAAAAACAATGACCATACCAAGTTTTGTCTGCAACATAAAGGAACTAAAGCTTTTAAACACCATGCATGGGTCTATTAAGTGGGAAAGCTATTCTGGAAAACAGTTTAGCAGTCTTAAAAAGCTACATACACCCCATTCCACTCTTATATATTTACTCAAAAGAAATGAAATACATGTGTCTAGAAAGAAATTACACAAACAAAATAAGTTCACTAAACTTTACCCCCAAAACTGGGAACAATCCAACTGTCCATCAACGTGTGTACAGATAAACAAACTGTAGCATCCATGCAATGGAATACTACTCAGGACTAAACAGCAATTAACTATTGAAATATGGATGAATCTCAAAATAATTATGCTGAGTAAAGTAGGCTAAACCAAAACTACTGCATATTAGATGATTCTATTTACATAAAATTCTAAGAAATGCAAACCAAGTTCTAGTGACAGAAAATGTTTTGGGGATAAGTATGGACAGATTCAGGAAGGCAGGGGAGGAAAAGATGACAAAAGCATCTGAGGAAACTTTTGGAGATAATGGATATTTTCCTTATCTGATTTCAGTGATGGTTTCTTTGATGTATACATGCCATAATGTATTGTTGAGAGTTGGGTTACTGCGTGGTATTGCTGCCGCAGTATCCATTTTGTCTGACCAAGTGGGCTGTCAGGGTTTTAAACTGAAACTTGCCTCTGATGCAAGCACATGCCCTAGATAAGAGCCACAGTCAAGTAAACATAAGTTTCTGATATGACGGTCCCAATAGCCCATGTGTAAACAGTCTCTTCGGCTTCCCAGGGCCTTCCCTTGTGCACCTCCTAGGTAAGACCCCTGCACAGCTTACCAAAATTATACTTTTTGGGTTCAATTGACCTATCCAACCTTATCCCAGGAATTCTGAAGCACTTTACCCTTGGTCCCAAATAAGGGAATGTGTCCCATGTCCTAATTCTCTGACTGCCATCTGCTTTGACTTCCCCATGTGGTACCTCGAGGTGTTCTGTGTACCTCCTTCAGCATCTGCATAAACTTTTCTATTTCAATTTCTCTTACTGTCTTTTCTGAGAACTGTGGCTCACCAACCAACCCTCTGGGGCTCTACTTAATAGATGTTGATTTAACAAAATCACAACACTTATCAAATACACACTTGATATATAATTTTTGTTTTATTCCAATTAAATTCCAATAAAATTGTTTTACAAAAAAATAATGAGCTAAAGATAAATAATTAAGCAAAATTTAATAAATATAAAATGTTAATTATCATTATTACATATATATTGGATACCTACCTTTACAATATAGGATATGAACAAAGTACTCAAATTCTATCAAATTCTATCTCCATTTCTATATGAAGAAAATGAAGCTTGAAAAGATTAAATGTCTTGTTTAAAGTCACACATCTTTAAAAAGAAATTGTTGATTTTTATTTTTTAAAACATTTGTTTAATGCTACTTTTTTGTCACCCATCAAATGATAGGTGTTTATATATCCCCTTTCATTTCTAACATTTGATATTTTTATTACTCTTATATTAATCAAGAGTGGTAATATTATCAATATTCTAGCACTTTACTTATTAATAATGTTGGCATTTTACAATTTTATTTCTAATTTCATTTTGGTTTTTAGCTTTCTTTTATGGTTTTCTTTCTATCTGCTTGATTTTGAATGGCTACTTTTGATGTTTTCATTCATTTTTTCTTATACCCAACAGTTTTTCCAATTATTACTATTTCTATGAACAGTATTATTCATGTTGGTATTAATATTATCTGTAATATTTTAATGTCAATCATTTTGGGAACCATTTTAATGTAATGATCTCAAATATTGGTCAGAATCCTGTGATAAAGATCAACTTATGAGTATTATTGAACCAAAAGGAGAAACCTGCCTAATGAAAGCCCATAGGTTAAAGAGGTCAAACAATCGTACTTTTTCCACTTATGGAAATTGAAACAGGAGAAATATGAAACTAAATTGATTACACATTTGAGCACTGGACTGGTCAGAGTATGTAGTAAATTAAGGGTCTATTTCGAAACCATGGACATATCAGAACAATAAGCAGGAGAGAGAATGAAATAAACATTCAGAGAAACAGTGATAACAAATACTTTAACTTCAAAAAAAGTGGAATTTATTAGTTTCTGTTAATTTGAAGAGTTAAAGAGTTATTACTTTTTAAACAAATTATTTTTTAAGTGCTAATAATGTAATCTTTACTGTTTAACATGGAAAAAAGTAAAGTCATCAAGCAGGTTTTTATACAGGCCATATTACTGGTTTGCTAAACATATGATAATTTTCTTCCCTTATGTTTTAAAAACACTATTTTTTTTTCCTCTTGATTTTTTTTCTTACTGAAGGATAGTTGATATACAATCTTATATGTTTCAAGTGTGCAACACACTCATTCAGTGGTTACCCATATTATTAAATCTCAACTCCCACTAGTACAGCTATTATCTGTCAACACAGGAAGATGTCACAGAATCATTGATTATATTCTCCACACTGTACTATCCCCATGACCAACACACATTACAATTTACAATTTTTGTGCCCCTTTATCCCCATCAAATTCCCCTATGATAACCACCAGTCGTTTCTCAGTGTTTATGACTCTACTGCTGTGTTTTTTCATTTTGTTTTGCTTTGTATTTATATCCCACAAATAAATGAAATCATATGGTATTTGTCTTTCTCAGCCTGGCTTATTTCACTGAACATAATACCATCTAGATATACCCATGTTGTTGCAAATGGAAAGATTTCCTTTTTCTATTTGGCCAAATAATATTCCATTGTGTGTAGGTACCACATCTTCTTGATCCATTTATCTATTGATACACATTCAGGTCGCTTCCATATCTTGGCTATTGTAAATAATGCAGCAATAAACATAGGGGTTTATTATATCTCTTTGAATCAGGTATAATTTGGGTTTTCTATGGGTAAAATCCTAGAAGTGGAATTACTGGATCAAATGATATTCCTATTTTTAGTTTTTGAGAACAGTGGCTGCATTCCCACCAACAGTGTAGGAAGGTTCCCATCTCTCCACATCCTCACCAACTTGTTATTTCTTGTCTTTTGGGTAGTGGCCATTCTAACTGGTGTGAGGTGATGTCTCATTGTGGTTTTGTTTTGCATTTCCCTGATGATTAACAATGTGGAACATCTTTCCATGCACCTGTTGCCATCTGTATTTATTCTCTGGAGAAATGTATTTTTGGGTCCTCTGCTCATTTTTTATTTGGGTTATTTGTTTTTTGGTGTTGATGCATATGCATTCTTTATATATTTCAGATAAATTTATGAATATATTCTACCATACTGAAGGATGACTTTTTGTTCTGCCAATGATGTCCTTCACTGTACATAAACTTTTTAGTTTCATGTAGTCCCATTTCTTCGTTTTTTATTTCATTTCCCTTGCCTGAGATGTGTGTAGGAATAAATAGCTCATACTTATGTTCAAGAAATTTTTCAGTATGTTTACTTCTAAGGCTTTTATGGTTTCATGACACATTCAGGTATTTTATCCATTTTGAGTTTACTTTTGTGTATGGAGTTAGGCGGTATTCCAGTTTCATTTTCCTACATGTAGCTGCCCAGTTTTGCCAACAGCAGTTTTTGAAGAGGCTGTCTTTCCCCCATTGTATATTCATGGCTCCTTTATCATATATTGAATGACCATATATGTGTGCATTTGTATCTGGACTCTCTATTCTGTTCCATTGATATATGGGTCTGTTCCTGTGCCAGTAGCAAATCATTTTAATTGCTATTGCTTTGTGATATAGCTTGAAGTCAGGGAGCATAATCCCCACAGTTTGTTCATCTTTCTCAGGATTGCTTTGGCTGTTAGGGGTCTTTTGTGGTTCCCTATGATTTTAGAACTATTTTTCAAGTTCATTGAAAAATGCTATTGGAATTTTGATAGGGATTCTGTAAATTGATTCTGTAAATTGCTTTGGGTACATGGCCATTGTGACAATATTAATTCTTCCTATCTATGTCTTGCTTCTCATTTTTTAATTTCACCCATTTATATAAACTGAATTTCTAATTAAGAGAGTTAATGGATATTTCTTCCAGAAGCTGATGTTATTTAGGAAGAAAAAAAATCACTGGATTATCTCTGATTCGACCAGGAAATAAAGGTTACTTATTCCACATGATATATGCTTTCATAAGGTTCAGTTTAATCAAACTGTTAAATTTACAAAGTGTACAAAATGAAATTTCAAATTTATCAAGTCTTACTGAAAAGTTGACACTCATCTAACTAAAGGGAGGAAAAGGTATTAAGCATCACTATGTACTATACACAAATGTATTTCTAATATCTTAAGAACAAATCTTTATATGCCTTCTAAAAATTTCCCAGAAGGCATATTTTATCCTTTCTAAAGAGTTTGTCTTGATCTCTTACATTAGATGAAGCTTAGGTAAACATAAGCAAGATAAGGAATTTTTGCTGTTCTGAAAAATGTCTTGTTTGTGTGTTCATCTATAAAGGCAGAGTAAGAAGGGGTAAGAGCAAGGTCAGCAAAATTTGGGGGGATATATTTAAATTATCACCATTTGTGAAGTTATTAAATACTCTTCTGTTAATGCAAGGCTATAAAAGAATATTTTAGACAAGAACCTTGCCATCTGATATCTTATATTCAATAAAAGGGAAATGAGAACATTTCTGCCATGATGATAATCTTAAAGGTCCTAATGGTAGGTATACTAAATATGCTCAAGCTGTACCATAGTATATGAACACAAACCTGGGTGTAAACCACACCCACACCCACACACACACACCAAAACAAACATGAGAATTATACTTCAGAGAAAATACGTATAATATAAGTAAATTTTGGATTGAGGAATAAATATTAAGTACTGGACTTGGAATTTCCATATCCAGAGATACTAGAGGATAAGATAAATCTATTTGAAATAATAAAAGTTGTATTGATGTCAATTTGTGAAATACCTGTTTTTGACTTTTAAACATCCACAATCCTAATTGTTTTATGACTGTTATTAATATCAGCTTTTACTATTTCTATAAATATACAAAACATTCAAGAACTATTGTTGTATTGTGGTTTTCATAAGGGATAACCCCTCTTATTTAAGTTTGCAAGTGCTCAATGGATTAAAGGATATTTGCTGAATCTCATGGATATTTTGCTAGACTTAGTTCAAAAACCTCAGAGATAACATCCCATGAAGCTTTTAACTTAAATATCAGTGATTCTATAAATTATTGATTTGGATTAGAAATTTATCATGATGATTTCAAAGTGTCCCTGATGTACACTTGCTTAGAAGATTTTCTTTAAGTCTCAGAGACTTGAATAAGCAAAGACAAACAGTTGATAAATTTATGATTGTTTTTTTTTTCCTTAGATGTGAAAAAAGGCCAAGAGACAATAGAGTTGGGGACACTTACATCACTGAAATTGAATTTATGTACTTTGGATTTAGTCTACATAGAGAAGAAATTGAAGACAAAGAGGACACCTTACAGTGGGAGAAAACCAAAGCATCAAGTAGGTGGTGGTTTATGTGGGATGAAATGATAAGGGAATAAGAATAGACTTTTAACAAAGCAGTTGTGGCTAGTTTAACATTAGGGATAAAGTAACTGCTGATGCTGTTATGTTTGGATACCATGACTGTGTCTGGGAGTAGCTGAAATGAAATATAACTTAAATGTTTTGGATTTTTAAAAGTCAAAAAAGTGGGATTTATGATGTTATAGGAATTTCTATAAGGGTATGCAAACAAAAGGGGACATTACAAATAGAGAAGAACAGTGATGCTATATATCAAAATCTTCCAATAGCATGGAAAAATTATATACATGGCAACAGTTAAAGTGAACCAAACTTCATATGACAAAGATGAGAAAGAAGTTTCCTAAGATTTGAGATATATGTGACTTGAAAGCAGCACTGGGAATCTAGAGGAATATAGTCTCTTCTTCCAGGCCCTGTGTGAGAAATGAGAGATTCAGACCCTTGAGAAAAGTGAGGGAGAAGTGAGACATGTGAAGTAAAGGAGACTTCAAGGTGACTGAGATATGGGAAAAGCAGGTTTCCTGGCTTGTAAACTATAAAAGTTTAGGAGGATGAAAATAAGTAGCAACTAGGATGAGAGAAAAAGGGGAAACATAAATATCAGAGTACAATAAACATAAGAATTGAAGGGCTTACCTTTGGGTAAGGTTTGCTTACATTTTGTTCAGCTTGTGGAGAAATGGCAAAATCAGTTTTGAGCATCCTACTACTAGGCATACTTCCAAAGAGTTAAATTCTATAAAAATTCTATAAAGAAAGATTACCTATGTCCTTGTATAACAGAACCCCAAGGCCCTCAAGTGATCTTATGATCAAACCTAAACTCTTTAGTCTCTTTATTGTGGCCTAAAATGCTAAGAGTGGATGAATTTTCAACATAATCTGCCAACACATTGCCCCTATATTCCAGCCACATCGAAACTATAGTTCTGTCTGTGTTTCCCATGGCATGTTTATATGCTTCATATTCTTGATCAACTTTCACAGAAATTTCAAGTATTAACTTTTATTTGTTCTGTGACAGATGCCTAGGATTTTCCTACTTTGAGATATAATTCTCCATGAATCTCTCATGGTTTTCTCATGTCCAGGAATTAACAGTCAATTTGCTCAGATTTATCTAAATTCTAGATAGAGCACATCTCTGTTCTTGGAGATATTCAAGGATTTAAAGATAAAGACCTCTCCCTACCCTTCGCTGAAGGTTTGCTTATAACCTAGGATACTGAAGATAATGTGTCTTTCTGGAGGAACAGGTTGGAAAGTTTACCAGCAGTCCTCTTATGAGATTTGGGGTTTCCTAAACTCAGTGATCCTCAGGTAAGACACATACCCATTTGTGTGTGCTGCATCCACCCCAGTCGGCCTCTGAATTGCACCAGTGGGACTTGGGGATTGGGAGAATAATGTAAACACAAAGCTCATGCTGCCTGCTATGCCATAAGTAATAAGATATCTAAATCCATTTGGGCACTGGGTCTCTTATAGACCAAAATTACAGAAGTGTGGCAAGACAGCCTAGCAGCTTCCTCCAAGTTGCTACTTAGGAACTGCTTACAACTTGACACCTATGCACATCAAAGAGAATATGTCCATTTATGTGTTTCTACTTTATTATGATTATCCCAAATTTTAATATATGCCTTTGCCACCAATTTGAGATGCTTTAAAATATTGCATTTTATACTTATTTCTGCACATTTTACCCTATAACATGCTACTACATGTAAAAGTATAGTCACTGAAATATGACAGTGTAATATAATCATGAAAAGGACCAGAATGTATATTACAGAGAAGCAGTAAACATAGTGGTTTAGATGTAGGCACTGCATTCAGAGTAGTTAAGTTCAAGTCCTAGTTTTCTACTTATGAGCTGTGTGGCATTGGGCAAGATATTTAATCTCTCTGTGCTTCAGTCTTTTCATTTGCAAAAATGGAAATTATAGGGACCAAGAGCAAGTGGCCTCAAAATGTGCCATTTAGGCATGCAGATTATGTAGAAAACAAGCAAGGCTCAAAAGACTCAGAAAAAGAGTCAAAAGAAACTTTGGGCCTTCCCCATAACTGCGTAAAAAGGATTTAGATGAAGGACCTGCTGACGGAAGAGAGCTATTACCATATATAACCACATTATAATGTGACCTATGTACGGCAGACAGAAAGGAATTCAGCAAAGTCTGTTTGTTAAAATTCCTTGTGTCCCATTTTTCTGTGTGGCCCAGCAAATTGGTTTACCAAACATTTTAATAGTCCTGTGAGTTTCTTTCCTTTCCCTTTGAAGTCCCAGACCCTTTCTCCTTAGTTTAGGATGACATATATACCTCAGTTTGCCTGTCTTTGGAAGCTCATGTCTGTGAATTCCTGGATGTATATAATTAAACTCAGGTTTTTTTTCTCCTGTTAATCTGTTTCATGTCAATTTGATTCTTAGACCAGCTATAAGAATTTGAAGGGTAGAGGAAAATTCTTCCTCCCCAACAAAACTATAGTGTATACCTCACAAGCTGTTGTAGGATCAAATGGGTAAATGTACTTGTGGAACAATTTCAGTACAATTAAAACATTTGATAGTTCCTACCCATTTTTACTAATGTCTCAGTGTTACAGATAAACACATGAAGTAGCTAAAGGCATATAAGTCAAGGACATTAATGGAAACTGTAAGAATACTGTGATCTTCCTATGCAATGCTAAAGATATTATGAGTTCCCAATAAATAATGGATAGGTAGGTAGGTAGACTCTCCATACTCTGAAAAACCCTAGCGAATACAAGGTCCAAAAGTTAGTTTTGAAAAAACTGACAAAAAGGCAAAAATATAGTATTTTTGGAATGCTATTTAAGATCAGACTGGCCCAACTAAAAACTTATGATATCATCTGCACTGATGTGTAAGATGTTATTGAAGCATTACTAAATGTCTTGAATTCTAAAATATAAATAGTATAGAACCTCCAAAATAAACTTTAACAATATTTTCAATTCTTTTAAGAATTTTCTTTTAATAAAGAGGATTTCTGTAATAGTAAAATTAACAATATTGGGTAAGAATTCCCCAACTAGATAATAAATATCAGACATATTCCTCACTTCCCTATTCATAATCTTGTCAGTAACACTTCAGCTCTTCAGAGACTTAAAACTCATTATTACGATTCAATATCAAAGCTTCAGTTAAAAACGCCATGGGGTCTTCTCAGAAAAATATCAGCCACCCCTGAGATATCACTGTTTCTGCTATTTTATAGTGAAAGTGTAGAAATAGAATGGATTGTATCATTAGCCTTCTGTGCAGCCTATTAACAAGTTAAAAATGCTGTTTTTATAGGGATGGGAAAGATTCTACTTTCTTTGCACACTACATAGAAAAAGTTTAAGCAAAGAGTAGAGAATAAAGCTGTTTTTACAGTTTGTATAATTTCGGTTTTCATATTTTTGTGTTCATGGAAGGTTGCTTTATATATCTGAATGTAGAATTTACTAAGAATGAATTTCAAGGTAACAGAAGGGGTTGTTATTAGCATTTCAAAAGTTGTCAAATTGCCTAAAGGTATTTTAGCATTTTCCTAGTATCTTCACCATCAGCTTAGACCTCAGGATTTTTGTCACTAGTATTGAAAATAAACAATTCTAAAGGTTATAACTAAAACACTTATCCTTACTTTTTAATAGACTTTATTTTTTAGAGCATTATTAGGTTCACAGCAAAATTGAAAGGAAGGCACAGAGACCCATATACCCATTGTTCCCACACATGCAAGCCTCCCCTTCATCAGGGTTACCCAAAAGAGAGGTATATTTATTGCAATTGGTAAACCTACATCATTTATCAACCAATGTCCATAACCTACATAAGCATAAAGACCTAGATTTTTAGAAAACTATGAAACTAAGTTGATTTGTTGATTTGACTTAAAAGGTTCTATGATTTTTTTTTCCCACTTAGGGAAGTCTTCAGAGTAGTGTGTGATGAGAAGTTTTAAAACAATAATAATTATGCTAAATTAAAAAAGGGATATTTTAATGTTGTTTTATGATTTCTAATGACATATAATATTTTAAGAGAATTGGTCATGCTGATCTCCAAGGTACTTTGCTGTAGGTTAAAATACTTTTCACAATTTACTAAGTTGCTCAGTAAATGAGTATTTGCAGAGGTAGTATGTATATAGATGCTTGAATGTATCTTGTCTTATACACTGCAATAAATGAAATAAAAATAAGTATGTGATGATGTGCCTTTCCATTCTACTTAAAATATATTTTTTCTGGGAATGTATAAGGTAGAGATGATAGGTGTCCAGTTAACAACTATCAGTTCTACTGATGTCTTCAGTTTGCTGTTCACAGTGCCAAGTCTCAGTGAAAGATATAAGAACATGCTTCCCTATCAAACTTAAAAACCAATGTCCAAGTGAGTTCTAGCTTTTACTCAAATTAAGAAGGTAATATATTATTACTGGCTATGGAGTGTGGGGGCCAAGGATAGGTAGCCTCAAAATATGCCAGTTTGATATGTAAATTATTTTGAGCTAAAAAACAATCACAGTCCTAAAGACTCAGGAAGAAACTTCGACCTGCCCCCTAATTGAATAAAAGAACTTAGACTCCTGCTCTAGAAAGAGAGTTATCAACATAGATAACTACATGTGGCTCTACGTAGCTATACGAATAGGGAAGTGAGAAACCAGATGTAGTAGACAGGGAGGAACCTAGAAAGGCTTACTTGGTCAAAGTCTTCTCTCTGCCCCACTGTTTCTGTGTGGCCAGGCAAACATTTGTTTATCAAACATTTACTCTTTTTCATTTTCCTGTGACTTGCTTCCCTTTGCAATCCCAAACCCTAATCCCGTTTCTCCTTAGTTTAGGATGACATACTGTCATTTTGTCTGTCTTTGTAATCTCCTGTCTGTGTGGATTCCACAAATGTACAAAAGTAAATTTGATTTTTCCTTGTTCATGTCTTATGTCAATTTAATTCTTAGACAAACTAGAAGAACCTTGAAGGATAGAGGAAAATTTTTCCTCCCCAACAGTGAAAAGTAAGAAAAATTTTTTTCTATATGGCTTATTAAAACAAACCATTAGGAACATTCTGAATCTGGAAATGTTAGTTTAAATAGTTGTGATACTAATTTATTTTTTAAGTCTCACATATTTTGAAGAACATATAAATACAACCTACAGGATCCTAAAACATATCAAATTCACATGACAAGTTTTTACTTCACATATACCTGTCCAATTTAAGTTTCTGATTTGTTGATAAAAAGGTGAATAAACATATACTTATTTATGTAGCATTGAAATAATTTAGTGAACCAATAATTTATTATATTTCCAGGATTCATTTACTAAATGTTTCATTATCACTTGTTGATTTTCTAGCCCAAAGAAAGAATCAATACTACAGCTCTGAACTTTCATAAGAAATGTATTTATTCATTCAATCAATACATGCTCAGCAGTCAGAATAAGTAGAATGAATACTTAGAGGTTAAAAAATAAGTCAAACTCAAACTCCTCTCAATGTGAGATTTAGTAGAAGTAACAATATTAGTAATAATATAATTACTTGTACAATCTGCAACCACATACACACAAAAAAATATAAAAGCTAAGTAGTGTTGAAGAAATATAATAGAGAAAATCTCTTACAAACCCAGGAAACCTGCCAACAACAGTAGATGAAAAATAAAACAATTTTATTACTGAATAAGCATTCAAATAGAATGTAATGTGCATAAGAGGCAATCTGCTCAATGACTGCAAACAGAACGAAATCTCACCTTTCATACAGCCAAGCAGATACAACCCATTACATACAAGTTCTCAAGATAAATAACTACTCCTCAAGTGAGAAGACCTGACAGCACCACGTATCATTCATAGTTAATCCTAAATTTACTTGGTAGTTGCAGTCACCATCTGCTAGTTAATTGGGTTTATCCAAAGTAAAAATACACTTCTTGCATTTTTGTGACAAGGGGGAGTTTTACAGCTTGGAACTAGGGACCCTGCAAAAGTGAATTTCATACTGAAACCCAGGAAAACTGGGAGACAGGAGCACATTCTTGGTAATTACATTTCAAGAGATGGCTTCTGAGTCTTTCAGAA
Source organism: Manis javanica (assembly GCF_040802235.1). Taxonomy (NCBI): domain Eukaryota; kingdom Metazoa; phylum Chordata; class Mammalia; order Pholidota; family Manidae; genus Manis; species Manis javanica. The sequence continues at coordinate 56,393,873 of NC_133163.1, read as the reverse complement.
AGATATTCCTGAGTCTTACTGGCAAGAGGCTTGTTTAGCTTTTAAAAATACTTAAATACAATTCAGAAAGACAGAGAAAGAACTTAAATCGTAGGTTCTCTAAAGCAAATGCTCTAATAAAAGGGAAAGGGGTAGTCTCTTCCCATATTTTCAATAGGGAGAAGTTAACTTCATATTTAATTTGTATTTACTGATAGTTATCATTATCCTTATTTTATAGATGTGGAACTTAAGTCTAAAAGGTCTAAATAATATATCCCAGGCTCCACAGTTAGTAAGTAATAGAGATAATTGTATTAAATAGAAGTCTTTTATATGAAGGTAACTGAATCTCCTGTAAACCAAAAGAAAAACAAATATCTTAGAATATAAAGAGATATCGCAAAATACTGGATATTTTCCTTTCCCAAAGGAAAAAAAAATTGGAACAAGTTCAAGACTTTCTCTCTTGCCTCCTCTGATCTCTTTGCATGTAATTTTTTTTTCTTGCTAATTGAAGCTTTCTTTTTTTCTCAGCCAGGAGGTGGAAAATATGGCTAACTCCTCAATTTAACTATGACTAGCCTGGCCATTAGAAGAGAGTGTGCTCTCTGGTGTATTGTCTTTAATTTGCAGTTATAAGGAAAGGAGTAACTGGAACACCTTGGATCTTATGCTGCAATAGATGATAAGCTGTGTTCCTCGTATCTCCTTCATATAAGGATGTTTTTTGCCCAGGTACTGAAAACCCTGTGTGGGATCTGCTGACGAGAGATACTTTACCCCAATCACTACCTGTTGTGAGGAGACCCTTAAACCACATCTGGCAGAGGGGAGGGTATAAAGACCTGAGCCCCTCAGTCCAAATCCAGTAAGATTCTAAATTCATATCCAGAATTCAAAGCTTTTAAGCAAAGATCTGAGTTCTGAATGTGACGGTACCTTCTCATTATGCCTAATCCTGCTTCTTTCTCTTGATCCCCAGGAACTGATCACAAAAGTTCTCCCTAATAAACTTGGCACACTAATTTCCATCACAGACAAAGACTCTCACCTTAACCAAATTTTAGTCAGGCTCCCCCCAATCCTATTTTTGACTAGACCTCATCCTTGACGTCTGTTCTGGACCCATTAATCCAGTTTTAGTAATAATTCTCTAGGTTGGTTTTGCTAAAATCTCCAACCTTGATATCTGATCAAAAACCTCATCTTCTCACTCTCAGTATCTTATCACCCAAGTTTTCCTTCAGCAAGAATTCTGTTAGATCAGTTTAAGAAAGAAGTAAACTAAAGTCAGCTTTTAAAAATTGGACTTCATTTACTAAGGGATTAAAACTTTATAAACCCAAGTGACATAATCAGAACCCTGCTCAAAAATGATTACATAAGTGGCATATGTAAAATGTCCAGATGTGGGCAGTTAGGGAGCAACTGCACCACAAACACCCACACAGAAATGTAAATTAAACCACAACAAAACACCAAAACACCTTTACATCCATTTGCATGACAAAGATTTTTAAAGAGTGGTAAAACTGCAAATATTGTTAAGGCTATGGAAGAAATTTTTCATATACTGAATTTTTCATACACTGCTCTTGGCAGTACACTTTGTTAGAGGTACTTTGGAAAAATGGTTTAGCAATATATATATATATATATATATTAAAGTTTAATATACACATATTCTGTTACTCAGCAATTGTCTTCTTGAAGCATACCTTTTAGAAATTGTGTAGATTCTTCTCTATTGTGGCAGAAATCAAAACAGTTGTTACCTTCTAGGGGAGGATTTAAGAGGATGATTCTGGTGTACAGTTGACACTCTCTTTGTTGGATGATAGTTATTAACTTTGTAATAATTCATTAAGCTGTACACTTCGTACGTGTGTGTATACATTAAAAAATGCATACTTATTTAAAAAAATAAGCTTATCAAGAAAAAAGGTGAAAATCTTCAAGACATTAAATAAGTGCATTATATAAAATTTAGATCATAATTTGATCAAAGCAACTACTAAACATTTGTTAGATAATCCGGGTAATTAGAACAATAAGTAAATTTTAATATATTGAAGAGATATTGTTAAGTTTTCAAGAGTGAAAAGGGAATTATATATTTTTAAGTTTTTAAAAAGCTTTTGGCGCATATACTAAAATACTTCATGTTGAAATCCTATGATGCTTGGATTTTCCAGTCATTTCTGGAAAGGTGGAGTGGAAGGGCTAGGAGGACAAAAGATTGGCCAACAGTTGGTAAAGGATGAAACCTGTTTCTTCATTACAAGATGGTTTATTATCTATTACTCTGTAATTTTACTTGTATTTAAAGTATATCATAATAAATTGCAAACAAAATAAATAAGCAAAAATAACATAAAACAAGTAAATTTTGAAAAATTATGAACTCAGATTTGTGTCGACTAACACAGTTTCCTAGATAGAATATGCCAAATGAAACTTTGCATTTGAGGAATTTTTTTTATTGCTGTGCCTGTATTTCATACTTAATTCCATGTGAGTTTTCAGATAGGCTTCAATATTTGTATAGATAGAGAAGCAGTGTGTGTCAGTTTGACGGACATACAGAAGAAGTTTCATATGCAAACAGTCTGGTAGTTAGTTCCCTCCATACTGAAGCCATGTTAAAAGAGAGGACAAAACCATATTGTTCGTTAAGCCTCAAACCAGTGCATTTAAATATCATTACCACTGGCTACCACAACTACATGGCATGTATTTCCCTAGACTCTAGAGAAAAAAACATTCACAACTCAGGTTAGAAAATTAATCATTTTTACAGCAACTCCAGAGACAGGGGACTCTCAAGGATATTTTGATATTTACTCAACCTGAGCTGCAGAAGCTATCAAATCAGCATCCCTGTGTGGTTTCAGTTTACAAATAATCCTAATGAATGGCAGATATGTGGCCCCCCTTTGTGTCCCACTCTGTTAGCTGGGAGAAAAGACCACCAATGTAAAAAATCATGAATGAAAAATACAAACTCTTACTTTGAACCAATAGGCACAGAAAGATAGAGACACTTGAAACTGAAAAATGGGGAAATTTAGCAGATGATTGGGAGAATTGTCGTCCCTAAGAGAAATTAAACAAAGGAATGAAGTTTTTATAGAAGAGAAAGTGAACTAGCAGAACTGATCCTTGTTAGCAGATTTCTAGAACTAAAGAAGCAAAATAAAAGAATAGATGTATTTAAGATTATAGAATTAATGGTGTGAAGATGAGAATTTTCAATCTTGTTGCTTTGTTTTCCTCAGTTATTTCTTGTAAAGGAGTGCAGAGAGCATTAAGAGTCAGGAAAAAGAACTAATAAAACTTAGCTAAACCTTAACAGCAGACCATTCCGGAATAGTAAGAGATTCAATGTCTAAACTTAGAGAGAGGCCAGATCAAAGGAAGAGAGAGTGAGAGGCCAGCCAAGGGCTATTTGAATCCTGGTTTACTAAATCCCCATGGTTTACAACCCTGATATCCACCCTGGCAGGGCCCTTGCTTATTTTTATACTGCTTCTCACTTTAGGTCCCTGTATCTTAAACCGGCTAATAGCCTTTGTTAGGGAAAGAGTGAGTGCTGTTCAGGTGCTAATGCTGAGACCGCAGTATCATTCACTCACACAGCAGGAAGAAACAAACATTCCATGATTGGAATGGTCAAAGGAAAGGGGGAAATGTAGAATCTAAGCATTAGTAAGATTAGTAAATTAACATAAGCATAGCCATCTTAGAAACCTAGAAACCATTTTCTGAGAGTGTGACTCAGAGAAAAAAAAAAAACAAAAAAAACCCCTGGGCCTGGGTAAGGCCTTGAAAAACAAGTTAATCATGAGCACCGGGTGGTGGGCAGCTGTGACCCTTGGTCAGCTAACCTTGGTCAGTTAATCTTACATACCAAGCTTATCGTGCAGAACCTCCCTAACCATTGAGGAGTAGTCTTACCCTGCCCTTGCTTAACCCCAGGATATATGTCTTGCAAGAATAATGTATAGTTGTAGAAAATTACTATGAGTTAAGTGCTTTGAAAATGCTATATAAACCCTTGGCTCTGAGTGCTCGGAGACCCGCTGCGTCGGGCTGACTTGGACCCCAGCTAGCTGGCTGAATAAAGACTTTGCTTGAATTTACATCTCTATGCCTGTGTAGTTTGTTCTCTGGAGAAGCCTCGGAAGCCTGGACCCTAACATTCTGAAGTTGAGTAACAATGACAGAGCACAGCATATGGAATTTTTGTTTGCTTTCCCTCCCTCTTATATCAGTCACTACCTAATGTCTCTCAGATTAGAGGCTGAAACTAATATTGCAGGAAAAAAATTTAAAACGATGGTGGTATTTGTATTAAGGCTGTGGGTAGGTAGGCTGTGAAGTAGAAGAAGCTGTATATTGCAAAAATCAATATAACAGTAAGTTTTATTCTGTGCAGTTCACCTGAAAATGCAGAAGAAAATTTTGAGACTATTCATGTGAACTGAAGGTAGGTGCCTATAGGTTCTGAAAACTACAGCCCAGGCTATTGAAAATCTGAAAACATTTTTACAGGATTCAGATCAAAACAAGAGTTCAAGAACACCTTCATGAAAAGAATACATTGTTCTGTCTGCCCTCGTGGAGGCAACAGTATTCCCAGTGATGTGAGTTCAGTCGCATCAACTGTGTGAACTAACATACACCTTCTTAAAAGTAGGTTGAAATAAAATAGTAACAAGAGGCTTACATAGATCATTCGTACATTTAAATCCTAATTTTTTCATGAAAAATCTGATTTATTTCATTTCTAAGGGGCTTAATCATTGGATTTTAGTTCAGCAAGAGACAGGAAATTTAGGTCTGTTCTCATTACACACATGAAGAAACTTAAGTGTAGAGAGAAGTGATTTTTACCAGCTCACGAGGAATAAATGACAAAGTATTTTGAGCCTCACGCTCATGTTCATTCCCAAACTACAACAGTTAGATCTAAAATGGGAAGAGAGGAGATGTAGACAGTCAAGGCGTTTTTATTCAATCTTTACCAAGAATTAAAAGGACTGGTTCTAAATACGTGTTGCTCCAGTTTTGTTATCTTATAGAGAAGGAACTCTTTTTAATGGTTTTAATGAGGTGTGATTGATTACAAAGAGCTGCATATACTTCCTTTGTACAATTTGATGAGTTTGGACAAACATAAACATCTGTGATACCATCAACACAACCAATGTGGTACAGATATTTTTAACTTACAAAAGCTTCCTTGATCCTCTCTTTTCTTGTGTGTGGTAAAAAGACTTAACATGAGATCTACCTGCTTAATAGGTCTTTAAGTGCACAATACAGTATTGTTAACTGTAGGCACAATGTTGTACAGACCTCTAGAACATAGTCATCAACCATAACTGAAATTTACACCCACTGAACAAAGACTCCCTGCTTTCCCTTTACCCAGATCCTGGCATCCATTGTTTTATTCTCTTTTTTTCTCAGTTTGACTGTTTTAGACACAGCACATAAATGGAATTAGGAAGTGTTTGTCCTCCTGTGGCTTATTTCACTTAACATAATGTCCTTCAGGTTCAAAACTGCTTACCTAATTTTGCTATTTCAAGTTCAACATAACATGTACATCCAAACATGGATCACATATCACATGACACAACTAAATATTTGTATATCTTATAAAATAATTTATATCTTATAAAAATAATTGAACTTCAGGAAAATGTTTTTTTTACTTCTGATTTGAAGTATTTCAGCTGATAGTATTTTATTTCTGAAAACACTTTAATTTGAATTCTTATGTGTTTAACATTTGAATAGCATCCAATACACTTTTTAAAAATTCCCAAAACTCATGAATTGATCTTTTTCCCTTTTAACATGTTCCTCTTTGCAAGTCTGCAGTTACCATTTAGCTTATAAAAGTGAATGAATCATAGCATAAAGACATAGACTATGACACCATTGAGATTTGGGGAAACTTAAATGTTGTACAAACAAGAGGTAATGAACTAGATTTCATAAGAAGTAGCCTCTGATAAAATTCCATTTTCATTTTGAAAATTACTTTACTGTCTTTAGGGGAAGAAAAGCATATTAACGAGCAGTATCATAAGAATGATGAGATCACTTTTATAAATGGCAAGTATAGAATGAATTCCAGAACGTCCATTACTTTTAACAAATATTTATTCAGCATCTTCAATGTGCTGGCACTCTTTCAAGTTTTGGGGACAAAACAATGAACAAAACAGAAAAATCTGTTTTTATAGTGATTATTATGCAAAGGAAGAAGAGAAACATAACTTAACTAAAATATATGGTTCCCCCAAACATATTAAGTATAATAAATGCCTTCTTCACTGAAGATTCATGGTAATAATATTTAATCAGATAACATTTGAGGTTAAATTGTTATAACGTAATACTGGAGCCTAGGTAAACTACAGGTCTGACAAACCAAGAATTCTGTAGATTGTCATCATCCTTCACATATATCTGGGTTCTGGCTGCCATTTTATATCGCTAGGTGGCAGTTATACACACTAGCTTAAGTACTGATTGGGAGGTTTCTAGGTGAGGTTGCCTCATAATTTATTCTCAAAACTTGAACAGTTTAACAGAAGAATGAAAGGTGGTCCTGTTAATATTTTATACCAAGACAACTAACATACACCAGGCCTCTGCAGGAATGCACAGTCACTCCAATTCTGTCCTGAGACAGGCTAGTATGTCCAGGACAGCTGGAGTGATTTCAGGAAACTCTAGGTCTCTTGAAAAGGGAGGACTGATCTTAAAAGCCCTATCCTAGGAGATTAGGCCAGAGGAATTTTAGGGATATGGGACTCACCAGTTTGCTGAGGAAAGGTTACTCTTATTTCCCAGATAGATTTAGTCATCCCATCCATGTAACCTCTACTTTAAGAACTGAGGCCAATTGTCAACCTAGTCACTCTATTTAAATTCATATTTTCACAGTGTCTTACAGAATTATTAAATGCAATGGGGAAAAAAGAACTCAGTGAAAAGGATCAAGATTTGTGGGGTCTAATTTTAAATACTGTAGCCACATAAAAACTGCAGGAAGTGAGGAGTCCAACCAGATATCTGGGGAAGTATGTTGCAGGAAGGTTGAGGAGTACAGGTTGTACAAGAAACAGAAAGGAGGTAAAATGTGCCTGGAGTGGATGGGAAATGGAGGCAGAAAGGAGATGAGGGAAAAGAAATGGAAGGATTGGGATTAGACCATGGAGAACACATGAAACATTGTAGGATCTTTTATTTTTACCCTGAATACAATGCAAACAGTTTCCAGTAGAGGGAAATGATATGGCTACTTAGAGTTATTCTAACTTCTATATTGAAAAACTCTATGGAGGCAAGAGAAGAAGGTGGAAACTCAGTTTTGAGGGATAATAGCAGTGGTCAAAGTTAGAAGGCATTAGGGTTTGGATTTATACATGCTTTTCAGATTTTGATGATGTAAATATACAGACATACATATGTATATGCACAAAATGTACATTTTACTACATAAAATTTCAAATATACAAAAGAGCATAGAGAACAATGAACACCCATGAGCCCATCACTCAGGTTCAGTCATTAAGAACATATGATCTTATTTCTTCCTCTCCAATTCTCCATCCCTGGTATCCACGGGATACAGTTAAAGCAAAGCCTACATCATATCATTCATCCATAAATACTTCAAAGTATACTCTAATTTTTAGCATATCATTTTATACTTAAAATAATTAATATTTATCATTATCACCAAAATTGTCAGCTTTCAGTTTTCTAATAGTCTCACAAATGTCTTTTTTCAATAGTGACTTAAATGAAGGTCTAAACAATAAAATTCTGAATGTATTTTCAAGTATTGTGATCAAAGGCCAGTCATTAGGTAAAACTACACCAGAAGCCCATAAAGAAAGAATTTACTGTAAAGTACTCTTAACTAGAAATTGAAGAAATGAAAGGAAAAAAAAAAGATTTCTAAGGTATCACAGCACAATGTGGCAGCTACAATATAGAGCTAGGGCAATGAAAGGAAGCAGTTTGAAACTATTAAAACTTTGAATTTTGAGGGAAGAGCCCTGTAGTTATCTGTTTCAGCTATTATAACAAAATGCCACAAACTGATGGCTTAAGCACCAGAAATTTGTTTCCTCATAATTCTAAGGCTGAAAGTCAGAGATCAGCATGCCAGGCTGGTTGGCTCTGGTCAGAGCTCACCCTTTGGCTTGCAAATTGCTGCCTTCTCATTGTATTCACACCGCCTTTCCATGGAGTGTGTGCATGGAAAGAGAGTGAGTGAGCTGCTGGTGTCTCTTCTTATAAGCAAACCAGTCCTATCAGATTATGACCCTACCCTTATGATCTCATTTAACCTTATTTTTTTAGAGGCCTCATCTAAAAATACAGCCAAACTAGGGAGGGGTTCAGGCTTCAACAGATAACTTTTTAGGAGACACAAATAGTCTGTAACAGGCCCCATGGAGCTAGAACCCAAATATCTGAGAAATGCTGCTACACAGTGGTTGCTTGTATCTTTGAGCATGAAAGAAAGGCCCTTCTGCACTAAGATCCAGATTTTGGAGACGAGTACCATACTTAATTTGTGCTGGTGTCTCTGGAAGAATGTGATGAATATGGTTCTACAAGTATCTAAAAATTACTGAGAACTGGCTCTGACTACTGTTATCACAGTGACCTACCACTGCTGGAGGAGTATTACTGACAAGAACAGGAACAAGTCCCTTCCTCCTCATATTTTTTTTGTCTCCCCCTAGATCTTGCTATTGGCAGAGGCCAGTAGGAAATAAGATGGCAAATCAGCCATGTGACTTTCAGAGTTTTACACCAGCACCATAAGCAGAATACAGAAAACTTTGGAGCTAAGATATTTATTAAATAGTAAAATATATTTCTTTAGAGTTTAAATCAATTTGGATTAAAGTTTCCTATTTTAAGGGACCACAAGTCACCTTTGGGACAGTCCACTTCCCACTTGTCTGACATTACATGCAGTCTGTGTGCCTGTTCACCATGAACACACCCAAGTTTGAATGAAAACATTTGAATGAGAAATGGTCACCTTCAACCAAACTGACAAGTGTGACTTGAGGATATGATTTAATTTATTTCTTAGCCAGTAGTATCTCAAAGCAATTACTTAGAAAGACCCAAAACATGGCATGCCCACTCTGTTAGGCACACTCGGCCCAGTAGTGGTCTGTCACTGCTAATCAGCAGGCAGAAGACAGCCACACCCACAATGAATCTCAGCAGAAGCACCTCACATTACACAAAGGGTACACAGAGGCCAGCTGTGTGTAGACAGCCAGAAAGGCAGCCCTGCCCACTGCCCACCAAGAGCAACCACAGCTCAGTCACAAAGGAGAACTGGGTGAGCATAGAGTCTTGAACTTCTGGGCACCACGGGATGCCATCTTCACAAAGCCATTACTTTCAAGACCAGGAGGCACAGGTGATCTATCTGATAAAAAAAAGAAGAAATGCAGAAACACAGACAAGATGAGAAGGCAGAGGGCTATGTTCCAAACAAAAGAACAAGATAAAACACCAGAAAAAGAACTAAATGAAATGGTCATGAACAATCTTCCTGATAAATAATTCAAAGTAACAGTCATAAAGATGCTCACTGAATTGGGCCAAAGAATTGATGACCTCAATGGGAACTTTAACAAAGATATAGACAACATGAATAAAAAGCCACTCAGGACTGAAGAATACAATAACAGAAATGAAAAATACAATAGAGAGAATGAATAGCAGAATGCTAGAAGTAGAGGAAAGAATCAATAAGAAGGAAAATAAAAAGAAAACAACCAAGCCAAGGAACAGAAAAAAGAATTTTTAAAAAATCAGAAGATGCTAAGAGAGCTTTGGGACAAAACAATATTCACTTAATAGGGGGTCCCAGAAGGAAGAGAGATAAAGGAGTAAAAAGTCACTTTGAATAATTAATAGCTAAAAATTTCCCCTTCTGGGGAAGGAAATAGACATCCAGGTCCTGGAAGTACAGATTCTCTAACAAGATGAACCCCAGGAAGAAAACACCAACACAGAGCAATTATATTGGCAAAGATTAAAGATAAAGAGAGAATCTTAAAGGTAGCAAGAAAGGGACAATTACCTGTAAGGGAAACTCCATAAGGCTATTAGCATGTTTCTCAGCAGAAACTTTTCAGGCCAGAAGGGAGTGGTATGAAATCATCAAAGTATTGAAAGAGAAGATCCTACAACCAACAATTCTATACCCAGCAAGTTTATCATTCAGAATTGAAGGAAAGATTAAATTTTCCAGATAAACAAAGGCTAAAGGATTTTACCACCACTAAACTGGCATTATAGAATATGTTAAAGTGACTTATTTAGATAATCTTAAAACAATATTTGAGAAGAGTATATTTTCAGTCTAAGTATTTTTAGTCAGTGAAAATGAATCTACAGTAAATGTAGTAGACCAATTACTTAATAAGCTAGTATGAAGTTAAAAAACCTATAGTAAAAACAACTATGCACAAAATTAGTCAAGGTATACACAAAAGGTATAGATTATGACATCTTATGCATAAAGCATGGAAGAGGAAGAATAAAAATTCAGAACTTTTAGAATATGTTCAAAAATTGAGTGACTATCAACTTAACATAGACTGTTATATACTTAGGAAACTATACATATATGAATCTTATGGTAACCATAAACATAAAGCATATAGTAGATACACAAAAAATTTGAAAAAAGGAATCTGAGCAAAACATTAAAGAAAACCATCAAATAACCAGAGAAGGATATAAGAGGAAGATAGGAACAGAGAAAAACTGCAAAAATAACCAGAAGACAATTAATAAAATGGCAATAAGTACATACCTATCAATCATTACCTTAAATGTAAATGGGTTAAATGCACCAATCAAAAGACACAGGGTAGCAGAATGGATAAAGAAACTAAACCAATCTATATATTGCCTACAAGAGACTCATTTCAGACCTAAGTACATACATAAACTGAAAGAGAACGGATAGAAAAGGTATTTCATTCAAATGAAAGGGAGAAAAAGGCAGTAATAATATTTACATCAGACAAAATAGACTTCAAAACAAAGAGAGTAAGAAGAGACAAAGAAGGGCATTGCATAATGATAAAGGGATCAGTCCAATAAGAGGATATAAAATCTGCAAATATCTATGCACCCAACATAGGAGCACTTAAGTATATAAAATGAATGTTATAGTATTAAGTGGTTTTATACCCCACTTACATCAATGGATAGATCATGCAGACATAAAATAAATAAGGAAACAGAAGCACTGAATTACACATTAGACCAGGTAGACTTTAACAGTTAGGTATAAAATACTCCACCCAAAAGCAGCAAGGTACACATTTAAAATGTACATGGAATGTTCTCCAGAATGGATCACATATTAGCACAGAAAAAGAGCCTCAATCAATTAAAAAAGATTGAAATTGCATCAAGTATCTTTTCAGACCACAATGGTATAAAACTGGAATTTAAATGAGAAAAACAAAGAAAATAAAACCCAGAAACACAGTAACAACTGGATTTAAAAAAGGCTTAATGATCTTAATAGATATCTCGCCAAAATACACAGATGGAAAATTAACATATTTTCAAAATCATATGTTACCAGGGAAATACAAATTAAAACAGCAATGGATACCAGTCCACACCTATAGAATGGCCAAAATCCAGAACACTGACATCAAACGATGGTTTATACATCAATAGGAACTCTCACACATTGCTGGTAGGATCACAAAATAGTATAGAAATTTTGGAAGGAATTTCTATGGTTTCATACAAAATTAAATATATTTTTACCACATGATCCAGCAAACACATGCTGTGATATCTACCCAAAGGAGTTGAAAATTGGATACCCACAAAAATTTGCATGCAGATATTATAACACTTTTAGTCATAAGTGCCAAAACTTGGAAGCAAGCAAGATGTCTTTTTAAAAGTAAATGGATAAATACACTGTAGTACATCTAGACAATAGAATATTATTCAATACTAAAAAGGAAATGACCTATTAAGCCATGAAAAGACATGGAGGAACATTAAATGCATATTTCTAAGTGAAAGAACCTAGTCTGAGAAGGCTACATACTATATGATTCCAATAATATGATATTCTGTAAAAAAAACTAAAAGATCATTGGTTTCCAGGGATAAAAAGGGTGAATAGGCAGAGCACAGAATATAAATTCAATTCAGGGCATTGAGAATACACTGTAGAAAATTATAATGATGGACATATGTCATTATATATTTTTCTAAACCCACAGAATCTCCGACACCAAGAGTGAACCCTAAGGTAGACAATGAACTCTGGGTGATTATAATGTGTCAGCAAGATTTCAGCTTTTGAAAAAAAAAAAGAAAAAAATGTACCATTTTGGTGAGTAATGTTGATGGTGGATGAGGCTATGCATGTATGGGGTAGGGCAGCAAGGGGTATATGGAAAATCCCTGTGCCTTCCACTCAAGTTTGTTGTAAATCTAAACTTCTGTAAAAAACTAAAGTATTAAAAAAGAAAAAAAAGATTACTAGCAATAATGACTCAATGTAACCAAATAGAGACCTGATAGGTCCCAATAGGTAAGTGAAGGAGTAGAAAGCAATCAAGAATATATGATCCTTTTAAAGAAAACTGTATATGTTGATTTTGCATCCTGAGATTTTAGTGAATTTATTATTTCTAACATTTTTTTGTGGAGTCTTTCAGGCTTTAAATTTAAGTAAATATATGATATAAACATCTTCAGACAGGTAATTTTATTTCTTCCTTGTGATTTTGATGGCTTTTATTTATTTTTCTCCTTGATGCCTAAATGCTTTGGTTAGGACTTCTAGTACTGTGTTGAGTAGTGGAGGTGAGAATGAGCACACATATATTTATATTAATTCTTCTAAACTGTAAATGTGGGGTATCTTTTCTATTTATTTGTGTCTTAAGTTTTATTTCCTAATCCTAAAGGAAAATCCCTCAGTTTTCAAAATTGAGTATGATATATGCTGTGGGATTTTCATATATGACCTTCATTGTGCCGAGACAAGTTTCTTCTATACCTAGTTTGCTGAGAGCTTCTGTCATGAAAGTGTGGTTAATTCTGTCAGTTGCTTTCCTTGAAGCTATTTGATGATCATGTATTTTTTTGCCCTCCATTGTGCTAATGTGGTATATTTCATTGATTGGTTTGCATATCGACCATCCTTTCTATATACCAACAAAACTATCTGAAATCAAAAAAACAATTCCATTTATAATAGCAACTATAAGAATTAAATATTCAGGAATAAACATATCCAAGTGAGTGAAAAACTGATACACTGACAATTATAAAGCATTTATGAAATTCAAATTTCAAAAGACAAGTAAATGCAAAGATACCCAATGTTCATGGTTTGGAAAAATCAACATTTATTTAAATGTTCATAATACTTAATCTACAGGTTTAATGCAATTTTATCAAAATCCCAGTGTCATTTTTACAGACATAGTAAAATAATCCTAAAATTCATATAGAACCAAAAGAGCCTTTAAATTGCCAAAGCAATTTTGAGTAAGAAGAACAAAGCTGGAGTCATCACAATTCCTGATTTCAAAACATATTATAAAGATATAGTAACTAAAACAGTTTGGTACTGGCATAAAAATCTATATATAGACCCTTTTAAAAGAATAGAGAACCCAGAAATAAATCCACATATACAGTCAGCTGATCTCTGAGAAGCCAGTCAAGAATACAAGAAATGATGGTGGAAAAACTGGGTTTCCACTTGCAAAAGTATGAAATTGGACCCTTATACTTTACACAAAATTCAACTCAATATGGATTAAAAAATTAAATGTAAGACATAAAATGGTTAAAAAAAAAAGAAGAAGGAAAACATAGGGAATTTTTTCTTGACATTGGCCTAGATGATGATTTCTTGGCTATAATACCAAAAGCAGAAATAGACAAATGAGATTATATCAAACTAGAAAGCTTTTGCACAGCAATGTAAATAGTCAACATAATGAAAAAGTAACCTATAGTTTCAGAGAAAATTTTTATAAACCACATACCTCACAAATGATTAATACCCAAAATATATGAAGAATTCATATAACTTAATAAGATATAAAATTATCCAATTAAAATAAGCAAAGAGCCTAAGTAGATATTTCTCCCACGATGACACAAATGAGCAACAGGTGTATGAAAAGGTATTCAACATCACTAGTCATTAGGAAAATGCAAATCAAAATCACAATGAGATATCCTCTCATACCTTGTTAGATGGCTATAGTCAAAAAATAAAATGAAATAAAGAAAACAGGTGCTGGTGAAGTTATGGAGAAAAGGAAACCCTTTTACATTCTTGGTAGCAATTGCATTTGGCACAGCCACTATGGAAAACAATATGGAAGTTCCTCAAAAATGAAAAACAGAACATAATGATCCAGCAATAACAATCTGAATATTTATCCAAGGGAACTAAAATCAGAATATCAAAGACATACCAGAATTCTTATGTTCATTGCAGCATTATTCACAATAGATAAGGAATGGAAGCAATGTAAATGTCTGTACAAGGATAAATGGATAAAGAAAATTTATATATATACAATTGGATATTATTCAGCCTTGAAAAAGAAAGAAATTCTTCCTTATGTGACAACATGGATGAACCTGAGGACATTATGCTAAGTGTAATTTGCCAAACACAGAACAACTATAATCTTACTTATGTGGGGAATATAAAATAGTCAGACTCATAGATCCTAAGATTAGAGTATTGACCACCAGGCACAGAGGTAGGGGGACACAGGGAAGGAGACAGTCAAAGGGGACAATTTCAGTCATACGAGATGAATAATTCCTAGAGATCTACTGTTCACCATAATGCCTGTAGTTAATTATACTGCACTGGTTACTTAAATTATTGCTAAGAGGGTAGATTTTGTGTTAATTATTCTAATCACTGTTCTTAAAAGTATTCTTATCTTAGTAGAATTTTCTTCAAATAGTCTGTAGCTTTGCATGAAACTAAATAACTTGACTCTGAATGAAGGGGATTAGGGATTTTATGAGTGTGTGTGTGTTGTGTACATAATATGTGTGTGTGTAATTGCCATTGTGGGTAATAACATATTGTCAGCCAAGGTAACTTACTCTTTAATTTTCCTTGTCTATGTACAGTAGAGCATGTATTAGGGGAAAATTAGACTGAATTTACCCATGAAATAACATTTATAAGGTCTTGAGAAATAAGAACTCATAAAAAGTATAAAAATTACTTGTACCACAGTTGTAACTAGTTTTTAGTTTAGAACTATTGTCAAATTTTCTTTTCTCAAAAATTTGAAAATTATGCTAGTTTCCTTGCTTCTTTTTATTTTGGCAGAATTTCAATATTAGAAAACCATATACAAATCTTCCTCACTTTACAACGGGGTTATGTCCTGGTAAACCCATTGTAAGTTGAAAACATGTTAAGTTGAAAATTAATTTAATACACCTGTTCTACCAAACATCATAGCTTAGTGTGGCCTACCTTAAACATGATCAGAACATTAGCCTACTGTTCTTTTATTAACCTACTTTTGGACAAAATCATCTAACACAAAGCTATTTTATAATAAAGTGTTGAATATCTCATGTAATTTATTGAATACTAAACCTGGAAAACAGAATGGTTTTAAGTGTTTAGGTTGTTTACCTTCGTGATTACATGGCTGACTGGCAGCTGCAGTTTGCCACCAGCCAGCATAACAACAGAGTATTGTACCACATATCGCTAGCCCAAGAAAAGATCAGAATTCAAAGTGTAGTTTCTACAAATATCACATCGCTACGGCACCATGTAAAGCTGAGAAGTCAGAAGTTGAACCATGGAAAGTCAGAGGCCATCTGTAGCTTCTTTTTGTTCCAAGAAAGTTGGAAATAACTGAACAGAAGGAATATAAAAATAATTGAGGAAGCCTGGGATGCATATTTCTATAAGTTATATAACTACAAGTGGCCCAATGAATTATAGTAACTTAAAAGATGGAAAAATAGGTCTACTTACGTGTAGCCAAGGCTGTATCAATCATTTTATTTTGCTGTTGTTAATCGTCACATAAGGGACCAACAGAACAAAGATTTTGAGAAGTAGCTACTTAAAGCAGAATTGAGAAATGAAGCACCTGTTACCCTAATTCACCATGGGAATATATCATTTACAAGGAAACTTTCAGATCATTCAGATCGCCTTGTACTAAATTTTCAGTATATACACATAAAAGTGCACTCATTTTGACTTAAGTTTAAAGGATGCTAATATTTAATTATTGTCTGATGAGTTTGATTGATGTAGAGAAAAACTGAATAAATTAAGCATAAAAATACTTTAATACATATTAAAGCAGCAAAATTTTAGATTGGAAAAGGCTTGGAAAATCACCTCATCCATCTCCCTGATTTTACAGATGAGTAAGCTAGTCCCAGAGCTTTTAGACTACAGCCTTTACAATGTCATGGAATTAGAAAAGAGCAAGATGAGAGAAAAAAAGCAAGGTTTCTCAATACAATATTAATTTCAAAAAGCTAAACAAGTGATTTTGTTTAATTTAAAATAATTGTTTTCTCAACCATAATCTGCTAAAGCAAAAAAAAAAGATACAAAATATTACAGGCACACCAACTTACCATTTGCACCGCTCAACTGGTTATCAACAATTTTAGGACTTACAATAAAAACCAACAGTTAGTAATGGCACTAGTTAGGGTGAGGATAAAATAATATGGATAACTGTTGAAACACTGTGTAATGTATTTGAAACCAATATAAGATTGTATATCAACAATACTTCAATAGAAAAATAGCAAAGCAGAGTAAGAAAAGGAAAAGCACAATAGATATTAGCTGTACAAAGTTACAAAAAGTCCAGAATTGCCCACATGTGGAATAATACTGTAAAAACCAGATTTCTATAATTTTGTGGTTTGTCCATTTTTACATGTTCAGAAATTACTAAGGAAAGTTATGGAATGTTTAATAAACATCTGCCCTGATTATCCTAATAGTATAAGATTTGCACTTTTAAGAGCATAATAAATTACATTAAATATTATCTCAATTATCCCACTTACTTTTTCCACGTGTGTTCTGTACTATAAAATATGTTTTAAACAAACTCAGAATAATGTATAATGGGAACCTTATTTATGTAGAACTAAATGATTTTAAGTAAATATTTTATGTAAATATCCTTAAGGAATAAACTCAAGTCTAGCACAAATTCTGTAATATAGTGGAAAGAGTTGGTTACAACCAAGCCATTATTTTCTCTACTTGTGTTATACATTGGTTTTGGGGAACACAATATTATTTCCATGTTGCTAATGCAGATTATTCATAAAAAAGGGCAATTTTAAACTAACAGTGGTCTTAATTTCCTATCTCCTTTCCCTCAAAACATTTACAGTACTCATGACTCATAACATACATTACTAATTAGACCAACATATTCAAAAACCAAATATTAGGGGTTTCCAAAGGAAAAGAAACAATAGGGTATATGTATAGATCTAGATATAAAGTTGTCACTCTTTCAATAAAGAGATAGATATTTCCATCTCTTGTTCTGTGAACATGTGTATCTGCATTGCTCAGTCTAGTGATTTAAATGTTAATACCATCCAAAAAACCCTCACAGAAACTCTAAGAATATTTTCTTTTTTTAAATTTTGGTATCATTATTCTACAATTACATGAGGAACACTATGTTTACGAGACTACCCCCATCACAAAGTCTCCCCGCCAAAACCCCATTGCAGTCACTGTAGATCAGCATAGTAAGATGCTGTAGAATCACTACTTGTTTTCTCTGTGCTGCACAGCCAACCCTGTGCCCTACCCCACATTATAGATGCTAATTACAATGCCCCATTTCTTTTTTCCCCCCGCTTATCCCTCCCTACCCACCCATCCTCCCCAGACCCTTTCCCTTTGGTAACTGTTAGTCCATTCTTGAGTTATGTGAGTCTGCTGCTGTTTTGTTCCTTCAGTTTTTTCTTTGTTCTTATACTTCACATATGAGTGAAATCATTTGGTACTTGTCTTTCTCTGCCTGGCTTATTTCACTGAGCAAATTACCCTCTAGCTCCATCCATGTTGTTGTAAATGGTAGGATTTGTTTTCTTCTTGTGGCTGAATAATATTCCATTGTGTGTATGTACCACATCTTCTTTATCCATTCATCTACTGATGGACACTTAGGTTGTTTTCATTTCTTGGCTATTGTAAATAGTGCTGTGATAAACATAGGGGTGCATATGTCTTTTTTCAAACTGGGCTGCTGCATTCTTAGGGTAAATTCCTAGAAGTGGAATTCCTGGGTCAAATGCTTTTTCTATTTTAAGCTTTTTGAGGAAACTTCATACTACTTCCCACAATGGTTGAATTAGTTTACATTCCCACCAGCAGTGCAGGAGGGTTCCCCTTTCTCCACAACCTCACCAACTTTAGTTGTTGTCTTTTGGATGGTGGCAATCCTTACTGGTGCGAGGTGATATCTCATTGTGGTTTTAATTTGCATTTCTCTGATGACTAGCGATGTGGAACATCTTTTCATGTGTCTGTTAGCCATCTAAATTTCTTCTTTGGAGAAGTGTCTGTTCAGATCCTCTGCCCATTTTTTAATTGAATTATTTCTGTTTTGTTTGTTGAGGTGCGTGAGCTCTTTATATATTTTGGATGTCAATGCTTTATCGGATCTGTCATTTATGAATATATTCTGCCATACCGTAAGATGTGTTTTTGTTCTATTGGTGGTTTCCTTAGCTCTACAGAAGCTTTTCAGTTTGATATAGTCCCACTTGTTCATTTTTGCTTTTGTTTCCCTTGCCCAGGGAGATTATTCTCATGAAGAGGTCACTCATGTTTATGTCCATGAGGTTTTTGCTTATGTTTTTTTCTAAGAGTTTTATGGTTTCATGACTTACATTCAAGTCTTTGATCCATTTCGAATTTACTTTTGTGTATGGGGTTAGGCAATGATCCAGTTTCATTCACCTACATGTAGCTGTACAGTTTTGCCAACACCAGGTGTTGAAGAGGCTGTCATTTCCCCATTGTATGTCCATGGCTCCTTTATCGTATATTAATTGACCATGTATGTTTGGGTTAATATCTGGAGTCTCTATCATGTTCCACTGGTCTGTGGGTCTGTTCTTGTGCCAGTACCAAATTAACTTGATTACTGTGGCTTTGTAGTAGAGCTTGAAGTTGGGAAGTGAGATTCCCCACCCTGCAACTTTATTCTTCCTTCTCAGGATTGCTTTGGCTATTCAGGGTCTTTTGTGGTTCCATACGAATTTTAGAACTATTTGTTCCAGTTCGTTGAAGAATGCTGTTGGTAATTTGATAGGGATTGCACTGAAATTTTAGATTGCTTTAGGCAGGATGGCCATTTGGACAATATCAATTCTTTTTAGCCAAGAGCATGGGATGAGTTTCCATTTGTTAATATCCTCTTTAATTTCTATTAACAGTGTCTTATAGTTTTCAGGGTATAGGTCTTTCACTTCCTTGGTTTGGTTTATGCCTAGGTATTTTATTCTTTTTGATGCAATTGTGAATGAAATTGTTTTCCTGATTTCTCTTTCTGCTAGTTCATCATTAGTGTATAGGAAAGCAACAGATTTCTGTGTATTAATTTTGTATCCCTCAACTTTGCTGAATTAAGATATTAGTTCTAGTAGTTTTGTAGTGGAGTCTTTAGGGATTTTTATGTACAAAATCCTGTCATCCACAAATAGTGACAATTTGACTTCTTCTTTACCAATCTGGATGCCTTGTATTTCTTTGTTTTGTCTGACTTCCATGGCTAGGACCTCCAGTATTATATTGAATAGCAATGGGGACAGTGGACATCCCTGTCTTGTTCCCTATCTTAGAGGAAAAGCTTTCAGCTTCTCGCTGTTAAGTATGATGTTGGCTTTGGGTTTGGCATATATGGCCTTTATTATGTTGAGGTACTTGCCCTTTACACCTATTTTGTTGAGAATTCTTATCATAAATTGATGTTGAATTTTATCAAATGCTTTTCAGCGTCTATGGAGATGATCATGTGGTTTTTGTCCTTCTTTTTGTTGATGTGGTGGATGATGTTGATGGATTTTCAAATGTTGTACCATCTTTGCATCCCTGAGATGAATCGCACTTGGTCATGCTCTATGATCCCCTTGATGTATTTTTAAATTCGGTTTGCTAATATTTTGTTGCGTATTTTTGCATCTATGGTCATCAGGGATATTGGTCTGTAATTTTCTTTTTTTGTGGGGTCTTTGACTGGTTTTGGTATTAGGGTGATGTTGGCTTCATGGAATGAGTTGGGGTGTATTCCCTCTACTATTTTTTGGAAAACTTTAAGGAGAATGGGTATTATGTCTTCTCTGTATGTCTGATAAAATTCCACAGTAAATCCATCTGGCCCCAGAGGTTTGCAATCCTAGTTTTTGATTACCGATTCAATTTCATTGCTGGTAATTGGTCTGTTTAGATTTTCTATTTCTTTCTTGGTCAGTCTTGGAAGGTTGTATTTTTCTAGGAAGTTGTCCATTTCTTCTAGGTTTTCTAGCTTGTTAGCATATAGATTCTCATAGTATTCTCTAATGATTCTTTGTATTTCTGTGAGGTCCATCATAATCTTCCTTTCTCATTTCTGATTCTGTTGATGTGTGTAGATTCTCTCTTTCTCTTAATAAGTCTGGCTAGTGCTTATCTATTTTGTTAATTTTTTCAAGGAATCATCTCTTAGTTTCATTGATTTTTTTTCTATTGTTTTATTCTTCTCAATTTTATTTATTTCTTCTCTGATCTTTAGTATGTCCATCCTTCTGCTGACTTTGGCCCACATTTGTTCTTCTTTATCCAATTTCAATAATTGTGACTTTAGACTACTCAATTGGGATTTTTCTTCCTTCTTTAAATAAGCCTGGACTGCTATATACTTTCCTTTTAGAACTGCCTTTGCTACATCCTACAGAAGTTGGGGCTTTGTGCTGTTGTTGTCATTTGTCTCCATATATTGCTTGATCTCTATTTATTTTAACCATTGATTATTTAGGAGCACATTGTTAGGCCTCCATGTATTTGTGAGCATTTTTGTTTTCTTTGTACAATTTATTTCTAGTTTTATGCCTTTGTGGTCTGAGAAGTTGGTTGGTAAAATTTCAATCGTCTTAAATTTACTGAGGCTCTTTTTGTGGCCTAATATGTGGTCTATTCTGGAAAATGTTCCATGTGCACTTGAGAAGAATGTGTATCCTTATGCTTTTGGGTGTAATGTTCTGCATATGTCTATTAGGTCCATCTGTTCTAGTGTGTTGTTCAGTGCCTCTGTGTCCTTACTTTCTGTCTGGTGGATCTGTCCTTTGGAGTGAGTGGTGTGTTGAAGTCTCCCAAAATGAATGCATTGCAGTCTATTTCCTCCTTTAAATCTGTTAATATTTGCTTCACATATGTTGGGGTTCCTGTATTGGGTGCATATATATTTATAATTGTTATACCCTCTTGTTGGACTGAGCCCTTTATCATTATGTAACATCCTTCTTTATCTCTTGTTACTCCCTTTGTTTTGAAGTCTATTTTGTCTAATACTAGTACTGCTACACCTGCTTTTTCTCCCTATTGTTTGCATGAAATATCTTTTACTATCACTTGACTTTTAGTCTGTGTATATCTTTGGGTTTGAGGGGGGTCTCTTGTAAGCATCATATAGATGGGTCTTGCCTTTTTATCCATTCTATTACTCTATGTCTTTTTATTGGTGCATTCAGTCCATTTACATTTTGGGTGATTTTTGAAAGATATGTACTTATTGCCATTGAAGGCTTTAGATCTGTGGTTACCAAAGGTTCAAGGGTAGCTTTTTTATTATCTTACTGTCTAACTTAAGTCACTTATTAAGCTATTATAAACAAGGTCTGATGATTCTTTATTTCTCTCCCTTCTTATTCCTCCTCCTCCATTCTTAATATGTTAGGTGTTTTATTCTGTACTCTTTTGTGTTTCTTTTGACTGCTTTTGTGAGTAGTTGATTTTATTTTTTGCCTTTAGTTAGTATTTGGTTGGTCTGCTTTCTTTGCTGTGATTTTATTTTCCCTGGTGACATCTATTTAGCCTTAGGAATGCTTCCATGTAGAGCAGTCCCTTTAAAATATCCTGTAGAGGTGGTTTGTGGGAGGCAAATTCCCTTAACTTTTGCTTTTCTGGGAATTGTTTAATCCCTCCTTCATATTTAAATGATAATTGTGCTGGATACAGTATCCTTGGTACAAGGCCCTTCTGTTTCATTGCATTAAATATATCATCCCATTCTCTTCTGACATATAAGGTTTCTGTTGAGAAGTCTGATGATAGCCTGATGGGTTTTCCTTTGTAGGCGACCTTTTTTCTTTCTCTGGCTTCCTTTAATACTCTTTCCCTGTCCTTGATCTTTACCATTTTAATTATTATGTGTCTTGGTGTTGTCCTCCTTGGGTCCCTTGTGTTGGGAGATCTGTGTGTTTCCATGGTCTGAGAGACTATTTCCTCCCCCAGTTTGGGGAAGTTTTCAGCAATTATTTCTTCAAAGGCAATTTCTATCCCTTTTTCTCTCTCTTCTTCTCCTGCTATCCCTATAATGCAGATATTGTTACATTTTGGCTTGGCCACACAGGTCTCTTAATATTCTTTAATTCCTGGAGATCCTTTTATCTCTCTCTGACTCAACTTCTCTGTGTTCCCTTTTCTCTGATTTCTATTTCATGAACAGCCTCTTGCACCTCATGCAGTCTGCTCTTAAGTACTTTCAGAGATTGTTTTATTTCTGTATTCTCCCTCCTAACTTTTTCCATTAGCTCTTGCAAATTTCTCTGCAAGTCCATCAGCATGGTTATGACCTCTATTTTGAATTATTTTTCAGGAAGATTGGTTAAATCTATCTTCCCTGGCTCCCTCTCAGGGATTGCCTGGGTAATTCTGGACTGGATCAAATTCTTCTGCCTTATCATGGTGATACAGGTGGCAGTTGGCGCTTGTGTCAGCTGAGAGAACAGTGTCCCTTCCTGCACCTTGCCCCTCTCGGCTGCCTTTGCTTGTTACCCACACATTGGGAGCAGCTTCTTATTTTATTTCCTGAGCCACTGCAGGTGCGGCAGCTGTCAGGGCATCCCAGACCCCCACAGAGAGTGGCAGGCACAACGGTTGTGCTCTCCTGCACGAACGGTGACCTTTCACGCCTTGTCCAGCCTTCCTCTTTGCTGGGAAGCTGCCCACTGGTGGGGCCTCTTTATCTGGCCCAGGCCGCTGCAGAGGAGGCTCCGGGCAGTTGGTGTGGGCACGGCTGCTCTCAGGCTGCTCCCCTGCTTTGGTGGGGCAGTGCCAGAGGAAATTGATGGGAGGCTGTTCATCACTGTGAGGAGATTTAGAGCTGCACTGTCACCCAGGGAGTTAGGGCACCCGGAGTTCCCTGGGATTCCCAGCCTGCTGGGCTGAGTTTGCTGGGACACCTCCATCCAGCTATGAGGCTCCTGTCCCTTTAAGACTTTCAAAAAGCACTCGCTTTTCTTTTGTCCCAGGGGTGCCAGTTGCGGGGACCTGCTCACAGGTTTTACTGTCCCGTTTCCCTAATATCCAGCACACCATGCACTGTGTGTCTACACTCCCGGTGCAGATTACTAGGGCTGGGTATTTAACAGTCCTGGGCTCCCACTCCCTCCCTGCTATGACTCCTTTCCTCCAGCCTGGAAGCTGGGGGTGGGGGGGTGCATGCTCAGGTCCTGCCAGGATGTGGCTTGTATCTTACCCCCTTTGTGAGGTGCTGAGTCCTTGCAGATGTAGTTGTAGCCTGACTGTTGTACTGTATCTTCTGGCCTCTCTTTTAGGAATAGTTGTATTTGTTGTATTTTCAAAAATATACATGGTTTTGGGAGGAGATTTCTGCTGCCCTACTCACACCGCCATCTTGGCTCCACCTCTAAGAATATTTTTGACCAGCTATCTGTGTACCCCATGGCCTAAACAAGTTGACACATTAAGTTAACCATCATATTGCCCAAAAGCCAAATGTGGAAAAGGAGGATATGTTGTTAGGATTTCAACAGACCATGCATCTAATAGATCTTTCCAATATCAGAGCCCACCAATGGCTTTGCACTAAGGTATTAAGTGTTCCTAAAAGTTATATTATTTACATATTGACTAAAGACTGAACCATAGTAAGTCTCTTTGAAGACAGATACAAACACTTTTGCTGACTCCCATTTCACACTTTGCCTCACCCCTAGCAGACTGAGTTAGGATCACCTTATGTGGCTTACATAACTCTTTATAACTATCTTTACTGTAGTATTTAATACATTTTTCAATCTTGTAGTTTTCTCTCTCTGCACAGCAGTGAACATATTAAAAAATGAAACTATGTGAGTGTGTCTGTGCTTTCACCTACATTTTACAGGTACCTAATATACATATGCATTCAAACCTGGACTCAAGTGAACTACTAGAAATGTATTAAGGCATCATGCTATTTTTAAAATAATCATTATTCAGTAATACTTTATTTGATTCAACAAGACTCATATGAATTATAAAACAGCTTTTATTTTATCAGGCTTTTATGGATTTGCAATAATAATTTTCTGCTCAAAATTTAAATCAGAATTTTGAATGTGATCTGGATGTGTGACTGTCCAATTCTTTACTCTTCTGCTTTTATCTGTGTAACCCACAACTCAAAGACAGAGTTTGACTTTTTTTTAAACAATCAAATAATAACTAGTTTAGGTTGACGGCCATGCCATTTCTATCACAACTACTAAACTCTGCCGTCTATAGATGTAGTATATAAGTATCTGTTGATAACACATAACCAAATGGATGTGGCTGTGTTCCAATAAAACTTTATTCACAAAAATAGGTGGCAGTGGATGATATTTGGCCTATGGACTACAGTTAAACAACAAATGCTTTAAATATTCTAACAGTGACTGAGCATGAAGAAAATTTCACAAAGTTCTTTTGGTTTTGCTTATTCTACAAATAAGAAATAATATTATTAAAAAATCTACCAATAGCAAGAATGAAATGGTTTTAATTCCTCCAGAAAGTAAACTTTATATAAACATTGCCACATCACATCCTTACTTTCACCAGAAAAATTAGTTGCTACCTATATTTCTGTCCTATCACTTTGCCCATGCATTTGCTGCAGGTCAATGATGCTGAAAAAATGGTGGAAAATAATTGGAAAATAAGGATTCTCTCTGAAAGCCAATCATTGATCTAGCCATGGTTAATAAGAGCATCTTTCCATGAGAGTGAAATAAGATATTTCCATAAATTTGCCACTGAAATTTCAAAAACACGTAAATGTCTATTCAATTGCAATCTCAGGTAAGCACAACTATAATACAATTGCATTTTAGTGAGTAAAATTCTATTCAATTGAAATATTCCTAGTTTGGAGACCTAAATGTTAGCAGAAAGAAGATGGTTAGTGAGCATACCAGGTAACATTTTACAACATGAAGTTAGGGGGAAAATGTTTAGTTGCTTTTTTCCTACTCAACTATAATATCCTCTATTGATTCATAAGGAAAACATCTTTTTGCAACTTCAGTTCCTTGCATCATGAAAAAACCCAGCTCATCTCTTTAGCAATGGGTATAGAACACAAACAGCATCCAATTAATGATTAATAGCTTTTATTAACAGGAGAATTTCTAATAGAAATGAACCAACCCTAGTAAATTTTTCAGTTTTCGATTTCACATTATTTATGTATTTCTCTTTATCTTACCATCTAAAATTTTTTCCTCTTATTCCTCTATATATTTAAATAAATTCTAGATGGCCATTTTAATTATTCATTTGGTGATAAAAATGCATGAATGAACTACAGAAGAAAATTAGCTAAGAGTAGGAGAAACTATGCTAAGAGCTATCAGGAATACTAATTTTCATATATTAAGTTGCTATTTTACATTCTAAATGCTACAAAGAAGCACTTATTGTTAATAGATATTTTCCTTAAAGTTTTTTTATTTGAACAAATACAAAATAAATAAATCAATAATGTGTATCATTTTGGAAAGAACCAGAAAACTTCATTTAGGAATACCATGGAAATAATAAGAATGGTGTTAACTGAACTTGAGTTATCAGCATGGATATATTTTTAAGTCATTTGTTTCATTGCAAATACTTTATTTTGCTGATGGGCTAGATGATTTAAAAGACTGAATTTCCTTGACAATCAAGCTAAACATGAGGGTTGTGACTGTCTAATATATATTAGGAATCAGACAACAAGCAACGTGCCTAAGAGAAAATAGTCAAGAATTCAGGCACGTCCTACCTGTTACTTAAACAACTGAGGATTATCATTAAATTATTGAAGTTTCCCAAATATTTTTGTTAGCATGCTTTAAATGAAATGTTTCCTACTATTTCACGTTGATGACATTGAAAATTCCAAGTTTTTTTTCCCCTTGAGATCCAACAATAGAATTGAAATTTTGTTTTTGATATTATAAATACCTGATACATTAGATTTTCATAATTTCTAAGAATTTCCAGGCAGGGAAAATCAAAATATCTTTGTTAGTCATTATAATTTAAAACATATACTTTGTATATAATAAATATCAACTTCCACACTATTTCCTAATAGTATTAGAAATTTCCCCATTAACATCTAGGAATTGCCAACTCTGTAATGTGCCACCTTCCTTGTCAAATTTACTTTATCTCTAACTTTATTGGCAACATTATTTTTAGCACATATATATTGTTTTCTAAGTGTGTTTATTATTGTAAATTGATATTCTTTAAAATTGTTTCCACATGGTAGAAAATAAGCTACCTAAAGCCTTACCCTTACTTTAATGGAATAATGCTGCAAAATTATAAAATTAATAATTATTCTTGTAACTGCATTTAAATTTCTCCCATTAATGGATCTATATTTTTCCAGGACTTAAAATGAAGTGTTCCTCAACCTCAATATATTATTCTGTCTTTAATAATACTCTAGACTGAGAAAAAAACACATTAAAGGTAATCTAATAATAATTTACTTCTTTTGTTCTCTCCAAATGCTTTTTCAGATAACTATACATTAAAAAGTGTTCTATTTCTTAATTGCATCAACATTTTTGTTGTAGGAATTAAAAAGGGGTTACAAAGACTAAGCAAAATTGCCAAAGTAATCCCTAATAGTATGCAAGTTTCTTTAGTACTGAAAATTGATTTTTTCCTGTATTTTCATACTAATGCCATATGTTAACATTATAGAATTATACAAATTTGAAAGACTCAATAATCATCATAAACAAAATTTAGTTATAACATATAAAACGTATAAGAAAAATAATATACTAATACTTTCACTTTCTTCTGTTAATCAAATCTTCTGACATTTCAACATTAGATTTTACACACCTTTACTACTCCAAACTTTGGGTAAATAACACCCGCTTTCTTTCTTAAAATGTTATAGATACTACAGCATCAATGCTAAATGATTTATTGAAAATTAAATCTACATAAATTCACTTTTATGTATTTCTAATCCTAAAACCATAAAAGTTCCTCCAACTGGGCAGCTAAAAAAAAACTGTAATTTATTGTCTAACAGTTCCAGAGACTAGATATTCAAAATTAAGGTGTCTAAGCACATGGGTGCTCCAGACATTCCTTAGTTGATACATGCATCCCTTTACCCCTCAGTCTGTGCTTGGTGTTGATCCTATGTCTCTATTATCACATATAGCCCATTTTCTAGAAAATATCTGTATCTTTGGCATTATCATTATTTTTTAACTGTCCCTTCTCTTTGTTGAAATTTTCCCTCTCTTTAACCTTCTAAATATTGAATAATTTGTTTATGTTTTATCCTTGGTCATTTTTCCTTCTGCCTCTAAATTCACTATTTTTTTTAATCATTATCTATTTTTAAG
Source organism: Manis javanica (assembly GCF_040802235.1). Taxonomy (NCBI): domain Eukaryota; kingdom Metazoa; phylum Chordata; class Mammalia; order Pholidota; family Manidae; genus Manis; species Manis javanica. The sequence continues at coordinate 56,365,862 of NC_133163.1, read as the reverse complement.
GACTTTAGGATATGTCAAACTTTTTTTTTGGAAAACTAATGACTGACTTTCTCTTTACCAAGCTAATACTTTTTTCCTTGTTCATCATTGTGGGTAAAATTGCAATATCTACAGAATCTCTCACCTGGCCTTAGTCCACCTCCATATTGGTAAGGTGTTTAGAAGGGGCGGGGAGTGGGGGGGATATGTCTTGCCAATGGGTTTCAAACCCAGGCAAGTTCGCTATGAATTCAATGTGACCAAAGAAATTGACAGCAAAACTTTCTTTGGGGTGAAAGGTTTTATTACCCGGCTTGTTCTCCCGGCGGTAGGTCGAGCACTAGTGTCTCAGCCTCCACCCAGAGCACTGGTCCGAGCTCTATATGTAGTGCAAAAATAGCTTATTGCCTAAAGGTGTGGAAGCAGCAGCCCAGCAACGGACCACTTAAGTCATCAGGTGGCTTAAGTTCAGTGAGGATCCTGGACATAGGAATCCCAACTTCACCACAGAGGGTGAGCAGGAACCAGGACAGGAGAGATTTTGGTCTCCTCAGCAGAAATAGGAAAGAAACTGTTGAGCAACTGGTGAGCGAGAGCTATGGCCAGGGGAGAGATAAAAGGAGACAGTCCTCCAAATAAAGGTTTTTTCCCCTTGACTGATTTCAGCTTCACAGGTTTATTTACCCTGGCCTGGGAACATGCTTTTCCCCCAGAGTTACAATCATCTTCTATGATTTTTATCTTCAATTTTTTTTTTAGTAACAGCTGTTTTCTCTACTAGAGTAATATTTTAAGATCGTCTTTCTTCATATTTTTATTATCTATGTACAGAGTTCTACAGAGAGTTGGAGCTTAAAAATGCATGCCTTAAAAATCTAATAAAATTGTATGTACTAAATTCACTGGTCCTAACCCTAACTTAACTTTAGTAACACACTGAAAGCAAAACTTTTTAGATACAGTGCCTGTATCTAAAAGCAGCATAATAAATTTAATCACCTTCTTTACAAATAGAGGGTTTTCTTTTACTCAGGTGAATATCATTAAAAGATCCTTATCAATTGAAATTTTAAAACATGAGGGTACTGCTAGTAAACATACAGCATATAATTTATTTTCTAGCATATTATAAAACAAAAATATATTTACCAATCTGTTTTCCATAAATGACAATTTCATTCAGAATTCATTATGTTTTACTTTTAATGATTTCATGGTTAAATATGTAAGCAAAATATTGTATCTTATTTACATTTTGAATAATTAAAATAAATTTTATGATTAAAGCTTTGATAAATATTTTAGTAGGGGCTTTTTGAACATTCCTTGAATGTAGCAATTCTCATATGCCTTTGTACCATAAAATGCTATTTTAACTGGTCATTTCATTTATCACAGAAATGGTATTTTGCTATAGAATATTAGATATGTTCCATTACATAAAAATCATAATACAATGGGCATTCAACAAAATGGATATTTCTTATCTACATAATAAAAATTCTAGCAATCTAGTATGTGCAAAGAACTTAAAACAATATAAATAAATTTATTCTTGTGGTGCCAGTAAATTAATTCAGTATATAAGATTCCTTTGAACAATCTCTTTCTTTCCTGGACATATAATCTAATAAAGTATCTTTCATTTCAAGGAGGTATGAGAATTATATTTGTGCCTGTATGCTTAATATACTTTCTGTCAGTTCCTATCTCAACAGTTAATGCTTTTTATCCTGGTAGTACTTATTCCCACATCCTACATCCAGGCAAGAGAAATAGTTTTCTTTAGGCATATTAACAGCATGTAGTAAAATCACTGAAGTGGGGCAAGCTCATAATTTAAGAATCTATATTAAGAATCTTTTAGATTTGTAATAAAACAGGAAATCAGGTCACTTAGAAATGAAGAATAGTGCAAAGAAATCTGCTTAAGTGTGCATTAGCTAATGCCACATTCTTTCTGTGAAGCAAAAATCTTGAATACTCTTGATACGGTACATTAAAGACAACAATTAGTACTCCCATCTTTCTCCTCCCTCTCACCACCTCCAATATAGGTGTCAATTTCCAATGAATTCCTAGGCACAATCCACTTAGTGAAATAAAAGCAAACTTTGGACAAATCCATTCATATCGCAGTGTTACGGGACTGAAATGATCCAGGTAATGTATTACAGAAAGAATGAATCCAGGAAAGTGAACACTAATGATTACAAAATTAATTCCTTCAATTAAAAACAAATACACTGCAGGAACACTTAATAAAATGAAAACTAGGTAAAATTATTTTACAATCCAATTAAATCTCAACAAGATTTGCTGAGGCTACAATGGTGTTTATTAAATTATCCCTAAGACTATTATGCAAATCATAGCTAGACCTGAATACAGTATGCTAATTGTTAACTGTATCTATATGAAACCATTGTAATACACTAATAAAACTGAATTGAATTTGCGTAAGGACTCTGTTAGGCAGGGACATCACACTATATAAAATTCATGTAAAGAGTTAATTATTCAATTTGTGCATGTATGTTGAAAAAATTTCTTAAGCACTGAAGCATTCATAAGCATTACCTACCCCGTCTTGTTATATTCTGCTTAAGTAACCCAACAATTTAATATAGAACTATGTCTTATCTGACATAATTCCACTGCCATTCTAAATGAGTTTCCAATTATTTGTTAAACACACACACACACACATTTAGTGAGCAGTTCATTAATATGGTTTAATATTTGAATTTTCTAATGGCTTTAAAATTTTGTAGTCTTTCCTTACAAAGTCTCTAAAGAGAAGGACTAGATGATTACCTATTATATATAGGCTGGAGAACAGGGAAATAAAAGATAACTGATTTTCATTAGCTCTTTAGTAAGTAAAAGAAACTGGGAAACTATTCACTCACCCAAACCTTTGTGCTGTTTATCTTGTAATTGACTGGCACTTTAGGAGATATATTCATCTCAAACATCACAGTCAATGATTCAGGGCTTAATTTCCACAGAACTGATTCAAAACCTAATATATTTGTTTCCTTCTAGTCAGTGACTGAGCACAACTTTTTTGAAAGAAACTGGAGAAGCAGATCTGACTTAAAATGATTCAATGAACTTGTAAAACAAGTAGGGACAGTGTATGTGGTTATAGTCAGAAAATTTAGCCTACAATTTAAAACAAAATTAATGTTGGGTATTTTTTGTTTTGTTTTATTTGAGCATTCTCTCCATCAGACCAGCAATATAAAAAATATTTAAAAATTTCAGGCTGAAGCAAAATATTACCTGTTTGTACCTAGCTCTGGAGGACAAACAGAACCAAAAGGGTTATACATAGGACCATGTAACAATTGTATCTTCCCATTTGCTTAAAATACATTTGACTGTTCAAAGCAAAAATAATCTGTTTCTAACATATGTGAAATATACAACAATAATCTCACATAGTATGAGAGAAGCGGGAAGGAATTACACTGTTGTAAGTTTCAAATAAAATATATTTGAGGTACATAGATATTTTAAGATTGAGCAGGGCAAATTAAATATGCATAATGTATTCAGCACAACAATCATTAAAAATATAATACAAATATCCCTTATCCCTACCTTAACCTAACTTAAGCCACCTTTATTCTGAGAAATATTATGACAAATGGAATAAATGTTCTATAGCTAACATTTGTCCATAAACAGTTTATGGCTAAAAAATTCAGAGAGTTAAAATATTTTCATACACATACACAAATATGAACATATATTTTTATATATATTAATATATAATCAGTTAATTCAATGTATATATGCAGTCATATATGTGTGTGAATATATGTGCATATTTTTAGATAACAGTGGTTCTCACGTGTGAGAAGTCAACAACAACTGGGTAATTGTTGAGATCCTAAATCTTGGGCCCCATATGAGACCAAATGACTAGAAATCTCCAGGTGATTCTGCTACCCATCAAAGCGGGAGAAAAGTGATCTATAGGACTATTTTTGTTGCTGCTAGAGCACAGGTTTTATGGTCATACACATTTTGATTTAATTTTAGGTTAAGATTTAAATTCTTAACCATCTGATTCTAGGAAAGTTATCTAACCCACCCAAAAGCCCATATTATTTTACAAAAAGATAAATGTTTTATTGATACAAATATCATAGGTTGTTATAAATCAGTCAGAGATTATTTGAACCACTTCTCACACCATGAAACCAGTTTGTTTGACCATAATATATTTAAAAAATATAGAACTAGCTGCATCTCAGCTGGCTAGAAACAACTGGACCAGAATCTACTTGCCAAGCAGACAAAAGAAATAACAGGTAAACATTAAAGTCATCACATAAGTTGCCTCAAATCTATGTATGTTGGAAAGCAGAGGAAAACACTACATCTAAAGGGAAGAAGAACAATATTTTGAAGGGCGAAGTTTTGGAGAAGCATTAATAAAACATTGTATTTCAGCTTATATTGTTTATGAAACTTATGGTAGTTTTTTTTCTTTGTAACCTGCAGTTTTTCACTGATGAAACACAAAAGACTTTAAGTATAGAGCTACATTCTAATTATAAACTGTGCTTTTCTGTTAAGCATCCATAGTCTTCAAGTTACTCTAAAATCTCTATCTCATTCCTATAACTGATATATATAGATCTTATTTGAGCATAATTGTTGAATATTGAGTATAATGAAATAGACTAATATTTTTATTTAGAGGAAGAATATGCAAATACTCATCTTTGTCAAGTCTATGTTTCTTACAGGGGCAAACAAAAGCAGAAGACTTTCTCTGGTAAAAGTCAGGAGGAAAATGATTTTACTAGTGATAAACAGGCCAAAAATAATCTAAGGAAATACTGATAAGACAGAGTTTCTTTCTTTAAGAGATTTTTAAAAGACCATTTTAGATTTTAGATAACAGGAAACAGTACAAAGATGACATAAAGGTGATTTCAATTTCTGTAATTTGAAACATAAAAATGACTATTTTCAGTAAAAAATTCACTTAAATATGAATATTGAATAAATATTTTACAGAGTGAGTAAATGAAAAATGAGCATTCTTATCCCTTCCTTAACTTAACTAGTCATCTTTATTCTGAAAAATATTCTGACAAATGGAATAAATGTTCTGTTGCCAACATATGTCCATAAACAGTTTACATACAGAAAACTGAGTAGCCATATAAAATAAGGAAATATCTAATTAGAAATACCAGTTTAATAAAGATCATTTCAAACATTCAACTCCAAAATCACATTATTTTCCATACTGTATATTGCTTTGCCTATAAAAATTAAAATAATTTCTCAATGTCCTTCTTTATGCATATATAACAAATTTAAGACACTTACATATGTAATATTTTATGTGAGGCTTTCTGGCTAAGCCAGAAAATAAATGAAACTTTTCAAATACAGTTTTATGATGGAAAAAAATAAAAGATACTTATATCCTCAGATTTGTTTATAGAAACAAATGATAATTGACATTACCATACTGCTGGGAAAAACTAAAGCTGTAAGAGGTAAGAAATCTTGTTTAAATTAAAGATGATAAGTTACAGAATTTTTATTAGGCTCATATTTCATCTATATTCAGAAAACAAGATTAATGTCAAATCACTGCTCCTGAATGAAGCTGTCCTAATTAAGTACAAAACAAGATTAAAATGGATAATAAATAACATTTACTCTAGCCTTTTCTAATCTATGGTGCCAAAAGTATCTGTTTGATATATTTCTACCTTAATTCACTTAAATGAAAGTTATGTCAATAAATATGAATTGAAAAGCAGATCTTGCTAACACTCCATTTATCATTGAGTTAAAATCATGCAAACAATGACATTATGAGAGAAATAGCAAAATACATTCATTGAAAAACCTAAGATACAATGAAATGGTGTTTTTGAGAAAAGAATGAATGATTTAATAATGTTTATCATTAAACACCAGAGAAGAATGAACCATTAGCTTTTATTCATGGACAAGGAACCAGAAATACTCATTTAAACATGATATTTTCAAATTGCAAACAAAAGGTACATTTTGGTAGCACACTTTATTTACAGAAAGAGGAAACATAAGGAAAAGAAGTCAATCACCCTTTCTGCAATAAATGCAACCCTACTATGCATTGGTATCGTCTCACTGTAGGCTCATTACAAGAACAATGCTTGTTCTTCAAAGGATTTTTTTTCTTGTTACCCATTATTCATACTTGTACCCATTTTATCTTTCACACAGAGCCAATAACCAGTCATATCATGAAATTCTTCTACTGAAAGAATTTCACTTTACTACTGTTTTTCAGAGCCCCCTGTGCGTAGAGCTGAAGTGAAACAGCCACCCAGTTCTGGTTAGAGATAGCATATGGTATAGATCCATTTTTAAACTATGGCCATTATTGTCCTCCTCTATGAACTTGTCAGAAGCCATGGGTCTGGTTAACAGAGATATAGAAAAGCAACTAGATGCCATATAAATGAACTACCTACCTGTGCGATTAACTTATGCATTCTATGCCAGTTTTAGCTTATTTATGTATTATTCCCATTTTATAATGAAATATGATTACACACATTCAATTTTATGGCTTTGGGAGTTATAGAAATCCAATTTATGATGGCATTTGTGTTGCATAGTCACTTGGTATCCCATGGTTACCCATTTGTATCTATCAGAGCCCAGTAGCAAGCAAAGAGATGTTTTTCACAAAGAAATTAGTAGTAGGCAACAGAGGGCTTGGCCTTCCTCCAAAACTCAGAGGTGTTCACAATGTTCCTCTACGGAGGTTGCCAGAGGCTCCATAGAGCACCTGTCTGCCCCAGACAATTCCACTACTATTGCATCTTACAGGGAAAAAAAGGTCCAGTTGACTGAACAACATGTACCACAAATATGGGCTTCTTTTAAAATGGGTAGTCTTACAACAAGTTGCCAAATAAATGATTGAAGCAGCTTGCCCTAATAAGTTATATGTAGCCAAAAATATTCAGAGCCCAGCAACTTGTCACTTTAGCAGTAATATCCCAACATGTCTCAGACCTTAAAAATATCACTGGTTGTTTTGGCTAAACTTCCATGAGGCATCTTGCTTATACTCTGGCACATATGTCTTAATAAGTCATATAGGATATTTGCAACTTCATCTTGTCAGGTAAATTAGCATACTGTAATGGATCAGTTTGGTATTGTGTAGTGCATGAAGCTGACACACATATCTGGACTGTGTTATGACAGTAAAGTGAAACTGCGGTCACATCAAAGGTAAAAAAACTGATTTTCACTTATTTTCTTTAATGACTGGTGATTGAAATATAAAATCATTTATCATTTCTAAAGCTTTGTACCAGTGCCAAGACTGCTGATTGCTCCATTAAATATAAACAACTGGAATCATGACTACAGTTTGCATCACCTTCTCAAGTTCAGGATAACCTACTGTTATTTTCTATGGTCATCTTGGTTTCTATTTCAAGTAAACAGGTTAGTAATATTCATTGCTAAATTAAGAATAAGTTATATCATTATAAAAAAATGGATGTACTCAAGCCAATAAACAATGATTTGGTGTGTATATGAGAGTAGGAGTAGAAATGGATTATTTACCTGAGAATAGACTGACTCAATTGAATTTTAATTCTATTTTCCAGAATTCTCAACTTGATAAAGTTATACACATCATTGACCTTGCTTAAGGTTGTTCTGACATAATCATACTGCACACAAATAAATAATATTGCAAATGTCATAACAGGATCAAGTCTTAATTGAGAAATATGTTATTTTGGACAAATTTAGGGAATAAGGCTTTCTGCTTAGGAAATCTTTCCAGATAACTGAAGGTTAATCCCTTGAACAATATCTGCATTTTGATGGAAGTTTTTCTTAAAAGCATTATGTGTTTCCTTTTTTATAAAATGGAGTGTGTTGAACATAATCAAAATTATTTCTTCATGGTGCCAAATAATAATGAATAAAAATTATAAGTTCACAATTTTTAAATAACAGTGGTTCTCACGTGCGAGAGGTCAACAACCACTGGGTAATTGTTGAGATCCTAAATCTTGGGCCCCATATTTGACCAAATCACTAGAAATCTCCAGGTGATTCTGATACCCATGAAAGCAGGAGAAAAGTGATCTATCTAAAGGACTATTTTTGTTGCTGCTAGAGCACAGACTTTATGGTCACACACATCTCGATTTAATTCTAGGTCAAGATTTAAATTCTTAAGCATCTGATCCTAGGAAAGTTATCTAACCCACCCAAAAGCCCAAATTCATCCTATGTAATTCAACTCTGTTGAATTGTGAGGATAGCATGAGCAATAAAAAGGTCTTAGTATATGTAATGGTCTTGATATAGTGCTTCACACATAGTAACATCTTAATCAAATGTTGGATTATTTTTTTTAATTACAACACACAGCTATGTTTAACAGTTCTATCCCCTGATAGCTGTTTTATGCAGATTTCCCTTTGTTTTAATATGCATCCTTATTTAACACAATTATCCCACTAAAATCCTAAAGTTATTCTATTATTGGTATTAATATGTCTTTCCAATAAATGAAGAGCTAGATTGAAAATTTTTATTGTTGAGATTTGGAGCTCACTCCTATATTTATGAGGTGGCCATAAATTTTCACTCAACCATTTTTATCAAAAATTATTTCATAGAGAATATTCACTTTTATAGTTCAGTCTGGTCCCTATTAGGAACATATCTTAAGAGAAGCTTAATTTCTAAGTATATGACAGTAAAGAAGGAATTATTTCAAACTAAAATAAATTTCAGAATTATAATTGTTCTTTTAATATATTTTTCCGTGTTCAAAATCCTGGGAAACCTACATATTTAAATAAAGAGAAATCATCTTGCAACAGTCAACACTTTTAATAGGTTTCCCTGAGGCATGTGGAGTTAAAAAAACAACTTAGCAGCATGTATGAAATGGATTATTTTTCAGTAGGTGGAAACAGAGAAGTGTATTAGCTCTCAATGGTGAGAAGAAACTTACTCCTTTGAAATGAAAAACAAAGATACAGTTACCTCCTCTATTTCTTATTACTGGGTGTCCATGGAGAATCCTTTCCATCAGCAATTTTAAATGTTTAAATATTGATTTATTTTTAATCAACTGCCCATTACAGAAAACAAAATACTCTGTAATCATTCATTCAGCTGGGGATTATCATTAGTCCTTTTCACTTATGAATTAAAAATCAAGAAATTACATGTGAAGGATTCTCAAACATGCTTTAACAATGCCTTGTACTATACTGAACACTAAATAGGTACTTTTAAAGAAAGGAGGAGACAGGATTCAGAATAATGGCATAGGGAGATCCTTAGCTCACCTCGTCACACAGACAAAACAAATATACAACTATATATGGAATGACTTTCTCAGAAAATCCCTGAAAACTGGAGAAGCAGAGCCTCCACAATGAGTAATAAAGAAGAAGCACTGAGTTGGCAGAGACAAGGTCTCACCAAAAAACAAAAGCTGACCCCAGGTGACACCATGAGAAGTATCCCTAAAACACTAAACTCCCTGAGGAGCAAGGAGTTGGAGCTCCATATTGGGCACACCCACCCTTAGATTCTGCAGAAAAGAGTAAAGTCCCTAAAAAACCAAGCACTGAAAGCTAATAGACCTTACATCCAGGAAAACCATAGAGCTATAAGGAATATAGAATCTTCTTTTTAAGGGCTCATGTGCAGTCTCACTCATGCTAGAATCCAGCAGTTAAACAACAGTTGGACAAATGCCTAGATCAGAGATGAACAAGACACATTTACTTATCCTGGGCATCTGCTGAAGAGGCAGAAAACTGCTGAGACAATCTGTTGTGCACTACTTTTGTGATCTCATTCTGCCTTGCTAGTCCAATGCCGGTGGGCACTATCTTGGAACTCTCATATATTACACTACTAATTCTGGCAGTTGTGCCCCACTGACAGCCCTACCAGTCTGGGGATGAGGGGAAACAAGGAAATTAGGGAGAGGGAAGGGTGAGGGACCCATCTACCAACTGCCACACCCCAGACAGTGGGCCAGGGGGAGAACCACCCATCCTGGCAGCTCCAGCCAGGCCATAGGAGACCTGCAATTACCACTGTGGCCATAGCAGAAACCATGGAAATTCCAAAGAGCCAGTTCAGGGGAGAGCCTCACCCACCACAGTACATAGCTGACTGGACTGCTGCAGCGCAGCAGGTGGGAACTCAGCTCACACGGGGAGGCCCCTTGAGCATTTGGTTCTGGTGACTATAGAACTGCCCTTCTGGGTCTCAAAGGACACCTACACAGGCCTTCTGACTCAACACTGGGAGAGGTGGCCAATTTGCCTAATATATAAAAATACAGATTCAGAAAAAAGGATATATTCCAACAAAAGAACAAGGCAAAACCTGAGAGAAAGATCTTAATGAAATAGAGGTAGAGTTCAAACTAATTATAATAAAGATGCTCACCAAACTTGGGAAAAGAATGGACAAAGACAGTGATAACTTCAACAAAGAGAGAAAATACAAGAAAGTACCAACCAGAGATGAAGACTAAAATAAACAAAATTTTAAAAACCACACTAGAAGGAATCAACAGCAGATTAGATGGTACAGAAAAAAGGATCCGTGACATGGAAAATGAGATATGGAAATAAATAAGAAAAAAGAAGAAAAGAATTTTTAAAAATAAGGAAAAATTAAGTGACCTCTAAGACAACATCAAGTGTACTAATATTTGAGTTATAGGGGTTGGAGAAGAGAAAGGGGAAGAAAACTTATTTCAAGATATAATGGCTGAAAGCTTCCCTAATCAGGGAAGGGAAGCAGATGTCCAGGTCCAGGAATCACAATAAGTCCCTGAAAAGATAAACCCAGTTAGATCCAACACTAAGCCACATTATAATTAAAGTGTCCTAAGTTAAACATAAAGAGAGAATCTCAAAAGCAGCAAGAGAAAAACTAGTTATGTTTAAAGGAACCCCCCATACAACTATTAGCTGATTTTTTTTTTTCAGTAGAAACTTTGCAAAGGAAGTGGAATGCTGTAAGTGTGGAATGGAAAAGCTTCTAACCAAGAATACCTGACCTGGCAAGATTATCATTCAGAAGAGAAAGAGAGATAAAGAATTTTTGAGATAAGCAAAAGCTAAAGGAGTTCATCACTAAATTTCTCTTACAAGAAATATAAAGCAAAGGAAATAATAAAGAGGAGAGTGAAGTAAATGAAATAGAGATTACAATACAACAGAAAAAATCAATGACATTAAGATTTAGTTCTTTGAAAAGATCAACCTTTAGCCAGACTTATCAAAAAAAAAAAGAGAGAGAGAGAGAGAGAGAAAGAGGGATGGGGCCTGAATAATAAATATAATCAGAAATGAAAGGAGAAGTTACAGTTAATACTACAGAAATAGGAAGGACTATAAATACTACTATAAACAATTATATGCCAAAAAACTGGACAATCTAGAATAAATGGATAAATTCCTGTAAATATATATTCTAAGACTGAATCAGGAAGAAATACAAAATCTGAACAGACTGATTACTAGCAATGAAATTGTGTCAATAACCAAAAAACTCCCAAACAGAGGTCCAGGACCAGATGACTTCACAGGTGAATTCTACCAAGCATTTAAAGAGACAATACCCATACACAAGTTTTTTTTTTAAATAAGAAAAGAGAATGCTTCAAAACTAATTTTACAAGGGAAACGTTACCCTGATACCAACATCAATGAAGACAGTACAAAAAAATAAAATTACAGGCTAATATTGCTGAGAAACATAGAAGCAAAAATCATTATTAATAAAAGATTTGCAAACTGAATTCATCACAACATTAAAAGGACCCTACATCATGATCAAACAGAATCTACTCCAAGGACCTAAGGAGGGTTTAATAGCCAGAAATTAATCAAAATGATATGCCACATTAAAAAAGGATAAACATACAATATCTCAATATATGCAGAAAAAGTATTTAACAAAATTCAACATCCATTCATGATAAAAACACTCAACAAAAATGAATACAAATCCACAGCTAACATTGTTTTAGCAATATTCTGAAAGCTTTTCCTCTATATGAGGAACAAGGCAATCATGCCCACTCTCACTACTTTTATTCAACATAGTATTGGAAGTTCCAGCCACAGCAAGCAGGAAGTAAAAGAAATAAAAGTCATCAAAACTGGAAAGAAAGAAGTAAAACTGTCACTATTTCCAGATGACATGATGCTATATATATAGAACTCTGATAATGCCACTAAAAAGCTATGAGAATAAATGAATTCAGTGAAGCTGCAGAATACAAAATATATAGAAATCTGTTGATTTTCTCTGTAATATAATGAACTATCACAGGAATTAAGAAAACAATCACATTTACAGTTGCATCAAAAAGAATAAAATACCTAGAATATAGAACAAAGTTAGAGGTATCACACTTTCAGATTTTCTACTATCCTACAAAGATATAGCAATCAAAACAGTATGGTACTGGCACAAAAGCAGACATATAGGCCAGTGGAACAGATTAGAGTGGACAGAAATAAACTCACTCTTACATAGTTAGTTAACCTATAATAAAGGAGGAATGAATGTACAACAGGGAAAACAGAGTTGTGTAAACGAGGCAGCTATGTGCAAAAGAATGAAGTTGGATCACTTTCTTACATCATATACAAAATAAACAAAACTGGATTAAACACTTAAAAAGAATTCCTTAAAACATAAAAATCTTAGTAAAAACAGGCGGTAGGCTTTTTGAAATCAATTAGTTTTAGCAATATTCTTTGGGGACCTGTCTCTCCAGGCAATCACAACAAAAGCAAAAATAAACAACTCGGACCAAGTCAAATTAAAAAGCTTTTGCACAGTGAAGAAAACCATCAATAATACAACCAGCAACCTACTGAATGGGAGAAGATATTTGTAAATAATATCCAATAAGGGGTCAACATCCAAAATATATAAATAATTCATAAAATGAAATACCAAAAAAAGCAATCTGATATAAAAATCCGCAGATGCCCTAAATAGATATTTTTCCAAAGAAGACATACAGATGGTCAACAGATACATGAAAAGATGCTCAACACTGCTAGGTATCAGGGAAATGTAAATCAAAACCATAATAAGACATCCTTTCTAACAGATGTGAAGTGACATCATCAAAAAGAAAATAACAGGGATTGGGAAGGGGGTGGAGAAAAGGAAATCCTCCTACACTGTCAGTGGGAATGTAAATTGGTGCAGCCACTATAGAAAACAGTATGGCGCTTCCTCTAAAAATTATAAATGTAACTATCATATGATCCAGTAATTCCACTTTTGGGTATTTATCTTAAAAAAATGGAAACCATAATTTGGAAAGCCACATGCATCCTATGTTGATCACAACATTATTTACAATAGCCAAGAAATGGAAGTAACCTGTGACCATCAAAAGAAGAATAAATAAGATGTGGTATGTATATACAATGGAACATTACTGATCCATAAGGAAGAATGACATCTTACCCTTTGAGAGAACATGGATAGACCTAGAGGGCACGACATTAAGTGAAATAAATCAGGCAGAAAAAGACAAGTACCATAGAATTTCACTTATAAGTGGAATCTAAAAATCAAAACAAAATTACAAAACAGAAATAGACACACAGATACAGAGAACAAACTAATGGTTGCCTGAGAGGAGGATGAGGGGACAGACAAAACAGGTGAACAGGTTTAAGAGGTATTATCAGTCTTCCAGTTATAAAGTAAGACACAGGGATGCAATGTATGGCATAGGGAATATAGTCAGTAATATTGTAGAAAACTTTGTATGTGCCAGATGGTAATAGATTCATTGTGATCATTTCATAATGTATTTAATATTCAACTATTATGGCACGAATTCAACTATGATACTTTTATGTCTACTATTCTTCAATTTGAAATAAAGAGAAAAAAGAATGTGTAGCTTTACAATTCATCCCATCAAATATATTTCATTTCAATTTATACTGAATTATTGACTTGAAAAAAGATTTATGTGGAAATCCAATAGGTGGTGCCATGTTTGCTCTCTTATTTCTTCTGGTCAATGTTTTTATCTTCTGTTTTGAGAAAGAATCAAGAAGAGACTGATCAGAGAGGTGAATATCATAAATGTGGTTATATGACCATTGCCATCTTTGGCTCCACGAAAATAGCAAGACTAGATCCTTTGCCATTAAAGTAATTGGCATAGCTCAGCCTTTTGAAACTTCATATTTTTAAATCTACTTTAAGAAAAAATTGATCTGCTACTTAAACCAAATTATACTTCTTTTTTGCATTCCATCCTCTTTAACTCTCTAGGGATCTTGTCCTATAAATCATCCTATTCTTATTATAAAATTAAGATTTCTTCTTTGGTATAATTAGTAGAAAAAATCACCTGTATTTTAAGTTTGACACAGGTGATATCAAGCATTTGCTTGAATTTGTTACAGTCCTATTTCCTCTTCCTTGTAACCATGCTTAAAAGTATTTTTCTTAGTGATACCTTTTTCTTCTCTTTCACTTGAACACTGCAATCAATCAATGAATAGAAATCCACTGAAATTCTTGATCTTATAGTCAGTATATAGTTGGCTACATTATGCTGCAGTAACAAATAATCCCAAATTCTTATTAACTTAACAGCAGTTGAACTCTCATACAAACTAGACATTTATTTCACTTAATGTCGTGCCCTCTAGGTCTATCCATGTTCTCTCAAAGGGTAAGATGTCATTCTTCCTTATGGATCAGTAATGTTCCATTGTATATACATACCACATCTTATTTATTCTTCTTTTGATGGTCACAGGTTACTTCCATTTCTTGGCTATTGTAAATAATGTTGTGATCAACATAGGATGCATGTGGCTTTCCAAATTATGGTTTCCATTTTTTTAAGATAAATACCCAAAAGTGGAATTACTGGATCATATGATAGCTTTATCACAGGTTGATAAAGCTTTATCCATTTATGAAAGTACCTTCATAATGAGGAAAGAAGAGAGCATAGAAAATTTCAGTGGACCTTTGTAAGTGCATCAATCCATAAGTGAGAATTCTGTTCACCCTTTTTTGGACAAAGCAAGTGACTGCTTATAAAAATGCTAGAGGAAAGCAATAAATTGGAAAGAATTTTAACCAGAAAGTATCTCAAAATTTGATTTGAAAATTCAACAAACCTATATGGCAAAAGATACTAGAATTAAGAAATTCACTGTCAGGAAAACATGTTCTGTAGAAAAAGTCAAGGATGTAATTGTACCACCTATGGCTAGTACCTCAGAAAAATCAAAAGTGCAGAATATTTACTTGGATAAAAGGTTCTTCAGAGGTTAAGCTTGAGATTTTCACATTCCCTCAATTTAACCAGGGCTTTTGGAGAATCTTAGGAGGCATTACCTCTAAGCCATCTCAGTAAAATCCAAAATAAATATAGTATTATGCAGGATTTCTTTTTCAATGGCATGAATTCCCCTGCTACGCCAAGAAACACATGGTTATTGAGAATCATATAGCAGCAGAAATATTGCCAGCTTGGATTGCAAGGGACAGAGTACAAAATGAAAGAAAGCCTTTGGACTCGTGAAATTCTACTTTCAGTAGTAAATAGAATGATAAAACTATTCAGCTACAAAAATCAGCTATCTTCCATGAAAAAGGGGGGATGAGACAGTAGTCTGAGGGTGGAAGCAAGAGCCATAGAGAATTATTCCCAGGCCTTAAAACCTAATAGGATTTTCATAACTGGATTTCAAAATTGCTTTTGTACAGTTGACTCTATTTTTTCCTTCTATTTCTTTCTTTTTGA
The DNA here is from genome assembly GCF_040802235.1 of Manis javanica. Lineage (NCBI taxonomy): Eukaryota > Metazoa > Chordata > Mammalia > Pholidota > Manidae > Manis > Manis javanica. Next base: position 56,350,018 of record NC_133163.1, on the reverse strand, counting down.
ACCAGAATGTCTATTAATTCTCTTATGCCTGTCCTGCCATTGTATTTTGAGAATAGATAAACTATTTCTTTTGTTTTACAGGTCCAAAGATATAGAGGAATTATACTCGGATTATACCTACAGCTTCACCCATACCTAATTTAGAGAATTTGGATGATGAAATTTGTAAATTTACAAATGACAAGATTTGGTTAAGATTTTGGAGTTTGAGTTGATGTTGTAATAGAATAAGATCTTTGGGGCCACTGGGTTAGACTGAATATATTTTTCTTGTACTGTGAATGTGAATCATTGAGTCTAGATTGTGGACTTCAGAATAATGACACCTGAAAATGTCTAAACCTTAATCCCTGGACCCAGTGAACATGTTAACTTACATGGCAAGAGGGACTTTGCTAACACAATAGTGGTTATAGTCTTAAAATAGAATATCTGGATTATCAGGTAAAAATATAAGCACATGGACTCTGAATAATGGAAGACCAAAAGGCAGAAAGTATGTGAAAATGGAGTATTAGGAGGGGAACATTCAAAGTATGAGAAAAAACAGACCCACTTTTGCCCACTTTGAAGATGGAAGAAAGAAATAATGAGCCAAGGACTATGAAGGGTCTCTGTGAGGCCTCCAGTGACAGCCAGCAAGGAAACAGGACCTCAGTCCTGCAGTCACACGGCACTGACTTCTGCAAACAATCTCAATTGCAAGTAAATAGATTTTCTCCTAGAACCTCTGGAAAGGAACACAGCTCTGCAATATCTGGATTTTAGATTTTTGAGAGGCATATAAGGCTTCTGACCTTTAGCAGTGTGAGATAATAAAATTGTGCTAAATTTGTGGTGATTTGTAAATGGCAGTAATAGAAAGCTAACACAAATATATACTTACAGGTTCTTGTATATAGTATATATATATATATGTATGTATATATACACTTATTCCTCTATATATCAAATTATTCTGTTTTCAGGACATTTTTAGTAAACTTTTCATTACTAGTATATGATGAATGGCACTTTTACTATATCCATTGTAGGAAATATTTGTATTCTGGAGGTAGCAGCTTGTGTGGGTGGCTGACAGCTTTTATTAGAATCATTGTAAGTATCATTCTAAGATGCAGAACATTGATCAATTTAGAGTTACAGATAAGCCATCATTAATTCTCCTACACATGGCCTCATCTCCTTGTTTCCTTCTGGTTCTATTTCATAGAAATTATCACTCCTGCACCTGAGATTATTTTCAGTTAATAATTCCACATTTTTTCTTCTCAGAAAAGAATATGGATAAGAGATAAATATTAAATGATGCTAGGAGGCAAAATAAAGTTTCTGAGTTGATCGTAAATATCACAGGAAAACATATAAGTATGAAATGAGTGACTACTTCAAAAACAACTTTGCTGCCATATTATGTAATTGTCTTTTGCTTATAAATTTTTGAAGTCCATTTACACTAATACATTTTAATAAACATGAGACTATGTGGTATTATTTTACCCAGAGAAATAAAGGTGCAGGGTTATGAACTGTGTCTTAATCTTGCTGCTGAACACCCTTCAATGTGACTTTTTTTAGAGGTATTTTCTTTTTATTATTACAGAAAATTGAAAGACAAAAGGCTAGTGGCAATCCATCACTACCATGAGAAAAATCCAGTAATAAGAAAACTGTAATAAAGTAAGGTTAGGAAAGCCTGAGAGCCTGGCTGTGTAGTAATAAAGATAAAATAAATGGACTTGGGAAAGATAAGAGTTACCTACTTTAGTAAGCAAGAAATGGTCACAGTTGACAAGCCAAGACAGAAGTCTACATGGAGAATTAACCTGTTTAACAAGCAGACGATTGAAAAAGTTAATACACATGTGGAATAGAAATTACAAAGCTCATCTTCATTCTCTAAACTAAAGAATAATAAATTGGTCTGGGATGTTTTTTCTATAAAGATATATTTTAAAACCTAATGTGACAACTGAACAGCAAACATGCAGAGACAATAAAATCAACCCTTTTAAAGTTTTGTTTTTAACATTAATTTTGTTACCACATGTTCATCTTTCACAAATTAACCATTTGTAGACACCTTTGCTGTATATGTGGAAGATGCTCACTTTCATATTTCTTCAAACAATTGGGTTTGAAATGCAGAGTTTAAAAATAAATTTTTTTGATAAATACAGATTTGACCAAATTTACAATGTATTAAATTTCAGTTTTAACCATGGTGCTTTAAAATTAATTGGAAAATGCCTTCATATTTAAAGGGAATATTGTAACATGCACTTTGTTCAGAGGTGGATTTTTATATATATCACCAAGATTTTAAGGGTGATTTTATAAAGCAATAATAACTTTTCTTCCTGATAATATATTTCACTTATGATGGAACATACCTCCTTTTCAGACCAAAACAGGAAAATAGCATTAAAAAAGTAAATAAAAAACTGATTTTCTATATTCATAATATATTTCAGTGTCAATAAGAAAAATATCTTCTGTAATAAAACCTGTATTGTTCTCTATTTTATGAATAATCAGAGTGTACTTTGGACAATCGATTGTTCTGTACGTGTTAGAAAAGAGCAAACTAACAAATCTGTCTGCCAACAGACTGCAGCCAAGTTGGCTATTATATTAAGGATCATGAAATTGTCATCCTGGGGTCCTACCAATTTTACAGGATATTCTATTATACTATATCTAAGACTTAGAAATAATTTTGATTGGGAGAACAGAATCTTCCCAGATATTCACAGTAGACTGGAAAGAATTACTTTATTATTAAATATGAAAACTAATAGACATTAGTTGATTCCCAAATAAATTATATAATAACTATTAACTTTAATATACCAAATCACTGTCCTTAAGGAGTTATTATTATTATTATCATTCCAAGCTTTAAAGGCAAGTGATCCATTAATGTAGCCATTCATTGCTCCTCTGAGCTCTCATCCTGGCTCCTATACCAGTGCCAAACCAGTTCTTATGGTTAGAATGTTTGCCGATTCGTAATATGGTGATATGGTGGTGTTTTTGAAAAGGCTTCTCCATATATTCCACTGATGAAAGTCCATAACCTTCAAGAATTTGGTAAACATTTCACTTTTTCTGTATGACCTCTATTTCCACAACTCACTTTAACCACTATTTTGTACCAATAAATGTTAATTCATATTTATACATGCTTGTAATATACAAATGTTTTGAAACATATTTTTAATTGTTCTTAAACACTTCACTACATGCATTACAGAATGGGTATCACTTCCATTCAATGAAAGAACACTTGACTTGAAACAGAGCTTCTAAGTGACTTCATTATATATATATATATTTAATAAAATTCTTACATATTTCACTACATGCATACAGAGTGTGTATCACTTCCATTCACAAAATAACACTGTATTGTATGAAGCTTGAAAGTAGATTGTTAGAAATATCTTCATAACAATTTCCCTTTTTTAAATTAAATTAATTTTAATTTAATTTTTATTTATTTATTATTTTTATTTTGGTATCATTAATCTACAATTACATGAAGAACATTATGATTACTAGGTTCCCCCCTTCACCAAGTCCCCCCCTTCACAGTCACTGTCCATCTGTGTAGTAAGATGCTGTAAAATCACTACTTGTCTTCTCTGTGTTGCACAGCCCTCCCCGTGCCCCCCTTTTTAAAATTCAATTTGTTTAAACTAAAACAAACCAAAATCAAAAACAGTTTAACCATTTCTCTCACCCCTGATCCCTCAACCCCTACCTCTGGCAACCACCCATCTATTCTTTTACCTATGAGCTTGTTTGTTTTGTGTGTGTGTGTGTGTGTGTGTGTGTGTGTGTGTGTGTGTGTGTGTGTGTGTGTTTTAGATTCCACATATAAGACAGATCATATGGTAATATGGTATTTGTATTTCTCTATCAGACTTCCCTTAGGATATTTATATTTGATAACACTTGATACATTATTTCAGAAATCTTCCCCTTGGTATTTCACTAGTCCTGCTCCTTATTTAAAGCCTATTTTCAGCTGACAGTAATTTCAAAATAATGGCAACTATCCTTCACTAATTATGATGACCTGTTTCCAAATCCTCCATTTTCTTTTTCTATTGATGTTAGGCAGAAGCTTTCAAACTATAACTGGAACTAGGGATTTCAATGATATAATATCTTCCAAAATCATGTTATGCTTTAATAACTTTATTCATTCTATTAAATGATATCCTACTTATTTAGGTAACACTATCAGAATGTATGTTCAACTTTCTATGTTTTGTCAGAGTAACAGCTGGGAATGCAATGCCCATAGGATTAAATGCAGAAATGGAGGTCATATTCCCAAAAAAGCTATAAAGCAGTATCAAAGTTAAATATTTGTTTAATGTTACTCTAATTTGGTTTTATCATGTTCTCTGGGGGAAAAAATAGCTGCATTTCTAGTTTACAGTGATTTAAACTCAAATTTTCTGAATGCTACAACAAGGACCCAACCTCCATACCAATGTATATGTAGAAATAAATATACACAGTATTTCAGAGAGTGTTCAGACTGTGAAAGTTTCCATGAAATGAGCTGTATATTTGTATTAGCTTATTGGAAGCAATTTGTATCTTGTTCATAGAATTTTGTGCCCTAGTACATAAGTTATAAAGGTAACATTTCTAACCATCTACTTTATTTTACTTATTTATTTTTTTGAGTTTGCAAAGAATTTTTAATTTTCTGGAGAAATGTTTTAATGTTATATTAGATGACAAAACCAAAATACAAAATTGTATGCATGATATCATCACACCTATGTAGAAAACACATTTGGGAAAGATGCTGAAAGTAAATACACACTAGAGTTTAAAAGTCATTCATTCAATAAACACTTATTGTGAGGCACTGTTTTCTGAGGCATTGTTCTACAACCAGAGATAACAGTGATGAGCCAGACAAGTCTCTACCCTCATGAAGCTTATATTTTGAGGAGGAGACACAGGCAAACAATACCAAGGCACTCTCTGGTAGTGATAAGAGTTATCAAGGAAATAAAATGTGACAATATACTAGAATGGTGCCAGCAATGAGGGACATGGTTGGGGGTCTGGATCGAGGGTCAGGAAAGCCTCTCTGACTGAGCAGGTCAGATTTAAGCTAATCTGAAGACAGGGAGTGAGAAATGTGATGATCTGGTTAAAGAGTGTGCCAGCTAGAGGGATGAGTAAGTACAAAATCAAGGATGGTTGACTGTGTTCTAGAAATATAAAGAACTGTTGGAGGTTACTGAGTGAAGGCTGAGTAGGAATCATGCAAAGCAGCAGATCTTGGGGGCCAGAGTTGGGTATTTCATCTCATATATATGCATTTGGAAGACTTGGAGGGAATTGAGCTAGGGAGTGACCTAGTATGATTTATATTTTTTAAAACACCCCTATCGATGCCTTTGGAAATATAATGTAGGGATCAAGAGAGAAAACAGAGAAATCAGTTAAGTGGCTTTTGCATGTTCCCTTTGATTCAGCAAACCTTCTTCTGGTAATTTATCATATGGGTATAATTGCATGTACAAAAATACTATATACAAGCTTATAGCAGTATTGTTTGAAATAGCAAAGGACTGGAAACAACCCAGTTGTCAAAGGATAGGTTACTGGTTAAATAAATTCTGTTACAGCCAAATAATGCAATACTAAACAACTAAATAAAGAATGAAGAAGCTCTTTCCAAGTGCCCATATGGAAAGATCTCCAAATCTATGATAAAGTAAAAGGAGCAGAACAGGATGCATCCTGTGCTAACATGTAAAAATAAGGATATATTTAGCTAAGGACATCCCATAAAGCTAAAATTTGGTTACCTGTGAAAACTAGGGGTGGGAATGGACTGATGAGAGACAGGGGTGTATATATTTTGAGACAGTTTGACTTTTGATCATGTGCACTGTCTGTTCAAACAAAAATTAAAATAGAAGATTAGGTTTTTTTCAGCAATCCAGGGAAGGAATATTAGATATGCTAGAGTTAATGGCATTGTAGATAGAAGTTGATTGAGTTTGGAATGTTTTGTAGGCAGTTTATGGAATTTGATTGGAGTTTTGGTCATGAGCTGTGAGGGTAAATCAAAGATGATTCCTAGGATTTTGGCTTGAGAAACTGGGTAGTTGTGATAATTCCTGAGTTGGGGAGGACTGACATAGGAAGTAGTTTTGGAGGGAAAATCAGAAGTCCTTTTAAGCCCTGTTAAGATTGAGATGATAAAGCAATCTAAATAGAGATCAGGTAGGAAATTGAATGTAGGAGTCTGGAGATCAAGGTAGACATTGGACCTGGATATATAAACTTAGGAGGCATCAATATATAAATGGTTTTGAAGCCATGGGTTGGATGAGATTATTCATTGGCTGAGGGAAGTATTGAAGTTAAGACTTCCCAGGACTGAGACTTGTGATGCTCAATATTTTAAGTTGAGTTAAATAAATTAATAAGTAAGCTGAGCAGAAGAGGAAGATCTAGGAAAAGACACTGAGAATCTAGTCTGTGGAGTTAAGAGGAGAAGTAGGATTTTATGGTGGCACATTGGTCAAGAGGAAACAATTATTTCTAGAAGGAAGTGGTTATCTACCTATTAAATGTTGCTGGGAGATAAGAGCTCAGGGAAAGAACCAGAGGAATTACTTATTGTTGATTTAGAGTAGGGCCATGGTTTGACTAACCATCTACTTTAACTTTAGTATTAGGTCATTACAATTTTGTGATGGTTCAATATATTTTTCTATTACTAAGCCTTTCAGTGTGGAAGTCTAGTACAGTAAATTATAAAATATTAACATTTAGTAATTTATACTGCAAAATAAATCAGTATGTTATAATCCTTGCAGATGTTAGAAAAATTAAATTTATAATGTACCAAACTGTGCTTTCTTGCATTTATTACAACGTTTTCTAAACTTCAGCCAGGCCAACCCACTTATCCACTGTTCTACATATTTTTGAGAACATGTTGACACAGTGTTTTGTAACTGTTGCTTTTATTTAATATATTTGAAAGTTAGTCTTATATCCAAGTGCCATGCAAAAGAAAAATGTATCAATTCAGCTGTCTTTCATAAAATGTAGTTTAACCAATTTGACATTTTCCAGGCTATTTCCACTGTAGATTAGAAAATTGCAGTAAACACAATAAAATATTCTGAGAAACTTATATTCACAGAGTTTATCAAAAAAAATGAGTGTTATATGACAGCAGTGACAGCACAGTATGATTTATATTCTCCATTTTTTCTTTGAATGAAATTGAGCAGAAGCTCCTTGGAAGAAAGAATTGGCTCCATTGTACTTATACATACTAATACTCAATCATTGAGAATTTAACTATCATACACTTCATAGGGCACATACTTGCGGAATTAAGGTGTGTACATGATTTGAGGTACTAAATTATCTAGGTGAATCCATAAAATATAATCAGCAAAGTTGGGCTTGTGATATTATGCAGGAAGTTATACAACATGTCAGAAACAAAACAAATATTTCTTAATAAGAATCCAAAACTCAGCATTATTATAAAATTACATAAAAATTACAGTTAAATTTTGAGCCATTCATACAATAACGGCAAACTTATATTTTAAGAGTTAGTATAAGTGTGTTGTTTCTTTTCATTACCATTTTGACATATACATGTATCAAAATACTGAAAGAATGGTATAATTAGGTTAAAAAAGGAAAGGAAGAGTTCTCATTTCATAAACACTGAAATCAGATAAGCCTGGGTTCAAATCTTGACTCTGGTTTGTAAATCTGTGACTTTGAGCAGGTTGCTATTTTTTTTCTCTCAATTTCTACTCATAGTTATAATTATCTACCCCATAATATATTTATAAACAGAACAATCCATGCCCTGTATGTGGAGTCTATTATATGGGCTCAGAAACTGACAAATGCTGTTCTTTAACATAACCCCCTAAACTCCACCATACCTCTAGAAAATTTCTCATTTTCTTACTACGAATAAATTCACATTGAGTTGTTGGTCCAGCTCACTGTTGGGTATTTTTCCCTCAGTCTCCACATAAACTCTTGCCTTTGTGAAAGAAAATGGTGGGAGCAATTTGGGGTGCAGGTGCTTGAACTAGGTGTCTGGATTCAAATTCTGGTTAATTATTGACAAATAATTAAACCCTGTGAATCATAGTTTATCGTGTGCTTACCACATTAGTACTTGATGAGCGTGCAAAAAAGGTAGCTTTATTATTTTTAATAAATACTAGGGACTCATCTGCATGACATTTGAGCACCTAATGTGCTCTTTAAAATTTATCAAGTTGAGTATTATACATTTCAACATCAATAGTGCCACTTCTACCTTTATGCACCATCTGCCCTTTTGCTCTACAGCTTTATTTTTTTCATCTCTTCACCATGCTTAACTTTTCCTCTTGTCTAGGTCCTTCCTTTAGTGTATAAATATCCTTAAATGTTCATTAAAATGTAAGTCAGCAGGGAGTGATATCAACCCACCCCTTTTCGCTACTCTGCTGCTGGTTCCTATGTGTGCTCCCTGGTGGATCGGCAAGAGAAGGCTCTGGGAGAAGACAGACTCAGAGGAGAGGCTAAGGTAGGTAGGCAAGGGAGAAACCACAGAAATTGACTTATATCACTGTCTTCTGAGAAACCAAATAAATGGTTTCTAATAAACAGTCAGGTGAATTGTAAGAACTAGAGAATACATAAAATTTTAGTTAAGGAAGTATCTGCTATTCGAAATGTGAAAGCAGAAGCCCATACCTACAAAAAAAATATGAAAAATCAGGGAAATCCACTATCAGCAAAAGAAAATAATTCTCCAGTAACCAAACTCAAAAGCACAGAATATTGTGATTTAACTGATCATTCAAAATAGCTGTTATGAAGAAATAACCCATCAAGAAGACTCAAAAAGACTCAGAAAATCTGGAATAATGTTAACGAACAGAAGGACTTCTTTACTAAAGAGATTTAAATCGTAAAAAAGAAAAAAGAAACAAGCAAACATAAACTCTGGAGCCGAAGAATTCAATGCATAAGATGAAGAATGCATTAGAGAGCAACTGTGGTAGGGCAGACCAGACGGAAGAAAGAATAAATGACTTGATGGATAGGAATAGAGAAAAAAAATACACTTTTAAGAAGAAAGAGGAAATAAGATTTAAAAAGAGTGCAGAAAGCTTATAAGAGTTATCAGATTTCAACAGAAAGGCAAATATTAAAATAATTAGGTTCCCAGTAAGGGAAGAGGGACAGAGGTGGGTAGAGAGATTTTCTGTTTTGTTTTGTTTTTAAGCAATAAGGGCTGAGAAATTCTCAAACCTGGGGAAGGACTTGAGCATTGAAGTCCAGGAAGGTAACAGAACACCCTATTATTTCAATGCAAAAAGACCTTTTCCAAGACACATTGTAACAAATCTATCAAAAACCAATAATAAAGAAATCATCTAAAAGGTAGACAGGGAAACGAATGAAAGATAGGAATCCCCAAAGGCCAGGAGAATAGAATGACATAATCAAAATGGTGAAAGATAAAATATTTCCAGCCAAGAATACTCAATCGGGCAGTTATTTTTCCAAAGGAGGCTTTCCCAAAACAAAAGCTAAAGGAGTTCACCACCATGAGATCTGCCTCACAAGAAGTGCTGAAAGGAGTTCTTCAAGGTGAAATAAAAAGATGCTAATTAGTGACACATATACATTTGAATTACAATTACACAACTCACTGGTAAAGGTGAAAAACAGGTGATCAGAATTAGAAAACAAAACTTCATATTAGGAGAGTATGTTAACCACTTAAGTATAGTATAAAAGTTAAAGGAAATGTTTTATGTATGTCTCATGGTAACCACAAAGCAAAAATATACAGTAGATTCACACAATATAAAGAAAAGGGAAAACAGAGGATACCACTATAGAAAAAATCCAGTTAGATACAGGGGAAAAAGAAACAGTCGAAATACAAAGCAGCCAGTAAGTAATCAGAAAGATGGCAGTACCAAGTCCTTACATACTAAACTCACTCTAAATGTAAATGTATTGAATTTACCAATCATAAGGCCCAGACCAGTGACAAGGAGCTTAATGCCTACATTTTTCTTCTGGGAATTTTATGGCTTCATATCTTATGTTCAAGGTTTTAATGCATTCTGAGTTAATTTTTGTATATAGTGTGAAGTTGTACCCTGTACTCCTCTCCTTTTATATATTTTATCAAATTTTACTTGTTTTATATCATGTATCCATTAATAAATCATAGTAGCAATAACTGTTATTTTTCTGGGTCAGACTCCAAAACCAAGGGCAACAAAAGCAAAGCAAACAAATGGGACTACATCAAACTAAAGTTCTACACAGTGAAGGAAACCATCAACAAAATGAGGTGACCTACTTAATGGGAGAATGGGAGGATGTTTACAAATCATGTATCTGTTAAGGGGTTAATATCCCAGATATATGAAGAATTCATAGAACTCAAACTCTGCATTTAAAGTATGTGACAAATAGAGATGACAGCTTTGGGGGAAATTATTTGAAAATCTTAAGCACACAAAGACCTTTATATTAGACAAATCACATCCATTATAAAATCAAGGTTTATTATAATTTCAATTTTAGGAGCTTTTACTTTCTTTATACATCTGGACACAAAGCTGAAATCAATGAGAATTCAATACTTGAAATAGCTTTCTAGCCCCTTAGAAAAATAAAACATGCTTTCTCTGATCAAATTTCTAGAATGCCTCATATAAAATTATTTAATTTCCAAGCAGCTTACTAGAAGTTATATAAATATCAGGATCAAATGAAGAAAGACCAGCATGATGATCATTGACTTTATTTTTACTAATATGCAACTGAAACATGTGTCTAAAAATAGCATTTGTTTACAAGCACTGAATCAATTCCTGTAAGTCTGAAATGGTTTGGAAAGTAATATTCAGTATGTTTCCTAATATATTTAAATATAGTTACAAGCAGAAACAAATGAGATTTAAAATTAATCTGAAAAATAAAATACTAACACCAGAACGGTATAACTCCACTACATTCATTTTTACATAAGTATAATAGTTAAGATGATACAAAGACAATTTCCTCCTTCAGTGGGGCAGAGTATACTCTTAATGCCAAGTTTATTCATGTATAGCAAATGTGAGGACGACAAAATAAGAGTTGTACATTTAGTCATTACTCCTGAAAGCAGCTCAATAAGAAATATGTTTAAATACTCCTCTTATTTACAAAGCTTTCTTATAAAGCATGTAGTTATTTGCAGCATATATTCTCATGCATTTAATTCTTACCAATTTATAACATTTCTAATTTTATTTCTTATTTCTATTATGTATGTCTGTATGTGCCTTTTATTTCCATCTTGAAGCTATCCTTTACACTGCATACTATCTACAATCAGCCTGCTTTATTATAATTTACTTTTAAGTTATAAACTCTGTCTTCTATTCCTTTTCTTCCTACTCCAAAAGACTTTACATTTTTAAGGTGCAGTTTAAGTTAATACAATGCATTTAAGTTAATACAATGCAATCTGTCCTATATTTAAATATATGGAAAATTAGATGGCTAACTCAAGGATAATACAATAAAACACTTATTTATAAAAAATCAGTATAATATATTATGTATAGAGCTATCCATTATTGCCTACTTAGTGATATTGACTTTGGACACCATTGATGGCAAAAAAACCAAGGAGATAAAAATCTTTGCATAAGGAAGGAGCCAAGGAAAAAAATGACTGCAATATGTAATATGAAATCTGGAATGGATTATTTCCATGCCACACAAAAAGTGACATAAATATACTATTACATTTCCACCTTCTTATGCTTTTATATTTATTGACTATTAAGTTTTTGATAAAAATCCATGTTTTCTGGACTAACAAATGACACCTTAAGTGTCTTGTGAAAGTGTGTCCTAGACTACACTTACATAAAATGTACATGAAAGGTGGAAACCTCAAATCTAATATGAATTATATGTGCCTACTGAAATAAACATTTGTATAAATTACATCAATAAACAAAAATAAGAGTTGATTTTGTTTTCAAGATATTGCCAGAGCAGACCATTTTTTTTTTGACAGGAAGCATAAATGTACCAAGGGAGATATAATTAAACATTGAAAACAATGCTTGAGTATTTTTATAACTTCTGTGTGCAATGAAGAGCATAACAATGGCCTAATTTTGAGGCACAGTTTGTTCCTGTTCGGCTTCAAACATTTAAGTCTGGAGGAAGATGGAATGGAACACAAGGGGTTACTTTAGAAGACAAGAACTTTCTGAAGAAATGAAAAAAACACTGCACAAAAGTGATTCAAGGATATTAACCAAAATCCTAAGCAAAATAAATAATAATAGTTGGGATTTCTGGTAAAAGATATTTAAACAAAATTACTTGACTTCCATATATATGTATATTTCAACATAGGGTATACATATATGTTTAGATATAGGATGATATGTTTAAGTGTAGGACATATATATGGGTGTGTATGTATATATTTATATACATACATGAATAGCTGACCTAGAAACTACTATGGATTAGAGTAATACTATAACTATCAGAAGAGTTTCCATAATGTATAAAGCAAAAGGGAACATACTAATAAAACTCAATAGAGAGATAGAGTATTTGAAATCCCACATAGAAAGATTAATTATACTGGGCTTAAAACCCCTTCTCCACAATCACCTCCACAATCACCTCCCCCAATACATACTCATAAACATATAGAGAAGCCGACTCACCTGCAAATTAACAAAAAATGTACTGCATTCTCCCAGAAAGAGCATCCTGACAGGTTCAAAATAAAACTGACAGAATGAAATTTATCTTCACTAAATTGAGAATGCTAATATATTTTTCTCAATTTTCTGTGTATTATGGTGTTTTGACATCTTCACAAATTTTTCTGGTGCCATAGAGTACCCATGTAGGGACTGGGCAATTCTTGGAGATAGCAAAAGTTCCTGAGCATGCCTTTGATATGCAAACTAACTAATTTACAGCCACATCTTCTCTCTCTGGCCCATGTTCTCCAAGAGGCAATATTCTGCCTTAATCATCCCCCGGCTGGGTATGAGGCAACCAGGTACCACTCCTACAGCTTGGAGGCTGCCCAAATTATTCAAATTAGCCATGCCTAAGCTGTGTACCCTGCCCTGTTTTGCCTTTGCCACCAAAACCCTAATCAATGCTTTGGCCCAGTGCATTCACCTTGCTCCTGTCTCTTCACCACATTGGTATTTTTCCATGTAGCTCTACATGTGCCATGCCTCCTGTCTTTAGGACTTGTATTTTATACTTGTTTTCCTGAGCCTCTACTCTGTCTTCTCTTAGTGTTGCACCTAACTGACCATCTCTAAGAGAATATAAAACAAAAGATAAAGAAAAAAATAGCAAAGGTGTCAGAAAGAGATATTTCCTGTCTTTCTATCTACCTCTAGGACAGAGAAAGAGGAAAGTTTGTCACAGGCGATGCAATATTACTGACTAATGAATCCAAATAGCATCAACTGAGTTTTCATATGGCATGTAATAGTGCAGACATGTCAAAGCTCAGTAAACTTCTACCATACTAGTGAGTAATATATTCATCTTGAAGGTATGTATGTTGAAGAAATTCTGATTTGTACAAAACTGGAATATTTTATTCCAGAGTAGTAAATACACAGCTTGGGAACCTGTAATAAGTACACTGGTCCAAAATGAAAAAAGGTAAAATATCTTCATAGTTCTAGGGGAAAATACTGTATTTTGAGTTTGTAAAGATGTCTATTTTAAATTAATGGGAAAGGGTGGGCAAGTAATAAATGTCTGGGGAAAAGTTGGGTGCCTAATTTAAAAAATAAAGCTAAAAAGTCCCTACTCCATGTAACTCTAATGAGTAATATAAATTACTGATATCACCAAGAAAATAAACCCAAATCTATGAAAATATTGGAACAAAGGAATTTTTTATGATTAGGTATCCCCACCCTAGATATACACATGACATATGCAAATAATTCCTATATTCTTGGATTTTTTTAGAATTTGTATATCAGAATTTGTTTTTGGTTTAATACATTTCTAATAGCCATAATAATAATGCTATAAGCATTGTTCTTTTTGTATATTTTAATAATACCACAAAACTGATTAAGTCCACAGATTTTAAAAAATCCCGTTTAAAAGGATCTGTACTGACCATATGTCAGGGTTCAGGTGTTGCATTTGAGGTTTTGGGGCAATGTTAAGAGCAAAGAAGGCGGCGGGAGTTGTCATGGAGGGGCCTCAAAGAGGGAGGCCACTTTATTCTGCACACAAATGTACTTCTTATACTACTATACTGCTAATTCATGGTTACATAAGTGTTTTAAGATGCACATGCGTGTGGCCTTCATGGCCAGGCATCTGGCCTTCAAGGCCCTTATCTAGCTCCTTTCCCATGGGCACAACAGGTTTCTCAAGGCCAGACATACCTGGGGTGAAGCAGCAGGCAGCTGTCCTCATAGAACAGTAGGGGAAAGGGTGTGGGGGTGGGGGCCTTCCCTATGCCATAACATTTATATAGACTATTTAAATGATTAAAAATAAAATCTAGAAATTTATGTCTGGATAGTCAAACAAGAGCCTTGGCTCCAAACTGGAAATAAATGAACTCTAAAATGTTCATTTGTCTTCTATAATTTATTACATTATTTAGAGTGTGCCTCCATGTATTAGGACAAAGTCTCACATATATGTGTATAAACTGGGAATCTGCTAGAAAAAATAAAATCTAATCCCAACCAGTTTAAGCATAAAAAGAAAGTATGTTCTTTGCTACATCCAAGTGCTCTCTTTTCCTCCCTTCATATCAGCTCTGCTTTCCTCTTAGTTGGTTCCATTCTTAGACAAACTCTCAACGAATTGGCAAAATTGGTCCCCTCAATTACAGGTTAACTTGTCCTCAGAGCTTGTGATTTATAGATTAAGGGTCATTTCCCCCAATAACTCATATTAACCTCTGAGGTAACAAATAACCAGAAATTCTAATACAGGTTGAGTTTTGTGCCACTTCTGGAGAAGAAAGATGGCTCTAACTTATTAAAAAACAAAAAAAAATCATGGAGAGAATGAGTTGCACATGCCAAGAGTGCAGGAAGGCCAAAACAAAAAAATGTTCTTTTCAATACGTAAAAGGGGAAAAATAAACTTAATCTTTGAGAAAGCAAGCGAGTAACTGTAGTAGAAGGTGAGGAAATGTGAGGGAAAAACATGATATCCCATCTCATTATTTAATATTTTTATTTAGATTGTTTTACAATACGTATGTACTAATATATTACTACTATAATCATATTAAGAACTGTAAGTGTGAATACAAATTATAAAAAGAAAAATATTGTTTCCCTGATGCAAGATGGGGAAGATACTTTCCTCCCAGCCCTTCTCTTTGGGCATTTACTTCAGATAACCTGTCACTGTAAATGCTTTTATTTGTCCCTTTGAGATGCATGTAAATCTTTTTTAAAGCTGAGTGGATCACTTGTCAGCTTTATCAATCACAGATCTTCTCAGACTTGGGAACCATCATTTTGAATATGACCACCAAAGATGAGAGCACCCCCATTTCCCAGTGTTCCTTGGAAAGTAGGAACCCAACTTCAGCTGGTGCTGGGCACCAAGCTGAAAATATACCTACTGTTTTAATAAATTATATTTTTATTTTTCCTTTAGATAAAGGCAATTAGCAAACACAGATGGTTATCCCAATTATCAGGCAAATTAACAATGAACAAAGTGTGACAAGCAGTGCTTATCAAATCCTGTACTTAAGGATCGGTTACCATTTATTTTGAGAACATGTATGAAGTAGGTTGCATATTCTCCACCTCATGAAAGAATGAGACTTTTCTTATCTTGCAATCTCTTCAATAAATTGTCTATAATGTGTGTAATATTCTTATTCAATAATACAATGTTTTTTTCTCTTCTATACTTAAGAGAATTTAGCAAGAGATTTTGTTTTTAGTATTTCTCCAACAGAACATTAAGTAAGCTAAAAAGTATGTTGAAGGTCTTACAAGTATAAAATAGCACTGTCCAGAAGAACTGTACATACATAATTTTAATTTTTCTAGTAGCCACATTAAATAGTAAAAGGAACGAGATTGAAATCTGGTCTGTATCTTATATACATATCATGTCTCAAATCAAATGTTAAATTTTCTTTGGAAATAACTGACTACATTTAGATTATTTTAAATGTGAAGATTAAAAAAGTAAGATACATATATTAAGTTGTTCCAAATAGACTTTTCTAATAACCCAAAGAAACAGCTTTAAAAATTAAAATTTCAAAAAAATTAGTGCTTCAGTCACAGTTGCCCCATTCCAAGTGCTCACTAATTCTCTGAGGATGATTGGTGGCTACCATACTGGACATCACAGTTCAGAAATTCAGTATATGGTACCAAGATCAGAAGATGGCAGACAGCAGAGCACATGTCACAAGTGACCAGCAATACTACAACAGACAAGCCAGAGCAGCAGTTCTGGAACTTTCACTGGCTATTAATAACAGAACTGCCACTTCTGGAATTGTCAATGAAAAGAGACATAACCCAATAAACTACAAAGGAGGAACTGTATGTAGAAGCCCTAAAATGAGATTTTGGAGTGTGTAGGAGGTGCTGTCTCAGGATTCATGGAACTAATTTGGGAAAAATTAGGAAGGTCTCTAAGGAGAGTACTGAAGATGCCTTAGAAACAGTGTTTTTATAAAATTTTCTTTTTCTGTCTCTTTGTGTTCCAAGTAGTGAAGTGTAAATAATGCTAATGTTAAAGGAACATTTGAGTGAGAACTAGTAGAAACTCTGAGGGTGTTCTAAACCAAACCATATAATAAATACATTCATTTAATCTTTTGAATAAATGTTAACATTACTAGTCATGTGATGAGCTTACCATCTGTAATACCAAAAGAGTACTACAGTCAATAATTTGGAATAATATTACTTAATAGTGTAGCAGCTTATAGGCATAAAACTGTCTTAAGTACAAAGTATGTAAAAATTAAGCTACAAAGAAAACTTCATAGTGCTTATACTCCAGTGATACAGGAAAATTGCCATACTTTAAAGTTAAAAAAGAGGTATGCTTAAAACAGTGACTTAACAGTCCCTATTCCTGGAGGACCGAGACTTACCTCAGGCATCCTGTCAATCAATGTTCAACTTGAACCCATGTAAGCTAAAGCATAGATCAGGTATTTCCTTATACTCTAAGACTCCAGCTGATCATCTTTAGGACAACATATACAAAAGCATTCTGAAGTATTATGTTGAACGGTGGGGTGGCAGGAGGGTGCTTACAGTAGCAGGTGCCCGGCCTACAGCTACTCAGCACAGAATACAGCTACATGAAGCCGCACTTCTGACTTCAGCATCTGGCACTCTACCTGCAGGCTCCCTTGGCCCACAGGGCAGATCAGATATATCCAGTGATTGATGACCTATGGAGAGACCCACAGAGGTCCCCAGAGGGATGGAGCTGCAGGTACCTATAGTGGATACTTGCCTGATAAACTCTGTTGGCTTCCTTCCCTTCCTCATTGTTCCAATCTCCTAGCAGTGTCCCCATGAAACAACTCACACTCAAATCTTTGTCTCAGAGTCTACTTCAGGAGGAAACAGATGAAGGCAGAGATACACATAGAGACCAGGAAAACTCAGACATAGATTAGACTATATTTCTCTGGCCCATGAACTGTCTTTTATCAAATCCTGAAGAGCAAGGATCAGTGACAAGAATAAAGCTAGGCACTCAATCATTTAAGCAAAATGTTTTTTCTGTTTAAATAAGTCAGATGTCACTGTTCCCATGAAATTATCTACATAAAATTGTACATACAAAGTAATGTCTTTAAATAACTATATTAAGTGACTGACTACTGAGATCCAGTATACTATAAATGATATGATATCCAGATATTTAAAATAAATTATACTTATTCCACAAGATTATAGCAGGGAATATTTTGTTAGTTAAATAAAATTATCTTCTGTAGAATTAAAACTGTTATGACCAGTGTAAACCTAGAGAGAGAAAGTTATTAAATATGTAAGTTGTAAGTATAATTTTTTTCCTTTCTTAAAAATATGGAGAGGAGAGGAACCAAGATGGCAGCATGAGTAGGACAGTGGAAATCTCCTCTCCAAAACATATATATTTTTGAAAATACAACAAATAAAGATTTGTCTTTTAGATTCCTAAAAGAGAGACCAGAAGATATAGGACAATAGCCAGGCTACATCTACATCTGTGAGAACCCAGTGCCTCACAAAGGGGGTAAGATACAAGTCGTGGCCCAGTGGGACCAAGCAACACACCTATTCCAGCTCCCCAGCGAGAGGAGAGGAGTCAGAGCGGGGAGGGAGAAGGAGCCCAGGACTGCTAAATACCCAGCCCTAGTCATCCGCACTGGGAGAGCAGACATACATTGCATGGTGTGCTGGATACTAGGGAAATGGGACAGTAAAACCTGTGAGCAGGTCCCTGCAGCCGGCACCCCTGAGACAAAAGAAAAGCGAGTGCTTTTTGAAATTCTTAAAGGGACAGGAGCCTCACAGCTGGACGGAAGTGTCCCAACACACTCAGCCCAGCAGCTGGGAATCCCGGGGAACTCCAGAGGCCCTACCCCCCTGGGCAGCAGCACTTCTCTGAGGACCCTCATGGCGATAAACAGCCTCCCACCCATTCCCCCTCCTGCACGGCCTGCCATAGCAGAGAAGCAGCATGAAAGTGGCCATGCCTACAGCAAACACGCAGAGCTTACTCCACAGAGGCCCGGACAAGAATAAGAGATCCCATCTGCATGCGGCTGCCCAGCACAAACTGCTAGGGGTTGCAGTTCTCCCAGGAAATGAAGGCCAAGAGCAAGTGGAAAGGGACAAGTTTCTCCCAGCTGGAATGCATGAACTGCCCACGACCACCTTTATAGCCATGAAAAAGCAGAAGAATTTGATCCAGACCAGAATAACCCAGACATCCTCACCTGAGAGGGAACCTGGGGAGATAGATTTAACCAATCTTCCTGAAAAATAATTCAAAATAAAGGTCAAAAACATGCTGATGCACTTGCAGAGAAATATGCATGAGCTAAGGAGGGAGAATACAGAAATAGAACAATCTCTGGAAGGACTTAAAAGCAGAATGGACAAGATGCAAGACGCCACTAATGGAATAGAAATCGGAAAACAGGAATGCATAGAAGCTGATGCAGAGAGAGATAAAAGGATCTCCAGGAAAGAAAGAATATTAAGAGAACTGTGTGACCAATCAAAACAGCACAATATCCAGTGTACCAGAAGAAGAAGAGAGAGAAAAAGGGATAGAAAGTGGCTTTGAAGAAATAATTGCTGAAAACTTCCCCAAACTGGGGGAGGGAATAGCCTCTCAGACCACAGAAGCACACAGAACTCCCAACATAAGGAACCCAAGGAGGACAACACCAAGACACATAATAATTAAAATGGCAAAGATCAAAGACAAGGACAGAGTATTAAAGGCAGCCAGAGAGAGAAAAAGGTCACCTACAAAGGAAAACCCATCAGGCTATCATCAGACTTCTCAACAGAAACCTTACAGGCAAGAAGAGAACGGCAGGATATATTTAATGCAATGAATCAGAAGCATCTTGAACCAAGGATACTGAATCCAGGACGATTATCATTTAATATGAAGGAGGGATTAAACAATTCCCAGACAAGCAAAAGTTGAGGGAATTTGCCTCCCACAAACCACCTCTACAGGGTATTTTAGAGGGACTGCTCTAGATGGGAGCACTCCTAAGGCTAAATAGATGTCACCAGAGAAAATAAAATCACAGCAAAGAAAGCAGAACAATCAAATACTAACTAAAGGCAAAAAATACAAGCAACTACCCACAAAAGCAGTCAACGGAAACACAAAAGAGGACAAAATAAAACACCTAACATACAAAGAAAGGAGGAGGAGGAATAGGAAGGCAGAGAAACAAAAGAATCCTCTGACTGTTTATAATAGCTCAATAAGTGAGTTAAGATGGTCAGTAAGATACTAAAGAAGCTAAACTTGAACCTTTGGTAACCACGAACCTAAAGCCTGAAATGGCAATAAGTACATATATTTTGATAATCATCCTAAATGTAAATGGACTGAATGCACCAATAAAAAGACACAGAATAATAGAATGGATAAAAAAGCAAGATCCATCTATATGCTGCTTACAAGAAACTCACCTCAAACCCATAGACATGCACAGACTAAAAGTCAAGGGATTGAAAAAGATATTTCATGCAAACAATAGGAAGAAAAAAGCAGGTGTTGCAGTACTAATATCAGAAAAAATAGCCTTCAAAACAAAGAAAGTTATGAGATACAGAAGGACATTATATAATGATAAAGGGCTTAGTCCAACAAGAAGATATGACCATTATAAATATATAAGCACCCAACACAGGAGCACCAATATATGTGAAACAAATACTAACCAAACTAAAGGAGGAAATAGAATGCAATGCATTCATTTAAGGAAACTTCAACACACCACTCACTCCAAAGGACAGATCCAACAGACAGAGAATAAGTAAGGACACAGAGGCACTGAACAACACACTAGAACAGATGGATCTAATAGGTATCTATAGGACTCTGCACCCAAAAGCAACAGGATACACATTCTTCTCAAGTGCACGTGGAACATTCTCCAGAATAGACCACATACTAGGTCACAAAAATTGCCTCAGTAAATTTAAAAAGGTTGAAATTCTACCAACCAACTTTACAGACCACAAAGGTATAAAACTGGAAGTAAATTGTACAAAGAAAGCAAAAAGACTCACAAACACATGGAAGCTTAACAACATGCTCCTAAATAATCAATGGATCAACAACCAAATAAAAATAGAGATCAAGCAATATATGGAAACAAATGACAACAACAACACAAAGCTGCAACTTCTGTGGGATGCAGTCAATGCTGTTTTAAGAGGACAGTATATAGCAATCCAGGCATATTTAAAGAAGGAACAACAATCCCAAATGAATAGTCTAAAGTCATAATTATCAAAATTGGAAAAAGAAGAACAAATGAGGCCTAAGGTCAGCAGAAGGAGGGACATAATAAAGATCAGAGAAGAAATAAATAAAATTGAGAAGAATAAAACAATAGAAAAAAATCAATGAAATCAAGAGCTGGGTCTTTGAGAAAATAAGCAAAAGAGATAATACCCTAACCAGACTTATAAAAAGAAAAAGAGAATCTACACACATCAACAAAATCAGAAATGAGAAAGGAAAAATTACGATGGACCCCACAGAAATACAAACAATTATTAGACATTACTACAAAAATCTATATGCTAACAAGCTGGAAAACCTAGAAGAAATGGACAACTTCCTAGAAAAATACAACCTTCCAAGACTGACCAAGGAAGAAACAGAAAATCTAAACAGACCAATTACCAGGAACGAAATTGAAGAGGTAATTAAAAAACTGCCCAAGAGCAAAACCCCTGGACCAGATGGATTTACCACGGAGTTTTATCAGACATACAGAGAAGACGTAATACCCATTGTCCTTAAAGTTTTCCAAAAAATAGAAGAAGATGGAATACTTCCAGACTCATTCTATGAAGCCAGCATCAGCCTAATACCAAAACAAGGAAAAGACCCCACCAAAAAAGAAAATTACAGACCAATATCCCTGATGAACATAGATGCAAAAATAGTCAACAAAATATTAGCAAATGGAATTCAAAAACACATCAAGAGGATCATACACCATGATCAAGTTGGATTCATGTCAGGGATGTGAGGATGGTACAACATTTGAAAATCTATCAACATCATCCACCACATAAACAAAAAGGACAAAAATCACATGATCATCTCCATAGATGCAGAAAAAGCATTTGACAAAATTCAACATCTATTCATGATAAAAACTCTCAACAATGTGGGTATAGAGGGCAAGTACCTCAACATAATAAAGGCCATATATGACAAACCACAGCCAACATCATACTTAACAGCGAGAAGTTGAAAACATTTCCTCTAAGATCGGGAACAAGACAGGGATGCCCACTCTCCCCACTGTTACTCAACATAATACTGGAGGTCCTAGCCATGGCAATTACACAAAACAAAGAAATACAAGGAATCCATATCGGTAAAGAAGAAGTCAAACTATCACTATTTGCAGATGACATGATATTATACATAAAAAACCCTAAAGACTCCACTCCAAAATGACGAGAACTGATATCAGAATACAGCAAAAGTCACAGGATACAAAATTAATACACAGAAATCTGAGGCTTTCCTATACACTAACAATAAACTAATAGAAAGAGAAATCAGGAAATCAATTCCATTCACAATTACATCAAAAAGAATAAAATACCTGGGAATAAAACTAACCAAGGCAGGGAAAGAACTATACCCTGAAAACTATAAGACATTCTTACGAGAAATTAAAGAGGACACTAACAAATGGAAACTCACTCCCTGCTCTTGGCTAGGGAGAATTAATATCGTCAAAATGGCTATCCTGCCCAAAGCAATCTACAGATTTGATGCAATTCCTATCAAATTACCAACAGCATTCTTCAACAAACTGGAACAAATAGTTCTAACATTCATATGGAAACACCAAAGACCCCAAATAGCCAAAGTAATCCTGAGAAGGAAGAATAAAGTGGGAGGGATCTCGCTCCCCAACTTCAAGCTCTACTACAAAGCCACAGTAGTCAAGACAATTTGGCACTGGCACAAGAATAGAGCCACAGACCAGTGGAACACCATAGAGTCTCCAGACATTAACCCAAACATATATGGTCAATTAATATATGATGAAGGAGCCATGGACATACAATGGGGAAACGAGAGCCTCTTCAACAGCTGGTGTTGGCAAAACTGGACAGCTACATGTAAGAGAATGAAACTGGATCATTGTCTAACCCCATACACAAAAGTAAATTCGAAATGGATCAAAGACCTGAATATAAGCCATGAAACCGTAAAACTCTTAGAAAAAAACATAGGCAAAAATCTCTTGGACATAAACATAAGTGACTTCTTCATGAACATATCACCCTGGGCAAGGGAAACAAAAGCAAAAATGATCAAGTGGGAGTATATCAAGCTGGAAAGCTTCTGTACAGCAAAGGACACTATCAATAGAACAAAAAGGCATCCTACAGTATGGGAAAATATATTCATAAATGATAAAGGGTTTATACCCAAAATATATAAAGAACTCATGCACCTCAACAAACAAAAAGCAAACAATCCAATTAAAAAATGGGCAAGGGAGCTGAACAGACAGTTCTCCAAAGAAGAAACTCAGATGGCCAACAGACACATGAAAAGATGTTCCACATTGCTAGCCATCAGAGAAATGCAAATTAAAACCACAATGAAATACCACTTCACACCAGTAAGGATCACCACCATCCATAAGACAAACAACAATAAATGTTGGCGAGGTTGTAGGGAAAGGGGAACCCTCCTACACTGCTGGTGGGAATATAAATTAGTTCAGCCATTGTGAAAAGCAGTATGGAGGTTCCTCAAAAAGCTCAAAATAGAAATACAATTTGACCCAGGAATCCCACTTCTAGGAATTTACCCTAAGAATGCAGTAGCCCAACTGAAAAAGACAAATGCATCCCTATGTTTATCTCAGCACTATTTACAATAGCCAAGAAATGGAAGCAACCTAAGTGTCCATCAGTAGATGAATGGATAAAGGAGATGTGGTACATATACTCAATGAAATATTATTCAGCCATAAGAAGAAAACAAATCCTACCATTTGTAACAACATGGATGGAGTTAGAGGGTATTATGCTCAATGAAATAAACCAGGTGGAGAAAGACAAGTATCAAATGATTTCACTCATATGTGAAATACAAGAACAAAAGAAAAACTGAAGGAACAAAACAACAGTAGAATCACAGAACCCAAGAATGGACTAACAGTTACCAAAGGGAAAGTGACTGGGGAGGATGGATGGGAAGGGAGGGAGAAGGGGAGAGAAGAAGAAAGAGGGCCTAACGATTTGCATGTAGAATGTGTGGGGGGGGGGCATGGGGAGGACTGTACAACACAGAGAAGACAAGTAGTGATTTTACAGCATCTTACTACACTGATGGTCAGTGACTAATGGTGTATGTGGGGGGGACTTGGTGAAGGGGGGAGTCTAGTAATCATAATGTTCCTCATGTAATTGTAAATTAATGATACCAAAAACAAAAAAATATATGGAGAGGTCACTATATATCAGGCATTTTCTCAGGTATGTGGGATACCTGTTAAAACAGAAGAAATAAGTCATTGCCTATACCGTAAATGAAAGCGAGAAGTAACCTTCAAGTAAAGATTTATATGTATAATAGTTAATAGGTAATGTTAATATTTAAGGATTCATTGGAGTTTGGAGGCAGGAAAGGCATATCTTTGCTCAGAATTATTAAATGATAAGTAATTGTAAGTGAACAGCTGTAAAATTAGGGAGTCAGGAGAAGCTAGTTGAACACTACACCAGTCTCCAGCTGATATTATAAATAGAGGAAGTTGGGGAAATAACAACTATCCCTGTGCTTGTTGAGTTTCTACCTAGCGCTGAGTGACAAACATAAAAGTTATCTGGATGACAAAAAAGAAACATCAGGTGGTAGTGTTATGGAAGAAATAGGTAAATGATGAAGATTATATATATGGATGACAGGATAGATTGAAATAGCCCACCAAGTTTCCAGTTATAAGAGACACACACACACATATACCCATAAGGCACAAAGATCATGAAAGTTCAGAGCACACACCAAAGAAAGAAAAGAACATGAGCTTCTAGAGAGAGAAATAATTTAACTTTCTAGGGTTAAGAATCAGAAGCATCAGCAATTGTAACTGTAATATCTAGAAAAGAGTGATTTAATTATTTTTGGAAAAAAATACTGAATACAATCTATACTATGCCAAACTACAAATAAAACATTTAGATAGAAGTTTTGTATTAATTTCGCAAGGAAACAATATTTCTCATTCACTTGTTCTCTGGGAAGTCTGGAAGGTTAGATTTGCTCTAGAAAATAAAAGATAGATATAGAACATCTAAGGAAACAAGGATTTTAACAGCAGTGAGAGGAAAAAAAATTCCTAAGATAACAGCTGTGCAACAAGCCCAGAGAGGAAACAATTCAAACTGAAGGAAAGAATGTTCTAGGAAAGAGAGTTCCCTGGAGAAAAATGAAATAGATCCCCTCATGTGTTAGAAATAGGTTCACATAAAATCTCATATATATAAGTTCTTCAACATTATATATTGGTGATATCTATCCCACATTCTCTAACACTGTCAACAGAATTAAAAATTTTAAATATATATATATATAGGAAATATGTATATAGTTTTCTAAAATTTTTTAAATGAATCTTATACAAAGATTTTAGGACTGGGAATCAATGATTTTTAAACTCAGCAGAATAAAACTGGTCCAAAGTAGAATTTCAAATTCACACATATATACATGTACGTGAGCATACATACACATATATATATATATGTTACACAAACTACTTATCCAATTAAAGGAGGACAGTTTCTTAATGGACCTATGCAAAAAACTGCATTACTATAAACAGTAAAGAGAACTCTAAGTATTCGTTACAGAATTTTAAGGGTTCAGTGAGAACAATTTACTATTTAAAGGATGTTCCACTCTAGCTTGAGCAAGTAAATCCTGTTAAATTGAGGCTTAAAGATAGGTGAAAAAGAATGAGAAAAGGCTTCCCATACACAGAAAATAGAATATTTAAAAATATAATTAAAATGTTCTAAAACAAATAACCCCAGTTAGTAATACCTAACCGTTCATCAGTTCCTTCAGTCCTATGTAATTAACTCTCCTGCAGTGTGATTTCATGAAGTTATCCATTTCTAAATTAACAAGAATCCTTAGTCTTTACTGTGGTACAGTCTGCGTGTCTAAGTACTAGTACTCTGAACTCGAAGGCCTGTAATGATTAGTACTGAAGAGTACCTAATGTAGTTCTTCTCCAAGACTGCCTTTCCTTCTTGAAGACTTAACTTCTAGCCTACAACCTTTAGCAGAAACTTCAGGCAAGCATGGAAAAAATAAATAAAACATCAATTACTAATGATATGACTCAGTGACTTTAATTCATTATGCTATTCAACAATATCAAGTGAAGAAATGTAAAATGATCTTTTAGGATATATTTCATGACAATCTGATCAATATCTGGAAGGCAAGCACATATTAAGACAGCAAGAGCATTGTCACCTCTCCAGGGTGTTTTCTTCTGTTTAAACAAGGTACCTGTTCACTCCAGGGTACTTCCAATCCTTCCTGTAACAAATTTATCTTAATGATAGTTTACCTGCATTAATTAACCCAGAAAAAGTTGCGGTTCTATTTATCAATGTGTATCAAGGGACATACTTTTACAAAGCAAAATATAAAAGAAATTATAAGTGAAAATATTGATAGATTTGATAACATAGTATACATTTTTCAATGTGTGTAGAAGAAACCATACAAGTCAAATTTAATGATAAATTAAAAATACAACAAAAAATAGCTAAAAGTTTAATATACTACAAAGATACATATTTCTAACAAATAAATACAAGAAAGTTGAGCAGCCAGTTAGTTTATAAAAGAATAAGAAATTAAATATTCAGGTAGAAAAAAATATACATATATATATATATATATAAATGGTCATAATTTTGTGTAGCATTTCTAAAAATAGTCTCACAACACATATCAAATACCACAAATTTGATCCAACAATTTACTATTATTCCTAAGTAAATAGTTAAAGATGTAAGGAATCAAATTCTTTACAAACACCCAAATTGCAATGTTATTAGAGTGATGTCAAGACCTAGAATAAAATGCCAATTTAAAGAAATGGTCAAGTAAATTAGAGTACATATAAACAGGCCAATTTGTTTTACTGTACATGTATATGTGTAATCCAATTTATAGACAAATATGATTATAATGTTTAGCACATTAACAAGACTGAAGTCTAAAACTACACATTCTTTTGCTACCTATTGACCAAAAT
This sequence comes from Manis javanica, assembly GCF_040802235.1. NCBI lineage: Eukaryota > Metazoa > Chordata > Mammalia > Pholidota > Manidae > Manis > Manis javanica. The sequence continues at coordinate 56,322,855 of NC_133163.1, read as the reverse complement.
ACTAATTTCTTCCAGGCAAGAAAACCCCTTCTGGTTTCTTAAACTTTGCCAACCATACTTGATGGGTTTCTCCTATTTTGTGTATATAATTTACAAACAGGCAGCCACTTGATTTTTCTGAGTGCCATCAGATTTTATTTTAGCAGCCTGATACATTACATAGAATAGCATAAATGTCCAGTGCATTATCAATTTCCAGTGTTCTAGGGATAGATGGACACAAACATGTAAAAGCTGTGGTGAAATAATTGGTAATTGTCTTGCTAATGCTTTTGGAGAAACAAGTGCAATCATGCTGACAGCCTGTAGTGCTGATGGAGAATTACAGAATCAATCTTCTTGTCTGAAAGACCACTCTTCTGAGTTTCTCTGCCCACTCCAGGGACTTACACGCTCAGCAGGAATGCCATTATCAGCCTGATAATGTTTCAGTTTTTATAATTCTTCCTCAGTACATTCATTCAAGGATGAGAGAAGGCTTGGCTCTTTTTCTCTTTGCTTTTGAACAGCTAATCCCTCTCTTACCTCACCAAAGGTGATATTTCTCTTTCTGAAAGACATCTCACAATGTAGCTGTTTAAGGCAAAGCTCAACTCATTGGTCCGTCTTTATATCATAGAGTATATATGATTAGGCTAAGTAAAAACTACTGGAGATTGTGGATTGTCAGGAATTTTGAAAAGTTCTCCCTTACTCAAACTGAATTGCTCCAATTACCCTGTTTCTCAATAATCTAGTACTAATCTTACATTTATAACATGGGGATATCACTACACACAAATAATCAAGATGAATTGAGGCAGACAAGAAATAAAAGGCATCCAAGTTGGTAAGAAAGAGATGAAATTGTTACTATTTGCAAGTGACATGATACTATATATAGAAAACCCTAAAGATTACACTAAAAAATCTATTAGAACTAAGAAAAGAATTCAGTAAATCATAGGATATAAAATCAATATACAGAAATCTGTTGTGTTTCTATATACAAAAAGCAGAAAGAGAGATTCGAGAAAATATTACACTTAAAATTGTATTAAAGAGAATGCCTAAGAATAAACCTAACCAAGGAGGTGAAAGACCTATATTGAAAACTGTAAGACACTGAAAAAAGAAATTGAAGACAGAAATATGTAAATGGAAGGATATTCCAGGCTCATGGAATAGAAAGAATGAATATTGTTAAAATGGACATACCAACCAAAGCAATCTACAGATTGTATGCAATCCCTATCAAAATACCAATGGCATTTTTCATTAAACTAGAGCAAATAATCCTAAAATTTCTATGGAACCACAAAAGACCCTGAATAGGCAAATAAATCTTGAGAAAAATTATAGTCTTTAATTTCAAACTATACTACAAAGGTACAGTAATCAAAACAGCATGCTACTTACACAAAAAAAGATATATAGGTCAATAGAATAGAGAGTCCAGAACTAAACCTGTGCCCATATGGTGAATTAACCACAACAAAGGAAGCAAGAATATACAATAGGGAAACGACAGTCCCTTCAATAAATGGTGCTGGGAAAACCGGACAGCTTTTCATTCAAAAGAATGAAACTGGATCACTATCTTATACCATACACAGAAAAAAAAACTTGAAATGGTTAAAGACCTAAATATAAGATGAAACCATACAACTTCTAAATGAATACATCAGCAGTAACTCTTTAACATGGTATTTTTTTTCCCTCTGGATGTCTCTCCTGACAACGGAAACAAAAGCAAAAATAAACAAGTGGAACTATATCAAACTAAAACCTTCTGCACTGTAAAGGAAACCAGCAACAAAATGAAAAGACAATCTACTGGATGGGAGAAGATACTTACAAATCATATGTCTGATAAAGAGAAATTATCCAAAATATACAAAAACTCCTACAACTCAACATCAAAAAACAATCCAATTAAAAAGTGTGCAGAGGAGCTGAACATTTTTCAAAAGATACACAGATGGACAAAGGCACATGAAAAGATGCTCCACATCATTAATCATCAGGGAAACGCAAATCAAAACCACAATGAGATATTACCTCACACCAGTCAGAACGGCTAACATCAAAAGCAAAAAATAACAAGTGTTGATGAGGATGTGCAGAAAAGGGAACCCTCCTACACTGTTGGTGAGAATGTGAATTGGTACAGTCACTACACAAAGTGGTATGTATACTCAGCCATAAAAAAGAATGAAATCTTGTCACTTGCACAACGTAGATGGACCTAGAGGGTATTGTGCTAAGTGAAAAAAGTCAGAGAAATATAAATACTATATGATTTCACTTGTATGTGGAAACTAAAAACAAAACAAATGAACAAATAAACAAGGCATAGACTCATAAACAGAGAAGACACTGGTTGTTGTCATAGGGGTAAGGGTGTGGGAGGATGGACAAAATAGTTGAAGGGGATAAAAAGGGACAAACTTCAGTTATAAAGTCAGGAATGAAAGTACAGTATAGGTAATATAGTCAATAATACTGCAATATCTTTGTGTTAAGTATTTCATAATATATATTTTTATTGAATTACTATGTTGTATACCTGAAACCAGTGTAATACTCTATACTTTATTTCAATAAAAAGTAAATATTGTTAATTTAAAAAGTGAAGATGTATTGAGACATAGTTTCTAGCTAAATTTACTAAAAGCAAAGATAATCATAGGACATAATTGGAATAAAATTGATTATTTAGCTGAATTTTTAAGCATCAATACTAATCTCAATGCAAGCAAACATGAAACCTCAAGCAATGGAGAAGGACTGTTCTTTAGAGAAAATAAAACTGTTTAAAATTTTTTATTTGACATACATTTATGTCTGCAAATAATTTTATTTCCAGCTTTTCAGCTTTTGATCTGGGTTACCTTATAGAAGTCACAACTTATCTCAATTTCTTTTTTACTGTCTTCATTGCATGCATATTATATATCAAGAAGTTTCATTTTTCTGGCATTACAATTTTTGGGGGTAGTATATGCATATATTTTCACTCATTTAATTTAGACTAATAATTTAGACTTGATAATTTAAAATATGCGAAAATGTACTATTATATGGAAGTTTAAGGATTTTCTTCAGTCCATTCTTTCAAATTAAGACACATTTTAATTGTAAATGTTCACTCAAATTGACTAGAAAATAGGGTCAAAATCTTGGTATCAGAGGTCATTTTTAAAGTATGGCTATGATGGCCTGAAAATATTTCTTTATATTTTTGTATTTTACTTACCTCACTTATCTAGATCATATTTCACTTACCAAGTTTTATTTTTGTTGAAATTGTTTTGGGATAATTGTAGAATCATGTGCAATTTTAATACAGAGATCTCATATATACTTCACCAGGTTTACTCTAGTAGTAACATCTGGCATAGTAATAAAAATATCACAACCAAAAAAATGTCATTGATACAATTTACCCAACTTACTAAAATTTCACAATTTAACATGTACTTGTTTGTGTGCATGTGTTTGATCTTACTTTGCCTATCAGAGTTGTGTATTATATTATTTATAGGAATTATTTTAGCCCCCCCTCATCCTTGCTTTCAAAAGTGAATAATATTAAAGAGATGATTTCACATCTGAAAATACAGAGCTAAAAATACAACATATTAAAGCATATTTGGTAACTAACCTAAAGCCTTGGTGTTGAGGTTATGCTGGATTGTATTCTGTATCAACTGAAAAAGATTCTTACCGAAACCCAGTCACAAAAGAGAATTAGCAGAACGCCAGTTATGTATAGCCATTCTAGCTATGTCTTTCAGACATTCTATCAATGGATTAGGAAGGCTATTCTACTACAGAATAGTAAGAAGGAAGGGTGGTTTTACAAATTTTTCTATTAGTAAGTTTTGAGAGTAATGGTATTTTTTGCAGACTGAATAAAGTGACCAATATACAACTAGCTATTTTAAAATAATAGAGTATTTCCTGATTTTCTTAGTTACAATATAGTAGCTACAATTGAGATTAGAATACATGGAAGTCTATCCAAATAGGTATGACACAAACAGCTGTATATAGGATTTACTTGCTAGAAATTAATGTACAGGATAGATTTAATGTATTGTTTTAAACCAATACATGCTTATCAATAAATAAATAATAACAAATAGTGGTCATTAAACCACTATTAATCATAATATATTATCCTTACTGTTTACTAGAGAATTATATATTTTGATATAATAAAAGCACTTGAAAGTGTGCAATAGATACTTACACTGAATTCTTCAAAAAAATAGAAAATGAAAAAATGAAAAAAAAAGCCCAAAACTCATTTTTGAAAGATCATTATAAAAATGATACCAAAATCTGACCAGGACTTTTTGAAAACTACAGGTGACTATCATTCATAAGCACACTTGCAAAAAGTCTAAATGTTATCAGCAAACCAATCCAGTGCTCTATAAATTGGACCACACTGCGTTAATTCCAGTAAGACTGAGAAAAGCAGCCATCTAGGAGCTGGTCTGGCACTGTCACTGAACAGAATATGATGTTACTAATTAATAGCTATCCTGGTAATCACAGCTAGATTTTTTACTTTCTGCTATTAAATATAAGTCATTTCATAGCACAGCAATAACAAACAAGACCACTCTGTGATCGTGATGCATCAAGATAAAAGAAAACCACTCTATTATCATGTCTGAAACAGATAATTCTCTCCCAACTCAAGTTATATACATATACATTAAATATACATGGCTTTTTGTATGTCAATTATGACTTAATTGTTATACCACAAAAAAGACAAATATTCCCCTAGATTGGTTAATATAGATTACTGCCATTCCATTTCCAATGATAGCTTTAGCCTCGTTTCATTTCTTTCACTTTATAGATAAGATTTTATAAAGTATCTACTCATAAAATTGTCCCCATGTCCTGAAAACATCTAATACAGAACAAAGTCTGGCTTTCTGAATAATCCTGAAAATCACCTAACCCATCCGATTTCTCTATTTCTTTCTAACAGCCCCTTACTGAGACATCCTGGGGTTTTCCATGGTATATGTTCTCCTGTGCTACAGAAATCAATAAACCCAAATTGTGAAAATGCACATATCCTCCTCATGGTCTCTAGCTTGAGGCCATTGATAATAGAAATGCAAAGATGATTTCATAGCCCCAAATCAACTAGTGTAATTGAATAAAGATAATTAAGAAAAATTATATGCTATCTAAATACATGAAGGGAAAGTATTTTATGAAATTCAACATCCATTCATGAGTTTTTAAAGTCTTAGTAACTTATATTTACTCAGTTTTCTTTATTATATATACTTATAAAAGTAGGAAGAAAAGGCAAATTACCTAATAAAGTTCACAAACAAAATAAAATGAAATACCTACAGTAAACATATAATAATGAAATACTGAAAGCTTTTACTTTGGGTCGAGGTTCAAGTAGGAAATGCCCGCAATGACCACTCTTAGTATGTATGGTATTGAAGGTCCTATCCAATAAGATAAGAGAAAACTAAAGTGAAAAGACTGTAAGGAAATATCATGACAGACAATAGTGCAAGTACTGTAGACAAAGTCAATTGTATTTTTACACACATGCAATGAACACAAATATATTTGAAAAGATACTACTTAAACAGCATAAAAGTACCCATAAAAACTATTGAAAGATGTACAAGATACTCACATTTAAATTAGATAAAGAATTGCAAACCAATAATGTAAAGATAGGAAACACTAAAGAAAACTAAACAGATATGAAGAGGCACTCACGAAAGAAAATATAAATATAGCCTAAAATACATGAAAGGGTAATGAAAATATTTTGAGAAAATCAAAAGCAAAATCACAATAAGATACCACTACACATTATACAAATATTTAGTCCACAAAATCTACAATTAAGACATCTGAGAATATTAAGTATTAGTAAAGATATAGATCAACAGGAATTCTCATACACTGGAGCAAGTTGGGAATATAAATTAGTAAAACTATTTTAGGAAATCAATGGCTGTTCGCTTCCAAACTTGAATACATGTACAAATAACATGGACACAGGAATTTATGAAACAGGAATTCCAGTTCTAGGGATATTTCTAATAGAAATGCATACACATGTGACCAAGAAACATGTGCAAGTTCATCACATAATTTTCCGTAATTGTATCAAACTGGCAACAACCTGAATCTCCATCAACAATGGAATAAATATGTTGCCATACAATCATACAACGGGAAACTCCCCAACAATGAATTAACTATAACTACATACAAGAATATGGATGATACTCACAAATACTATATTGACTGAAAGAATCTAGTTATAAAAATACTTACTGCATCACTCTATAAACTTCAATAAAACAGAACTCGACTATAGTCTTATGAGATGCATATAAAGGTGATCTATATTTTTGCAATCTTTTCAGGACCAAACAAAACTTAACTGGATGATCTGATATGGTCTAAAGCAATTTAAGTGCAATTAAAAATGTTATCAACATAGTTAATCTTCTTTCCCAGTATTATCTCATTTAGATATTCTACAGTGAGGATTATTTCATTTATTCTGAATGAGTGGTAGGAATTTCATGTGCAAGGAGCATGCTTTAGCAAATTTATATAGTATATTTCTGAAATTATTACCACAGTCAATCTGTATGCATTAGCACATCATCGTTATTTGCTCCATTTCATCAAGGGTAGTGATGATAGTTCATCTCCTTTACCTGATAGGAAATAAACCTAAATCATGAGTATAAAATCTAACTTGATTTTTTTTAATGCAAAACAACTACATTAACATGTGCAAAGGCATGACATTTATTTTATAACCTCCAGAAAAAGTAGGTCACTTTTTTGAATTGTCAGTTGAAAAAACAGTAAAGCAAAAATGGTTGATCTGAAATGTTTTTCACTTTTTCAAGTTGAAAATTATATATGCTTTTAAATCAGGAAAATAAAATTATTTTTAGCGTGGCCCACTATAACATAAAAGAAGTTTTTTCTTTCTTTAATGCAATAGAAGGTATATTTATAAAGACATGAGTATGTCACTGAATCAACACTTCTTTATATTAAATATGGCTACTAATATTAAATAAGGAGGAAAGATATCTATTTCCCCACTTCAGCAATTATTTCCTAACTAGTTTTTCAGTAGTTAAGAGTATCTAGTGGTGTATTATTTGCATTCATGTTTTATGTAGTTGTACAATGGAACAATGTTTCAAACACTAGGACAATATAATTGTGCCATAAACAATATACCTTGGCATCAATAATCCAACAAAACAATGGAATCACATTTATTATTCCAAACAGGGAATTCTTAACAATACCGCTTGTGTATATGTAATTACTTCTGTATACGCTCTTTTAAAAATTTTCTCCAGCGTTATTGAGTTATTATTGACAAGTAAAATTACATACATACAATGTGATTATTTAATACACACACACACACACACACACACACACCATTGTGAATGACCAGTCAGGTTCATTACCCAATCAGATGTTAATCGACATTTATCATCTCACATGGCTACTCTCTGTGTTTAGAATACTAAAGATTTACTCTCTTAATGAATTTCAAGTATACAATACAGTATTTTAACTACAGTTTCCATGCTGTACATTAGATCCCATAACTTACTCATAACAAAGGCCTGTATCCTTTTGCTATTATTTCCTCATTTCTTCCACCCTCTAGTCCGGGGTGACAACTATTTTATTCTGTTTTTAAGCATTATATATGAATCTGTTTTTAAAAATTCTAAAATTTCTCATTCTAGCTTATCTCAGTGTAATGTTCTCTCTGCTCGTATACCTCACTCCATCTCTGTGGAATGTTTTGCTCTGAACATAAAAATACCCACTTGGTTTCAAGTCTTTGGAATTGTCCATACAACCTACATTTCTATCAAATTATTTTAAGAAAATCATTGCCCATCCCATAAATTATAACATTCTATTAACTGAGATACAATAGCAAATTCATATTTTATTTGAAAAATGACTTTCATGTACCTATCCTGACATACACATGAAAATTCAGGCTATTTCTTCATCTCCTGGACAAAACAGGGTGACTGAAATGTTGATCTTTGTTCCCCAGTTAGTGCCTGCTGCATTTTGTTGCAATCTCTTTAGGGATATATTTTTTAACCATATCACAATGCCGTCGGAGACCTACTTGCCCAGTGGCATTAAAATTCCCTACTACACACAAAATTGTAGAAATGGTATAAGATTCATGATGCATCACTGAGATTAAAAGAGACATTTTAAAAATTGTTCATTACATTCTAGACTATTTTCATGTATTTCCCTTCCTTTTGAGCAATCTGTTAGTAGGTAATCTTAGCTAGTATGTAATCAGTCATTAGCATATATTTTAACTTTAAATTTTTTAGAAAAGTTGAAGCTTTTTATAGATATGCATTCAACAAGACTCAATTTAAAGTTATTAAGTAAAAGAAACACTCTGTTCACTAGAAAAAAATGCATGAGTACTATTTATTCTTGGTGAAAAGAAATAAAACCAAAGGTAACATGAGCCTGAAATAGAAGGTATTTTATTCTTTCTTTAGTGAAAGAAAAGATGCATTTGATTTTAACCTTTATTTTCAAAATGGGTAGAATATACTTTCACTGAAGGAAGATAGAATGACAATCTAGCTTTGGAATAATCTAGATTTTCCTATATTAGAAGATGATTCAGGCTTCCACTAATTCTCTTTACTCAAAAGTGCATGAGACTAAACTTGTAAGTTGCATAACTTTGTTATGGGATTTTGCATGGAGACAAAATTTCTGCTAAGGTGGGGATGTATTTGAATTTTGAGACAATAAAGAAGAGACATGTTTGGAGTGATGTTTGAGGGATTTCAGGTCTAAAATACTGATAACTTTAGATCTCTGCTAATTCCTCCTCCATCTGATTTTCTGTCTTCATCCACATCTCCTGTATCTTCTGTAGTTTCTAATTGAAACTACAACATAATTGTATACATAGGAATTCATAAATATAATCTTAAATTGAAGTGGGTGAAATTAGGAAGTGTCCTTCTTTAGTTCTCATTTAAGATACTGATCCTGGCTTTCTTTTTCTGGAATTAAATGCTATTTGATACCAGAATAAGGGATTCAGGAGTTGTACTTCCTGGGACTTGACACCCTGAGTAGTTAATTTGTCATCTGTAATGAGCCAGGACCCTACTTTTTCTTTGTTTTAAATATACTCCAGTGATCCAATGGCATTTCCTTCTGCAGAGTCACATTTTTCAGCCAGGCTTGTCAAACATATTTTTTAGAAGAAATGTTCAGTTCCCTCAAAGTAATTGAAAACTTCAAGGCTCATGTTTTCAGATATTGAAGGAGTCATCCTCTTCATCTACAGCAGGCAGAAGTTATAATTCATTACATTCAGGTGTTTGCAGTCTAGTTTCCTACAACTGACCTTTTCTAGTTACTTTTCTTTGAGGCATATCTGAAATATAATAAACACATTTATTTCTAAGTCTTCACAGTTACAGAAACTCTTAAAACAGTGCTGGGCATATGTACCTCAATAAAAAGATCATTTTAACCCCATTTTTATTCACAGTAAAAAGACCTTATTTATAAATGTCATTCACAGAAATTAGGCTGATTGATTTTTTGGTTGATAACTATGTTTAGTATCTAATGCACAAATTTCAGGAATTTTGTGAAAAACATAAGGCTTATAAACATATTCAAGAAAAAGTCAAGCCTCTTAACATATATTTCTTGCTGTAAATTGACAAGTTTTCTCATCCCTTCAGAAACCTAAGTACTTAACCCCAAACCATAAACCCTTGTCCTCTTTGCTCTCATTGGTCTTTTAATATAAATTTCCTGATATTTTTATTTTAAGTAAAGTTTTTCTAGGGAATAGTATAAAAATAAATGTAGCAGAGATTGATTTTATAAAACTATAAAAATGACCATTCAACTGTCTTTTAACAGTTAAATAATATTCCTATTATCACATTAATAATTAAATAAATATATAAAACATCTAATATATTATTACCATTCTTTTATGCTAAATTTTTTTGGCAGCCAATGTGAATATTTTTATTTCTCTGCACAATCAGGACTGCATGATCAGAGCTATCTGACAATATTTGTTGGCATCTGGGTCAAACTATGACTGAAGAATAAGCCTATGACAGAAACCTCAGGAAAGTGAGTGGCCTTACTTTTCCCTCTGCTCAAGCCATTCCTTCACATTGCAAATGGTTATAAAAATTCATTTCTTACCTCCACATAATTCAAGAGCAAATGTTTCTTTCCCTTTCTCCTATGGGGATTGGGGTAACTTTTCAAACTGTCCTGTAGAAGCTTCAGTATCATACTTCCAGGTTCCGCTACTGTGGTGAAAATCCCTCTTTTGCCCATGCAAGTAACATGTGTCTTCACAGATTTGCACATGGAGTAATAGATCATGGGGAACTGGCAGTGTTATTGCTAAGAGTAAATAATTAGTCTCATCTATGATCCAAGAATTACAACAATATTGTGTTTCAGGTCAGGGTAAAATAAATATAGACACTAAAAGCATCAAATTCTAAGAAAAAAATAATTCTCTGTATAAAATTCAGATTTTGCTTTATCAAAATAACCTTATTCTAAAGTATGAATAATTAAAGAATGCATATGTTGCTTTATTTTGCAACACTAAATTTCACTATTAAAAGCATAGTCATTATAACTAATGCTAACAATTAGCCATGTTTAGCAACCAATTATTCAATCATATGTTTCCTATATAATATGTTCCTACATTATTTTAAATGTAAGAACTGTAGCACTTAATGGCAAAATGATATCTTAAACACTTTTTAAATCTAGAAAGTATTATGTATTTTCTTATTTAAACAGAGGGAATAACTGTATCCTACACTGTCAATATTTGTTGGAATAACTTCATATAGTAAAAGTGAGGAAAAGAAAAATTAGTGATCTGTGTGTTTAACACAAGGTGTCAGAAAAGCTGATGGAACTCACTGAAGTATAAGTTGCTAATTTCCCTAGAAAACTCTAGGAAGTCTTTGGAAGAGTTCTTCAGTAGAGAATTTCCTGGAAGAACTTAAGCAAATTGTGAACATTTCTTCTGCTTAGTTTTCCCTTCACCTTCTAATATTCCAACTATATGTATGTTGCACCTTTTGAAATTGTCCCACAGTGCTTGATGTTCTTATTTTTTTGCTCTTCATTTTTTCTCTTGGTGTTCAGCTTAAGAAATTTCTATTGAGATTTTGTCAAATTTGCTGATTTTTTCCTTGGCTGTCACCTGTCTGCTGAGGAGCCCATCAGAGACATTCTTCATTTCTGTTACAGTGTTTTTGATTTGTAATATTTCTTATGACACTTTGGTAGAGTTTCCATCATCCTGCCTCTATTAAGCATTTTTTCTTGTATGTGATCAACTCTTTTAATTAGAGCACTATTAATCATAGTTATTGTAAATTTTCTTTCTGATAATTCCAAGTTATGAGTCTGTGTCTGATGGTCTAGTCCAACTGTTTTTCCTTGACTCTGACATCCCTTGAAATTTCTGTTGCTGAAAGCCAAACATGCTGAATTAGGTAGCAAGAACTGAAGTTAATAGACCTTTAGCTTGAGGATTTATGGTAATCTGGCTAGGAGTTGGGCTATGCTTAAAATTTCTGTAGCTATAGATGCCAGGGACTTGAATTCTTCTAGTGTCCTCGATTTTGTTTCTTAACTTTGGGCTTCTATAACTATCCCTCCTCAGAGTCTGAATCTCATGTCTCTTTCAGCTGTAATCTGTTGTTATTGTACTTGAAGACCTATTGGTATGGTGGTAAATTGTGGAGAAAGACGAGTGTTCTATGATTTTTCAATCAGATCTTAGATGGCCTCAATCAATGTGTCTGTATCACATGGATGTCACATTTATACATATTTCTTCAGTGGTATGGCTGTTTTTCTTCCAGTCTCTTACTGCCTTCCCAAAAAATCAATTTCCTTGAAGTCCTGTCCCCTGTGGACTACATTTTTCCCCCCTGAGATAAGAAATTTGGAAGGGAGGTTGCAGCAGGAGTAATTTCCTTCTCTCAACTGGGGTAAGGCTCCAATATTGGAAAGTGGACCTTTGTTAGAGAAGATCCCAAGTACTCCTCGAGGACTAATCTTCCCCTCCTCCTACGAGAGCCAGGAGGGACTATTTCTTAGATTTTTCACTGTGAGAACTGTGGCATTTTTGGAGATAAATTCCATGAATATGAGGAGGCCTGCAAAAAGTGAGAACCTCAGGAGTATCTGACTCAAGCCAGTCCATGTTCAGCCTCTAGAAATGCATCAAAATTACCACTGAAATGTCCCTACTACTTTATGGTTCCAGAGTCTTCTGCTCTAGGGAAGCAGGCCTCAGTTGTGTTTCTTGAATAGAATTGTCTTTTCAGATTTAGAGAATTGGTTTCCCCATGACTTCAGTTCTTTGGTGGGTTCAAGGAAAGTCACTGACTTTGGGATTTTCTAGCTTTTCTGGTTGCAAAGATGAAAGTGATACCTTGCAAGATCTTTACATCTTAGTACTTAAATCAGTTGTCCTCCTGGAGGAGCTTTAAGCACCAAAGTTGAGGACAGAGGCTTTAGCAAGGACAGTGCTGCCAGTATTTCCTAGAAATTTTGAAGCACAAATTCCAACATCTGAACAATTTTGTTGATATAGGCTATAATGGGAAATGTGGACACTTGAAATGAAGAAAATTTCTGCAGATCAATGGCATATTTAGTGAATATACCTAGGTAATGAGTAATATAGAATATGAAGCTATCTAAAATGAGAACACCAGGGTTGAATTTTGTGAAGCTAAGCATCCAGTAGAGGCCTGCCACTTTAAGATCTCACTTCAAGTTTGATTAATATAGATGATTCCAAAAGTAACAAACATTAATGCAGGAACCCAGAGTTCAAAGGTCTTGCCCTGGACTGGCTTTTGATAAATGACTATCATTTCTCATTCAACATGCCTCTTCTGTACCCTCCTTGATTAATTCTAGTTTACTAGCTTAACTTCAACATTTATGTGCATCTTTATTTTGGACTTTAACAATGGATTTATTTGTCTTTTGATTAATCTTATTGTCTTTATGATTTAACAAATATCCTCTGTTATACAGATTGAATTCAGTCCATTCTTTTGTATTTAATTTTAGACCTGTTGTGTGACAGGCAACTAACATCATAAGAAACCTCAAAATGATTAGTGACATCATTAAAGAAAAGTCTAAGTAACCAAGAATATCACTTCCCAATCTTTCCATGCTATGTCACAGTAAGTGTGTGTGTGGTGGGGTGGTGAGTAGGGTGAATGAATCTGTTACTATTTATATGCAGACATATAAGGGATATAACTGTTGGGTCCTACGCGAGGGAAACTGCAACAACAGAACCCTTTGATCTATTTGGTTTAGGTCTCAAGTTTGGCTGATACTCAGTTCAGAAAAAATAACATATTCCAGCATGTAATAGCCTATTTTTTTTTGAACCCTGGAATCTGAGTGCAAACTAGAGACAGCTTTAGAAATTCTGAATAATAATTTATCTCTCAAAGAAACTGGTAGAAGATGTACGTAAAAGGTTAAACATCAGCTATTTTACTTTATAGTTATGATACCATTGCCATTTATTGAAGTTATTAAGTACATTCCATAAATGCCCTTAAATATTTATGTGATATTATTGAAATTTTATGTTATTTTATAATGTATATTTTTCCACTATTTCATGGCAGCTCATACTTCACATTCCCAATAGTCTTAACATCAAGGGAACAATATATTCCCTCTGATTCCAGACTACGAATTAATTGCAGACAAAAATAAATTTCACTAAGAAATAGCATAAGGATAAAATTAATCATTGAGGTGAGAATGTGCAACTCTTTTAAAGAACCTTAATATTTATAAGATTATGTCTCTATCAGTTTAGCTGATCATAAAAATATCTTTCTATTTCCTTAAAAGAAAATGTATATGCATTTACATATTTGCAATGCAAAAATATATTAGTCATGAAAGCATATTGAACTTTACAGAATATTTTTTAAATGTAGTCTTCATAGTATTAGACATGATGTGATAATTAGTATGATATGTATACATATACTTTCATCTGGTGCACCACTTCCATTTCTTCAAAGTATACACAATCCCCCACTCCTTACACACAAACAGAAACATGCTTAGCCTGTTTATTCCATGTGAGCATTTTCAAATGCTGGTCATAATCTTGATATATCACATACACATTCTAGTCTACCAAAAATGAGCACAATCTTCAGTTTATTCACGTCTTACAAAATGAAACTAATGAAATCCTCTTGCATTATCTCAAGGCAATAGTCCTACTTGGAACAAAGGGCAAAATAAAATGCTGGACTTGGCTGAACACAGAAGATATTCTCCAGGTCATTGAAAATCCCTATTTTTTGTTCATTGCTTCTATAGGCTTTTAATCAATTTGGCTATAGAAAACAACAAAAATTGCTTCCTTCCTCTAATTACAAAAAAATAGTAACTGACAACAAAGAACTCACAAGTACATCTAGGATGAAACCTTTCCTACTAGAGACATGATAAAAGCTTAATTTTGGTGGGCAAAAATTGCTTGCTTTACCCAATAGATCTTTAAGTAAAAGTCAGGAAAAAATTTAAGAAAATTAAGGACACCGATTAGACCAGGAATGACTAAACACATGGTTCATAATATTGTTTAAAATATATTTCTGATGTAGACAAAACTTTTAAAGTAATCTAGAACCAAAAAGACTTAAATGCTGATATCTCATTTAAACTGTGGTCTAGAAACGAAATCACATTTGATCTGACACAAAAAGTTTTTTTCATCCTGTTTCATAGATGTTGTATTCATACACACAAACACACCCTACACAGAGAGCTCATTTGTTAGTTTATGTAAGAATAAAACCCTTTATTTTCAAAGAGACCCATTCAGCATCCTTACATAAAAGGAAATTTATTGTTAAATACTGAGCCTTCTCTTTCTTAGAAGAAAACAAGCATTGTCTCATTTTTCATCTTTATTGTAAATCAATAAATCTGCATGTTTCATTTATAGACTCGTGTGTGTGTATATACAGACTGAGAGAATTGAAACTTAAGTGGAGATCTGCTAAGATTTTATTCTAATCTGGGGATTAGCATTTATTCTCTTTGGCATAGTGCCTGGCACTTTGGGAATGCTCAATGTTTTCCAGTTATTGTTATTTTTGTTATTATTGGTATGCCTTAATCACATATTGCATATTGTTGTTCCCTTCGAGCCTTTTTTTCTCTTAGAATGTCTAATCAATTTTTTAGGCATACAACTTCCTCATCCTTTCTGTCTTTTCCATTTTAAATATCGATGGGAGTAGAGAACCTTGGCTGTCTTACCAAGAAAGCATAACCCCTAGTACACCTAGCTGTTTGTAAGTGATCATTTCCTAGACAGTTATCATCTCAATTACTGGAACCCATAGTACATTTATGATAGGATTTTCCACTTTGACTCTTAATTGTACATATTTTATTAATCATCTTTGGCTTTGCATCAAACCCATAGACTAAGCAAATGAATTTGTTTTAGTTATGGAATTTCCTTGTATGTATGTACAGATTTTTGATTTATGATAAATTACAGTTACTTCACCTTTTTAGTTATATTATCTGAAAAAATCTGGGTCTGTTTCTATATAACACTTTTCCCACTTAATTCTATTTGGGAGATAGCCTTATTGTTTCAACCCTTTTCTTCTGTCAACATCAAAGTCCTTTACCACATGCCTCTGAGGTTGCTCCGCTTCAGGGCTCAGCCATGAGCTTTACTTTGGCTAAGAGAATGTTAACAGAAAAGATTGTGTGGATTCTGAGCCTAGAACTTAAGCTATCATACATATCCATTTGTTCCACTGGGAATTTCTGGACTCCATTATGGAAAGCCCTTATCGTTTACAATGAAAAGCACATAAAGCTGATCTAGACCAAATCTTCCACTTAAAACCAAGCAGAGCTGAATCTAACCAAGATTATCTGAAACAACTGATGAGCACATGAAAGGAGGGAAATAACTTGTTTTAACCTACTGAAATCTTAAGGTTGTGAGTTAAGCAATATTACTGTAGTAACAGTTGCCTGAGACAAAAATTGATACCTAAAACAAGGTAGAACTGGAAGAATTTTAAAAAACCATTGTATGAGGCAGTAACTTTAGGACCAAGAGGCAACAGTAAGGAAACTACTCTCAGAATTTGGGAAAGTATATGTTATAAGGAAATTGTTATAGATGGCTGGAATATATTGATGGTTGCAGTATGGTGATCTCTATTATATACTGTCAAATACTTGATACAGCTGTCACCTGGAAGGCAGAAAATATATCTAATTCACTTCTTATGTGGGGTGAGAAGAATGTTAGCCGGAATGTTGAATGTGTTAATTGGCTGTTGCTAGCTGCATTTTATAAGGAACCACAGAAATTCATCAGGAAAAGAAAAAACAAGCCAGCCAATTCGCAAATGAAAGTTTAGAAGGATTAAAGAGTGCCCAGAAGATGCACTGGAAAATTAATTTGCTCTCACTAGATCAGTGTACTAACAGCTTCAGTAGGGAGGGATCTAGAGCTCCATCACTGAAAGATGGTCTCAGGGTGAATATTAAGTACTAAGCTACACACTAGTAAACTAGGGTGATAGGGAGTACTAAGCTAAGTACTAGAATACAAACATAACATAAGCATAATGTGGCTATAAATCTATTTATTGATACCTTTAAGAAAATGCAAATTATATCTAGAACCTTTCAGCTAAATAAGCAGTTTCTAGAAAGATAAAGACATAATCACACATAATCATTAAATACCCCAAATATCCACAAATAAATCCAGAAAGAAAGGTGGTTTGACAAGAATTATGCATGTGGCTTTGACAAATGCGGTTAGCAGGAATTACAAAACACATTTTTTTCATATTGGCACAGCCTAAATTGAAAAGAAAAAAGAATATGGTGGAGGTTTCAGACATTTGGGGCCACCCACCTTTTTACAGGAAAGCAACAGACTGACAGAATGCTGCTCAGCTACCAAGCAAAGCACTTTTTCCCATGACATCTACAGAGGTAGACAGGAAGATGGTATAAAAGGAAGAATGGGTAGCGATAAAGGCCATGGGAAACAATGAACTGGAATGCCACTCACAGGAAGCAAAAAAAGGTTGATTCTTTAGCTCCAGATTAGGGGACCAGAAAATGTTTTCCAGAAAAATGTATGAAATGCATGGACCAATTACTGTTATAGGCTTTTCTGTGTCCCAGAATCTGGGGGGTTATGTTGGGATAGAAGATTTGCCTTTTTAGTTACTAATACTCCAGGTTGAGAAACCTCATCCAGACCTGACAGAAGCCACAATATACTGGGACGTGAAGCATAACACAGTGATCATTCCTTTGAGGATCTGGGGATAGGTTTGAGTGAATTTTGATTGTGGTAGGTATGTGAATAATTGCAACTAAAATGATGGACTGTGAACTGTGGTCAGTGGCACTGCTTTCTCAATTATTTGCCTTCCCTAAATCCATACAATTAGCCATTTGACTTCACAGTTCTTCCTGCACTGTACGGAGTACACATCCGTACCCACTGATGTGGGCTTGCTCTGTGGATCTCTTTAGCCAATATATTTGAGTGCAAATGACAATATGTGATATTTTAGTCTAGACTTTAGTAGGCATCCTGAGTCTTTTTGATTCTCTGGTAACTATCTCCTTCTACCATGAGGCAAACTTCCTTTGTACAAATAATACTCCTTATCATGTGCTCCAGGATAAACACACATGATGTTGAGTTGTTCTATCCAAACATCAAACTGAATGAAGCACCTCTGCTCCAATGGAGCCACAGAAGAATGAACAAAAGGTAAGTCATTGTGGCATGCTACAGAGTTTGAGAGTCATTTGTAATGTATTACTTTGTGGATTTTTGGTTGAATAACAAATTATGTATAAGAAATGTTAAGGCCTGTAAATGATATTACCTTCTTCCAATCCTCTAGTAGACTAAAAAAGTGAGAGGAAAACACCTTAATGTAACCAGTAATGAGCTTCTGGATGATGGTTCTAAGTCTTTGTGAGGCTCGGTGTGTCTTTGCTTTGCTCTGACTCAGCCAGATAAACAAATCCAGAGCCTGGAGTGTATCACAGGGCCTGGCCAACCAGTTCCCTAAACTCAAATTTTTGTCTCCACAAATCAAAATGCTGTAGAAAATTCTATTTGCTTTGCAGCCTGTTTTTCATTGGATTTCTTACACTTATGCTTCTTATGAATTTAGCAAATAGTGTGAGGAAAAAATTAAGTTTCATGCTCATTTCTCAGTCTCTCTTTTCTCTCTGATATCATGGACCCTCAAGTGCTGGCATCACTGTCAGTCACAAAATCCAAGTTTTGTCTCCCTAGCCTCATGAGATTGTTAAAAAACTCTATTAGCTTCTCTCTTCCTTAGTAGAGGTCTTCTTGTATAGCTCCAAGAATGAGAAGATTCTTGCCTCATTAAAATGCCGCAAAGAGGAAAGTGACCAGTTTAGAATATTGGTCCAGCTTTCACAAGTTCCCATCTCTCAATGATTTCTGCCCACGAAGTTCTGCCTTCCTTGGCAGGTCTTTGGTATCCCAAAGCAGTTATCTTTGGTATTTAACCCAGCTTTTCTAGTTGTTAAAAGAACACTGGTCTGATGCAAGTGGTTCTGTCAAAGCCAGAGAAAATATCCCAGAGAAATGCCTTTTGTTTCTATATATTTATAATTTCCTCTAAGTTTTTGTAGGGAAATTATATCTAACTAGAAGCATATAATGCAATCATTTATATTCATGTCTAATTAAATGGTTTGGGAGAAAAACTGCTTTTATTAAAATTTGTGCTTTAAAAAATTTGTTTATACCATATTTAAATATTCAAGAATAGTTGTAAGGTTTGTTTAATTTTTTTCAGCTCCTATTTCCAAAACTTGGCTTGTCATTTACCCATAACCAAAGTACACTTTATAAACTGAATTCCTATCTTATCAGATGGTAGGTGTTCCTGCTTATTTTTAAAATATCTGCACATATTTATTCTTTTCAACTTAGAATATACCATATCAGAAAGCTACTATAATAGAGTCCACTAATCCACTAACAACTAAATTCTGTTTTACTGTATGATGTTAGCAGATTAGGAATGCTGGTGTTATCATCCTAATATTTAATGGCAGTGAAAATATGACAAGTATGACATATAGCTGCATAGGCCTTTTTTTCCCTCCTTTTATAGCAAGGAAAATGGTACATAGACAATAATTTATAATTTTCTTTCAGAACAATATTATGGGTGCATTTCTTAGATGTGATTCTATAGCTGCTGTTTCACAGAAAGAGGTGTTTTTGCACCATATTCTTCATCATAATGTGCATAATAGGATTTCAATACAGAAATCTCTGTATCTATATTACAAAGTACTACATTATTATAATGTTCAATTTAAATTTAATTTAAAGAGAAACTGATTTTCCCATTTAACTTAATTTTCAAATATAATTCAGTTTTTCTTGAACAGGATAAAAACATAATCTTTTTATTAGAAATAGTGAAATTATTTATGATATTCATGTTTATTTTTCAATTTTTATTCAAAAGACCTCAGAATACAACTTTTATAAACTCAGCTTCAGATATCACTTGATTATATAATTTCATATTCTACTCACAAATTGTCAAAAATATATTTTGAGACTAATACACATTTAGTTAAAATTTTAAGTATAAAGAATATTTGTATGGGTTGTTACAATGGTATTTCTTGGTCACTCAAATTACACACATAGAGGACATTGACAGTTGAGTTTAAATGTGATTGTGCCCATTCACTCATTCATTGAAAAAACTACTGAGTACACACCAGATGTAAGGGTATTTGTAGGTCTGAGAAAAATGGATATGAAGAGAAAGAGTTCTCATTTAGTTTATAAAATCTGTAATATTTCCTTTCTTCTTGCACCAGTGGTCCCCAACATACTGTACATGACTGGGGATCACCCAGAACAAAGATGGCTACTTGAACAAGCATGCAATCAGTCACCATAGCTCCTTTACCCACTCATTGCAGAGTCAATGGGTGGAAAACTCCAGATTCACAGCTTCTCTTTGGGAAGAAGGAGTTGGACCATATGCCCAATATTCCAGGGTCTGCCCCAGGGACTGGCCTCTATCTTGCCTGACTCTGAGCACTGATGGGATCTTGCATATTCTAGACTTCTAGTGGCTGCTAAGAAGAAAGGCAGTGTTTGGACTAGCATAAAAGTTTGAGAGACCACCACGCACACCAGGATCTCTAAATAGGCTAATTGGTGCAGGTCTTCTGTATGAGGTTAATTTGTAATGACTGGGAGAGGCTATTTTTATTTTGTACAGATACCTACACAAAAAAATCAATAAAAATGAAGACACAAGGAAGTACTTCCCAAACAAAGGCACAAGATACTATACTTATTCATACAGACACCAATACTAATGAAACTAGGTATGTGATTTTCCTGAGAGAGAAAATTAAGTGTCATAAAAATGCTCAAGGAAGTAAGGAGATAATGCATGAACAAAGTGATAATTATAAAAAAAAGAAAGAAAATATTAAATAGTACCAAACAGAAATCCGGACACTGAAGTATACAATACCTTACTGAAAATTTCAATAGAGACATTCAACAGCAACCAATCAATCAGAAGCAAGGATCAATGAATTTGAAGACAAGTTAGTAGAAATTATCCAGTCAGTGTACTAAAAATAAAAGAGAACAAAAATGAATGAAGAAAGCTTACATGATTTACAGGACACCGTCAAGTGGACAATGGAATCCCAAATGGGGAATAAGGGAAAAGGGGCAGAAAAATTCCCATCAGTGCTCAGTTCAAAATAATAATACCAAAACTTCCCAACTCTGAGGAAGATAATGGACATTCACATCCAGGAAGCCAAACAGATTTAAAATAAGATGAATTTGTTTATAGTTCATGATGCGTGATCAAAACCGAAAGTTTCTGTGATATGACTGCCCTTGCACTGTTCACCATCTAAGAACTTATGCACTATGTAAGAACTTGTTCACCATGTAAGAACTTGCTCGTTATGCTTCAGAAGATTGGAGACTGTTGAGAATTAGGCTTGGAGTTGATTAATGATTGTGCATTGAGTCCCCTATACAGAATTTTATTGTTGTTAACAACCATTTGATCAATAAATATGAGAGATGCCCTCTCAAAAACAAACATAAGATGAATCCAAATAAATCCACACCAAAACATGTTAGGATTAAATTGGCAAAGGCAAAGGCAAAGAGAATTTTAAAAGCAACAAGAGAAAAAATGACTTCTCATGTACAGGGGAACTCTCATGAGATTATCAGTGCATTTTTTTTCAGCAGAAACCTTGTAAGCTAATGTACTTAAAGTGCTGGAAGAAAATAAAGAACATTCTACCAATAGGAACATACTAGGCAAACGTGTCCTTCGAAAATGAAGAGACAAAAACTTTGAGAAGTAGCTAAATAGCAATACAAAAGCATTTGAAAGTATAAAACTTGCCAATACAAGTAACTATGTAGACAAATACAAAATACTATAATGATAGAAATCATTAAATCACTTTTAATTCTATATAAAAGTTCAAAGACAAAAATATTAGTTATAAAAGTATAGTAATGGATGCACCATATAAAAATATAAATAGTAACATAGAAAACATGAAGTTAAAAGGGGCATTAGGATTAGCACACATAATGTAGTGGGGGCTTATGGGGAGGGCTGTACAACACAGAGAAGACAGGTAGTGATTCTATAGCATCTTACTATGCTGATGGACAGTGACTATAATGGGGTATGTGGAGGGGACTTGATAATAGGGAGAGTCTAGTAACCACAATATTGTTCAAGTAATTGTACATTAACAATATCAAAATAAATAAAAAAATAAAAATTAAAAAAGAACAAAATGGACAAAATGTGGTATATTCACACAATGGAGTATCTTACAGCAATGAACATGAATCAACCACTCAAACTAAAGATAAAAACATAGGCGAATCTTATGATGTTGAACAATAAAAAAGAGATTACAAATAACATGAAGTTAACTTGTTACAGTTTAAAACACACTATTACAAGAAGATGCTTCATGCAAGTCGATGGTAACCACAAAGGAAATATATATAGAAAAAAAAAAGAGCAAAGAATCAAAGCATACTGATACAAAATCAATGAAACACAAAGAATGATGTCAATACAGGAAAAAGACAAAGAACTGCAAGGTGGACAGAAAACAACAATATGGCAATAATAAATCCTTCCCTACCAATAATTACTTTAAATGAAAATGGATTAGCTTATGTCCCAGAAGACACAGAGTGACTAAATGGATTAAAAAAACTCATTATATGATGTCTACAAGAGACTCACTTTAGATTTAATGACATATATAGTCTAAAGGTTAATGGATGGAAAAAGATACTCCATAGAAATGATAACCAAAATAGAGCAGAGACAGCTATACTTACATCAGACAAGACATACTTTAAGTTAAAAATTATTGTACGAGACAAGAAAAGGCATTAAATAATGATAACAGGGTCAATTCACCAAAAAGATACAGTAATTATAAATATCAGTATATTGTAGTTGTAACATTACAAATATATATTACATAAATAAATAAATATGAACTTCTGATCACCCAAACATGTAAAGTAAATATTGACCAGAGTAAAGAGAGGAATAGACATCAATAACAATATGAAATTTCACTATCCAACTTTCAATAATGATAGTGCATGCAAACAGGAAAATCAATAAGGAAATACAGAACTTGAACACTACAGACCAATGGAACCTAACAGACATATTCAGAGCATTCCATGCATGTTTGATATGTTATGTTTTTTGTTTTCATTTGTATCAAGATACTTATTAATTTTCCTTCTATTTTATTCCTTGACCCAGAGTTCATTTAAGAATATGCTATTAAAATATACAAATATGTGGAAGTTATGTTTTATTTTTGCCATTGATTTCTAGTTTAACTCCATTGTGGTCAGAAAAGACATCAGGTATGATTTTAGCATTCTTAAATTTGTTAAGCCTTGTTTTATGACCTAACATATCTATTCTGGAAAATGTGTCATGTGAGCTTGAGAGGAATTTGTCTTTTTTTGCTATGAGATTCAACCCTTACTTTAGGCTATACACAAAAGTCAACTCAAAATGGATTAAAAACCAAACATAATACCTCAAAAAGTAAAATAAGAGAAGAAAAGAGGGGGAAATCTTTATGAAATTAGTTTTGACTATGCTTTCTTAGCTTTGACATCAAAACACAGGCAATAAAAGCAAAAATGGACAAGTGGAATTGCATCAAACTAAAAATCCCTGCACAGCAAAGGAAATAGAGTGCAACTCATGGAGAATGAGAAATTACTTGCAAACCATATATTTTATAAGGGATAAGTATTTAAAATATATAAGTAACTCCTATAAAACAACAGGGAAAATATCAACCGGGTTAAAAATGGAAATAAAACTTGACGAGATACCTCTCCAAAGAAGATCTCAAATGGCCAAAAGATATATGAACAGATGCTCAATATCACTAATTAGGGAAATGCAAATCAAAACCCAATGAGATACCTCACTTCTATTAGTAGGGCTATTAGAAATAACAATAACAAATAAACCAAAGATAAAAAGTGTTGGCAAGACTGTGGAAAAATTGGAACCCTTATTCACTGTTAGTGGGAAGGCAAAATGGTTCAGCAGCTATAGAAAACAATATGGAGGTTCCTCAAAAAATTAAAACTAGAAGTACCATATGATCCAGCAATTTTACTTCTGAGTATTTATCCAAAATAACTAACATCAGGATCTCAAAGAGCTATTTGTACTCCATGGTCATGCAGCATTATTCAAAATGGTCAAAAGGTGCAAACTACCTAAATATCTGTGGATGGGTTAGTGGATAAGAAAATGTGGTATATACATACAATAGAACATAATTCAGTTTCAAAAAAGATGGAAATCATGACATGTGTGATAGCACAATATCTTCAATGCTCATCCATGTTAAATCAAGCCAACACAGAAAGACAAATATGGCATGGTTCAAATAATATGAGGTATCTAAAAGAGTCAAACTCACAGAAGCTAATGAATTCCAAATGATCATTCCTTTTGACAGAAAAAAACTAGTGAGGCCAAATTACACCTTAAAAGATTTCCATCAGAAAAGTAGTTGTATATTTGCCATTTCATTCCCAGTAGCTTCTAATTTTAAATGTTCTTTTCTCGGGTCAGTAGTGAGTTGAATTACGTTTAGAGTGTATAAAATATGGCTAAATTTAGCTATGTAGAACTTTTGGATCCTTATAATTCAACATAGATTTCAGTTCAGTATTATCAAGTCAGAAGATTTCTGATTAGCAAAGAAAACCATCAAGTTCCATTTCTATATTCCCCACTTGGATTTGTTTTGTAGTGTATCTTAAATTATGAAGAATTTTATTTTCTCTGCTACATAATAATTCTCCATAAAAACGCTAAGACAAAATCATCAAGAAATCAACTTCTGTATGTTAAAATATTATAAAAAGATAAACAAGTATCTATAAATGACATTAAACCATACATGAGAAAAAATATTCGGTTTCCATTTTTAGTAGGAAAAAATTAGACCCCCCAAAAAATTATTTTAAGTGATTACTTTTGAAAGACCTAAAACTCTAGTAACTAATTATTTATAAACTTGTTATAACTCTCTTGATATTTTTATTTTTATGTTGAAATAAAGTGAAATATTTTAAAAATTTTGAAACATGAACTAAAAGTGATATTTTTGGTAGACTGAGCTCAGAAAACATGAAATAAAGTGACATTTGTGGTAGACTAAGCTCAGGAAAATTTACATTAAATTTGATATCATTGGTTTTCTGCAATGGAATGACTATATTTTTTTGAAATGGCAACAATTCATCTTAGGACCTTGGACTTTTATAAAATCTGAAGAAACAGTACATGAAAATTTAAAGTAGTAATCATAATTTAAGTATCAGTAAAAATCTACAACCTAAGTATTTTATCATTCAAAATTTGCACTAACATTGAGAGTATTCACATAGTTAAAATACAATGATATGAAATGGATCTCTATTCTTTTCAGAATATAAAACTGCATTCCATGGAAACTGAACAGGAAGAAGTATTTCTTCCGTCAGTACTAGTGTGGAATCGAGCTATCATGGTGGGAGTGATCATTCAATATACACGTTTGTTGGGAAAGTGGTTTTAAAAGAAATGAGCACAGATCAATATACAGTGAATCTCAATACCCAGTTATACCATAGATTTTATTTAGAAACACGTCTAGTTCCATTTATGAGTAAAATCCTCATTTTAATTGTAGTATCATTCATTTTATCACATAAGCCATAAATTTGGAGTTCAACTCTAATTTTCCATTTTCCATACTCTGTACAACCAATTGCTCATGAAATCCACCATGACCTTTCACTTAGGCCAGGCACTTGCCCTGGTGGGCTTTTCATCTGGTTTTTTTGCATGTTGTTTTGGTGTTTGTGTGTGTGTGTGTGTGTGTGTGTGTGTGTGTGTGTGTGTGTGTGTGTGTTTGTGTGTGAGAGAGAGAGACAGACAGACAGACAGAGAGAATGAGCAAATACATGCACAGTGTGGTACATGAGGAGATTCCTCATGATTAAACATAGGCTTTGTGGTAGGCTGAATAATGGCCCAAAAGATAAAAGATATTCAGGTCTTGATCTCAGGAATATGTGGGTGTTACCTACAGGCAAAATGGATTTTGCAAATATGATTAATTTAACCATTTTGAGATGGGAACATAATTCTGGAATATCTGAGTGTAGTGTAAATGTATTCACAAGTGGTCTTATAAGAAGACGGCAGAAGAAGATGTAACATGGAACAGGAGAACACGACACGGGAAGACATTAGAGTGATATACTTCATAGACAGAGGAATGTGACACATACTTCCTGAAATTTCTTGGCAAACTTTTCTCTCTTCCATAACACTGATCACATATGCCTACTACGATCATTATCACCTGGTAACAGTTATTTGCTTTCAGTTGGCTTTTTCTTCTAATACTATAAAATGCATCAAGGGCTGCCACAGACCTAACACAATGTCTGACACAGTCAGAGCTAAACAAATGCTTCCCAAATAAATGAATACCAAATCTATAGTTCTGCCCATTAAATATCCAATACATAAGGTTTATTTTGTCATTTCTTTTAATAAATCAATTATGAACTATGGTGATTTATATTGATGATGCAACTTTCCCCACAATTCTACAAAATCTTCACTAATAATTTTATTGTTTAAAAAAACTTAAAAATACCCCTGTTGCCACAAGCTCTTTGGGAAGGTTTGACATTATTTCCCTAAGCATTGCCTAAGTGAACTTATTGTTCAAGAATCCACCATTGTGCCAGACACCCAGCTCAGGGCTGAAATTTTTGTTAAAAGTTCATAGTCACTTCACAGGAAAGTGGCCTATACAAATGATCACCTCAGCAACCATTTTAAAAAGAAGTGTAACTGGATCTATTATAAAATAGTTTATTATTTAATTTTAATTAAAAACAGCACTTTTCAGACTTCAAATATGCTAGCCAAAATCATGTATGATATATAATAAAAATTAAAGGTGAAAAAAACTATAAAAATATTACAAATATCCTGAGAATTCACTAGCAAGTATATACAGATGAAACATCAAAATGAAAATACATTTTAGCTCTTTGGATTTGGAGGAACTCAGCTTTTTCTTCCAGGGCCTCTTGTAACTTCAAATGTTACAGGGTCTGTACAATCACTGCTAAGGTTTCACTGCCTTTTGGGGGGCCCTTAGTGGCTGTTGTCTCTGCTATGCTATAATTTCTCAGTAGTCACACAGTAATGGTTGGCAATCATCTCTGAAGTGTGAAATGTCTTCTGCCTCCTCAAAAGATTCACTGGACAGCTTCATGCACTCTAAAGCATAAAAAACATGTCCAGGGTTCAGATAGTCCTTTAATCGTAGAGCACACCCTCATCATGACTGGTCATTTCGGTGTGGTTATTTTAAGTGACAACTAGCACTCTTCTACCAGCTCTTAGACTCTACTACTCAACATGACTTTTCATTTTATATTCATTCACTCATTCAAGCCTTCATTCAGATATTTTCTCCTTCTAAATGATTCTGTGAATACCCATAAAGAATAAAAATGGGTATTTTTAAAACTTTGAGCTTATCAACATCAATATTTCAGATAAAATATAAGTTAAGATACTCTTGAAATGCAATTTTATCATCAGTATTTTCTCAAAAACTTTACATTTATAGTTTTATTAAAGGAGCCTTTCCATGATTCCATTGGAAATGCCACTTTTTAAAGGTGCGTTTACAAAGAGTACCTTTCTTTGACAGATTTCTAAATAGCTAAAATATTTCTTGGACATCTCATAAATCCTCTTTTTCTGTGATATAGGAGGTAGTTATTATTATCTTCATTTTACAGATGTAAAAAGAGGCATAAGAGGTTGAGAGAGTTGATACAGAAAACCCAGGAATAGAAATGAGGTCACTGGATATAAGATAAATGTGAATATGAATTTCTCTGTTATCGTTATGCACATGAAGATAATAAAGTCCTAAGTCTCCTTTTAATGAAGCTCATAAAATATATATGACGATATATGTAATAGACATATGCCATGTCCTAATTTTAATGGCTTATTCTGTTTAGGGTTTCATCAGTCCAAAATATTTTAAATACCTAGTCAGAAAGGTTGATGATTTTAATCACCATGAGATTATTGGAAGAATGTGCAAAAATCTTGGCACAATATTGGACTTTTAAAAGGAAGGTAATTGCTTGGTATTAAAACAGTGACAACAACTTGATCTCCACTACTTGAACTCGGTTGAAAGGTATTAGCAAGTAGGTGTAATTTCTGAGGATTAAATTAATTGAAAACATGCAAAGAAAACAAATTCATACAGACTAGACATACATGTAGTCTGGCTCTTTTGAAAAAAGCTATGATCTTTTAGCAGTGAGACAAAGATTCAGAATATGCCATTTTAAAGAGCAAAACTAGAAAATCACTTCTATGCCAGCAGGTATCAGGCAAGAGAGTAAGAATGAGGAAGCCTCAGGTTTAGGGCTACCACTTTTGATGAATAGGTAGAATATGGACTTTTGAAGGGTGTAAGTACTGGGACCCGTTCCATTTCCTGTGTATTGGGATTTGGCTTTCAGTGTCAAAATTCCAAGTACCCCATCAATGATCAAGGAACGCATGAATTGTAAAAGCACAGCAGCAAAGCAGTTGAGAAAAAATTAAGGTATTTGGGAACCTAGAGAATATGGAGACAGTTTATACATTTGAAACAATAACATTTTTATACCTCTCCTTCACTTTATATCTTGTCATGTATTTTAATTAGTTGCATATTTATCTTAGCAGAGTATTAAATGCTAAAGTTGATTTATAAATATAAATATTCTGATATCATTACTAGATCTGGGGTAAGACTCAGGGGTTTGGCCCTAAGAAATGAGTCTTTAGTTTAACCATTAAGGTGAGAATCATATTTGAAAGCAAATCAGAAGAAATCACTGAGCCTAAAGCCAAGGTCCTCTTTAATTTTCTCTGAATAGGAGAAACATTAATCCCTGAAATTCAGTTGACATTAAGTCTTTAAGAAGGAGGATCTGTTTTTGTCCCCAGTGTTCAATAATGGAAAGTAGATGCCAGGCAGGGTCATATTTTTAGTAGCAGAAAAAGAACTAGATTTAGAATAGGATTCCTGGGTTATAAGCTATTGTTTATTTGCTGTTTGCCTTAGAAAAAAAAATGTTTTGTCGTTCACTTATCTGCAAAATAGGGGTTATACTGACTGTACTTTTTTTTAGGTTAGACAGCAAGTGGTTAAATTTACATCCTTGATATGTTGCTGTCAAAGTCAAGTTTAATGGCAAGAAATGAGATGGCACAACAAAACAAGCAATCTGATTTTAACTCGGATTCTAAATAAGAAATGATTTCTCCCCTCAAGGTACAGTTTAAAATGTTACTCTCATCGCACTAGCACACAGAACCCTAACTGTAGAAAATGGAACTCGCAGAAGCACATTCATGAGGACAGGGAGTATTTAGGTTAGAAGGAGGAGACCCATCCCCAATGTAAACAAATAAGTCATACTGCCAGAAATTAAATTCTCCTTTACTTTTTATTATTTGTGCACTCATGTCAAAGTCACAGAAAGTATTTGGAGAACTTCAGTTTTGCCTGTATGCCAAAAAACAGGCCAAGTCAACTTTTGTCACAGGTGCCAAGGCTATGCTATATAAAATTAAAACATTACAGAGTGTATTTGGTAGAGACAGAACCTGCATAGATAGCATGAGTATTTTAAGATCATTTTTCCAGATGTAAAGATTAAGAGTTCAGTGATAAGGGAAATTAGAAAGTGAGCAAACAGATTTTGTGGATCACGAAAAAAAGGGGGTTTGGAAGCGTAGAAATACTCTATTAAGCCCACTGGTAGAAAAACATTTCTGGCAATTCTTTAAAGTGGAGAGGAATTGGATACTGAGATTTGAACTCAGAGTATATGCCATTTGTGCAATATTTAGTAGGCATGTGGATGTGGAGTAGTTCTTATTTCAGAATATAGTTTCAAATGTCTGCAACAAATATTCTTGCTATGATCACATATATAGAATCTCAATTTTTAAAAGTCTAGGTTTTACTGTAAGTAGATTTTTAGGCAAAGTGAAGTTTTCATAGATTTTTTGAGGATTAAAATAATTTAGCACACAAAATTATTTGTCCCAGCATATACTAAGCACATGGTAAAGTGAAATTGAGTTATAAATAATAATTTAAAGGTCACATCAGCTGCCCGTTTTGTTATCTAACAACAAGGTCTTTAGTCTGAATTATATTTAATAAGCGATGGGAAACTACTGAAAATTTCTATTTGAATGTATACTTTTGTTAAATTTGGAGTGGACGGTAGGGAAAGAGGGTGAGATTTGACCATCACTTGGTTATTATGGGAATATAGGTAACTAGATAAGTTGCCCTTATAAAACAGAATCATATTCAGTCAAGGAAATTAAGTTGTAGATTTATAACTATTGTCATGAAAATATGTTTGATATACCACTAAAGTCTTAAATAAATTGGTCACAAAACAGTAATGTATAGTTTGCCCTTTGTTAGAAATATATCTATATTGGTACATGCATATATATGGTGCATATTTCAAATATGTACCATACTACATGCAGTAATTTTATTCTCAATGTCTTAAAAGACATAAGCCAAGTATAATTTTGGCTTCTCTGATTTTCATAATTATAATGTCTTATGAAAAATATTTTCTGAAAGTTAACAGAAACTGCAAATGAAATAGAGTGTCTAAATTGAAATTTACATGTTTTGGCACTCACATCTTATTCTCAAATGTCTTGAAAGCTCAATTAGAACAAAATACTCAGCATTATTCACTAGATAAACTACTTCTCTCTATACTACATGATGCTAAACTTCTGAAATTTTTTAGGTATTTAAAACTGCTTGCATTTGAGAATATGCAAAAACAGTCATATGTTCAAGTAAGTCAGAATTAAGCATTCTTTTTTATATTATTACAAATGATACTTTCTGTTTTAGTTATATTAAATTTGTATTACTATTTGCAAATCTCAAATACATATTCACATATATCAAGCAGCATTAGTACCAAAGCATATTTAACAACTGTGATATATCATTTAAAAATCTGAAAAAAGCTCAAATATATGCATGTTTATGTATACTCACATGTATGTATATATGTGATTACTGTGCATATAAGAAAATAGAGGAAAACTAAATGCCATTATTACAAGACCATGTTAAAATCTGACTTACAAAATAAAAATTCTTATCTAATAGAAAATTGTTACTTATATTATATGAACTATTACAAAAAATAGCCACATATAAAATGATATTGTTTGCTTTGTACCAAATTAGTTTTGAGTTCTTAATCTTTAAAAATTGAAAAAGAGATGTTAGCATTTATTTGTTTCTGAGAAGCCAAAATGATTTTTGTAGAATTACTTTCACTTAGAAACATGTTACATCTTATTTCCCTTGGTTAAGTAACAGACACAGGATCCTAATCTTTATGAACTTAGTGGAAATAGGTAAACTCTCTGTTGCATCTATGTTTTCTCTAAGAAAGTAACATCTGACATGTGATGAAAATGTGATTTTAATAGAATGCTATCAAAAGATTTTAAATTACAAGATCCTTTTGAGACAGCTTCAACAAATAGAGTTTCTATGAAATAAAAGTTTAGAAAACAGCCAACATTATCCATAATGTAATTGTTTTCTCCTCATTGACGTCAAGTTAAAAAGCAAACTTCTTCACATAGTAGTTAACTATCTGGGTTTACTTTTTCGCCAGCCCTGTTTCTTGCTATTTCTTTTCCTGTTTCTAATCTAGACGCCAGAGACATTGAGCCCTCACGGTGTGTCTAATGTTCAGATACTCTGCTGACATCCAAGTCCTTACATGTGTCATTCCCTTAGCCTGGGGGCTGGGCACATATTAAAATCCCCGTTTCACCTGGGTAACACCTTTATCTTCTCTTTCTTAGTCTGGCTCAGTTTAAAGATATCACTTTTTTTGTGGAATTTGCCTTGACACACCAATAATTAAGTACATGTTCCCTCCACCTGTTATCAGAGCATATTTTATTGTGATTACCAGTTTTTCTTATTCTTCTTCAAGAATAAGAGATCATGGGTGACAGGATCTCAGACTGACATCCCTAGATGCCTACTGTAATACTTTATGTTAGGCACTCAAATCTTTGATGGATGGATAAATGGTGGATATTAATTCTAGCGTATGGCTCCAAAGCATTTGCTGCCAATCAAATTCATGAATTTAACTTTCCATTCTTATTCCTGTTATGACAGTTTATCTTTTGATAGCTTAAATTAAGCTAAATAGCTTGTTTATGAGTGTAAACATATGAAAGCATTTATTAAACCAAATGTCTCTTGTGGCAAAGAGAATATTTTGGGTTCAAAAAATCCCACAGCTGATTCTAATACACAGGAAATCAAAATTTCCAGCCTCCCTTGCAGCTGGGCAAGACCATAAGACTGGTTTGTGGTGAACAGGATGTGGTCCTGGTGTATAAAACCTCCACTCTGATCCATCACAACCTCTCAGTGCTTGTCTCCATGCCAAATGGAAGGAAAGAGTCTGAGTATATTAATATGTAGTGTTCCCCATCACTAATGCCGACTTGCGCTGGATGGTAATTCAAACAATGGATCAAAAAGTGCGTTTTTAGCTCCTGAGATTTTGGCATGGCTTGTTAACAGGAACTGGTCTGCTCTGCCGGTAACAGTTCTCAGCAGTTTGCAAAGTTTCCTCTAAGACAATAAGTGATGTTTACAATACTTGTGAGGAAAATTTGGTAATTTTAGGATGCTCTCAAGATGATTTAATTTCAGGGACCTTTCAAATCACAACTTTGAGAAAATTTAGAAATGATGTGAAATAAGTGAATATTTTAGAAAAAAAGATATGTTATCTCATTGCCCTCCTTTACAATGTTTTGTTTGGGAAATTTAAAAACACATATAAAGTAAAAGTTGTATTTGAACCCCAGCTACCTGTTAACCAGATTTAAACAATTATTAACAATTATTATATATTGTATCATTTATCCCTTCTCCCTTTATGGCTGAATCCTACCAGAAAATCCAAGACACCGTGCCGTTTCATCTGTAAGCACCTGAAGTATGTATCATGTTGACAACTCTTAAACATAAATCATACCATTTCCACATCTAAAAAAGAAGTTAAAATTTCTCAATACCACTTAATAGTTCATACTCACACTTACCTAATTGTCACACAACTCCCTTTTTATAGCTGGATTGTCCATTACACCTTTGAGCTACATTTATAGTATCTTTTATTTTGTATCTTTCATTTATTTTCCATGCAGTTAGTTTTTCAGAGAAGCAAATATTGTCCTGTGGACTATCGTGTGAGATAAACTTGTTTCCTAACAGTTCATTTAACTGGCTGACAGTTACCTCTCAGGTAGTCCAGGATATTGTTTAGAGAGTATTGTTAAAAAAATACTGTACTCTGGAATCAATTGCTCCTACAGAAATAAACTAGGCATAGAGATTGATAGGAGAATGTTTAGGTAAAGGAAGGTAAAAGCATATCCCTTCCTCCTGTGCTTGCCAGTCTCCGTAATGCATCCCTACTGGCATTGCTATTGTCTTTCTCTTAACTGATTTATTTTCTTTCTGATTATAGACTTATTCTTCCTGTTTTGTTATGCTTTTCAATTTTGGGATAATGTAGATTATACATCTATATATGTGTGTGTATATATATATACATATATACATATATATACATGTATACACATAGAGACATGCACACCCTTATTTATATACAATATATAAAACTTTTTGTGGATGCAGTTTAGTTACTTGGAATCAGTCTGATAATCTGAGACTTAATTTTACTGCTCACATATTCTTGAGAGGCACACCACCTCCATTCCCATGAGTCTGGATTTCTGTGCATCTCTTTCCTCTCTGATGCTCACTCCCATAAATTGCTATCTGCCTTGGTATTCCTGAAACTGAACTGTTGTCTTCTCTATGCAGGATTGCAGACAGCTTTGTATATGTCCCTATTCCCTGTGCTATAGCCTGAAATACTCACTTTTCAGAAGAGTAAGGTAAATCATGGGATTTACCATATTTGATTCCATTCTTTCAGAGACTGCTATCCTACTTTGTCTGTACTCAAGTGTCTGAAAATTTATTTCCTCTATTTTACCTGGTTTTCAATTATTTCTTACATATTTCCTAGTTATTTACATAAGAAAAATAAATATGTCTCCTGTTTTTCCACATACTGGGGAATAAAGGACACATCTAGCTTTCTTTTAACTCAAACATACATAACTTTATCCATTATGTCACTTTCATCCATCTGTATCTACTTCAAGTGAATTTCTTCTAGGATGCTCATCTCTGAAGCATGCCTACACTCCCTCTTTCAGTGTGTACTTTGCTTTATTAAACTACTCTTTGCATGTCAAAAAATAAGTTAGAATTAAAATATAAAATGAATTTCTTTTAGAGAAAATGTAGTTGAAACTAGCATTCTATTATAGTCTGATAATTTCTATATATTAGTTACAGTGCTTAGGCCATTTATATTTAATGAGATTGTAGATACAGTTAAGTCAAATTCTTGCTCTAACCATATTATCAAGTCCCCACTTATACCCCAATGCAGTCACTGTCCATCAGTACAGCAAGTTGCCAGAGATCCACTATGTCCCTTCTCTGTGATACACTGTTCTCCCCATGATCCCCCACACCATGTGTACTAAACATAATACCCCTTAGTCCCCTTCTCCCTTCCTCCCCACCTACCCTCCCACACCCCTCCCCTTTGGTAACCACTAGTTCATTCTTGGAGTCTCTGAGTCTGCTGCCATTTTGTTCCTTCAGTTTTGCTTCATTGTTATACTCTACAAATGAGGGAACTCATTTGGTATTTGTCTTTCTCTGCCTGGCTTATTTCACTGAGCATAATGTCCTCCAGCTCCATCCATGTTGTTGGAAATGGTAGGATTTGTTTCTTTCTCATGGCTGAATAGTATTCCATTGTATATATGTACCACCTCTTCTTTATCCATTTCATCTACAGATGGACACTTACGTTGCTTCCATATCTTGGCTATTGTAAAAAGTGCTGCGATGAACGTAGGGGTGCATATGTCTTTGAATCTGAGAAGTTGTATTCTTTGGGTATATTCCAAGAAATGGGATTCCAGGGTCAAGTAGTATTTCTACTTTTAGTTTCTTGAGGTAACTATATTATTGCTTTCCACAATGGTTGAACTAGCTTACATTTTCACCCACAGTGTAGGAGGGTTCCCCTTTCTCTGCATCCTCACCAGCATTTGTTGTTCTTAGTCTTTTAGATGCTGGCCATACTTACTGGTGTGAGGTGATATCTCATTGTGGTTTTAATTTGCATTTACCTGATGATTAGTGATATGGAGCATCTTCTTATGTGTCTGTTGGCCATATGAATTTCTTCTTTGGAGAACCGTCTCTTCATATCCTCTGCCCATTTATTAATCGGGTTATTTGCTTTTTGGGTGTTGAGGTATATAAGTTCTTTATATATTTTGAATGTTAAGCCCTTGTCAGATATTTACAAATATATTCTCTCATACTGTAGAATGCCTTTATGTTTTGTTGATGATATCCTTTGCTGTACAAAAACTTTTTAGTTTGATGTAGTCCCATGAGTTCATTTTTGCTTTTGTTTCCCTTTCTCAAGGAGATGGGTTCAGGAAGAAGTTGAACATGCTTATATTCAGGAGATGTGTGCCTATGTTGTCTTCTAAGAGTTTTATGGTTTCATGACTTACATTTAAGTCTTCAATCCATTTTGAGTTTACTTTTGTGTATGGGGTTAAACAATAATCCAGTTTCATTCTCTAGCATGTAGCTGTCCAGTTTTGCCAGCATCAGATGTTGAAGAGGTTGTCATTTCCCCATAGTATGTGCATGGCTTCTTTATCATATATTAATTGACCATATACGGTTGGGTTTATATCAGGTATCTCTAGTCTGTTCCACTGGTCTATTGGTTCTTGTGCCAGTACCAAATTGTCTTGATTACTGTGGCTTTGGAGTAGAGCTTGAAGTTGGGGAGCATAATTCCCCCTGCTTTATTCTTCCTTCTAAGGATTGCTTTGGCTATTCAAGGTCTTTTATGGTTCCATATGAATTTTAGGATGATTTTCTCTAGTTTGTTGAAGAATGCTGTTGGTATTTTGATAAGAATTGCATTGAATCTACAGATTGCTTTAGGTAAGATGGCCATTTTGACAATATCAATTCTTCCTATCCATGAGCATGGGATGTGTTTCCATTTATTGATATCTTCTTCAATTTCTGTAATGAGTGTCTTGTAGTTTTCAGAGTATAGGTCTTTCACTTCCTTGGTTAGGTTTCATTCCTAGGTATTTTATTCTTTTTGATGCAATTGTGAATGGAATTGTTTTCCTGATTTCTCTCTCTGCTAGTTCATTGTTAGTGTATAGGAATGCCACAAATTTCTGTGTATTAATTCTGTATCCTGCAACTTTGCTGAAATCAGATATTAGATCTAGTAGTTTTGGAGTGGATTGTTTAGGGTTTTTTATGTACAATATAATGTCATCTGCAAACAGGGACAGTTTGACTTCTTCCTTGCCATTCTGGATGCCTTTTATTTCTTTGTGTTGTCTGATTGCTGTGGCGAGGACCTCCAGAGCTATGTTGTATAGAAGTGGGGAGAGTGGGCATCCTTATCTTATTCCCAATATTAAAGGAAAAGCTTTCAGTTTCTCACTGTTAAGTATAATGTTGGTTGTGGGTTTGTCGTATATGGCCTTCGTTATGTTGAGATACTTTGTCCTCTATACACATTTTGTTGAGAGTTTTTATCATGAATGGATGTGAATTTTGTTAAATGCTTTTTCAGGACCTATGGAGATGATCATGTGGTTTTTGTCTTTCTTTTTGTTGATGTGGTGGATGATGTTGATGGATTTTCGAATGTTGTGCCATCCTTGCATCCCTGGAATAAATACAACTTGGTCATCATGGATGATCTTTTTGATGTATTTTTCAATTTGGTTTGCTAATATTTTGTTGAGTATTTTTGCTTCTATGTTCATCAGGGATATTGGTCTGTAATTTTCTTTTTTGTGGTGTCTTTGCCTGGTTTTGGTATTAGGGTGATGTTGGCTTCATAGAATGAGTTTGGGAGTATTCCCTCTTCTATTTTTTGGAAAACTTTAAGGAGAATGGGTATTAAGTCGTCACTAAATGTTTGATAAAATTCAGTGGTGAAGCCATCTGGTCCAGAACTTTTGTTCTTAGGTAGGTTTTTGATTGCCAGTTCAATTTCATTGTTGGTAATTGGTCTGTTCAGATTTTCTGTTTCTTCCTTGGTCAGGCTTGGAAGGTTGTATTTTTCTAGAA
This sequence comes from Manis javanica, assembly GCF_040802235.1. Taxonomy (NCBI): domain Eukaryota; kingdom Metazoa; phylum Chordata; class Mammalia; order Pholidota; family Manidae; genus Manis; species Manis javanica. The sequence continues at coordinate 56,285,601 of NC_133163.1, read as the reverse complement.
AGTTGTCCATTTCTTCCAGGTTATCCAGTTTGTTAGCATATAATTTTTTGTAGTATTCTCTAATAATTCTTTGTATTTCTCAGGTGTCTGTAGTGATTTTTCCTTTCTCATTTCTGATTCCGCTTATGTGTGTAGACTCTCTTTTTTTCTTGATAAATCTGGCTAGGGGTTTATCTATTTTGTTTATTTTCTCAAATAACCAGTTCTTGCTATTATTGATTCTATTGTTTTAGTCTTCTCAATTTTATTTATTTCTACTCTATTCTTTATTATGTCCCTCCTTCTATTGACTTTGGGCCTCATTTGTTCTTCTTTTTCTAGTTTCATTAATTGTGTTTAGACTGCTTATATGGAATTGTTCTTCTTTCTTGAGGTAGGCCTGTATTGCAGTATACTTTCCACTTGGCACAGCCTTGGCTGCATCCCACAGATTTTGCAGTGTTGAATTATTGTCGTCGTTTGTCTCCATATATTGCTTGATCTCTGTTTTTATTTGTATCATTGATCCCTTGGTTACTTAGGAGCATGTTGTGAAGCCTCCATATGTTTGTGGGCTTTTTCATTTTCTTTGTGGAATTTATTTCTAGTTTCATAGCTTTGTGATCTGAGAAACTGGTTGGTACAATTTCAATATTTTTGAATTTACTGAGGCTCTTTTTGTGGCCTAGTATATGATCTATTCTTGAAAATGTTCCATGTGCACTTGAGAAGAATGTGTATTCTGTTACTTTTGGGTGTAGAGTTCTGTAGATGTCTGTTAGGTCCATCTGTTCTATTGTGTTGTTCAGTGCCTCTGTCTCCTTACTTATCTTCTGTCTAGTTGATCTGTCCTTCAGAGTGAGTGGAGTGCTGCAGTCTCCTAGAATGAATGCATTGCATTCTATTTACCCTTTTAATTCTGATAGTATTTGTTTCACATATGTGGGTGCTCCTGTGTTGGGAGAATAGATATTTAAAATGGTTATATCTTCTTGTTTGATTGACCCCTTTATCATTATGTAATGTGTTCTTTGTCTCTTGTTACTTTCTGTGTTTTGAAGTCTATTTTTTTCTGATACAAGTATTGCAAAACCTGCTTTTTTTCTCTCTGTTAGTTGCATGAAATATCTTTTTCCATCCCTTCACTTTTATTGTGTATGTCTCCGTCCGGGTTTAAAGTGAGTCTCTTGCAGGCAGCATATAGATGGGTCTTGTTTTTTTATCCATTCAGTGAGTCTGTGTCTTTTGATTGGTGCATTCAGTCCGTTTACATTTAGGGTGATTATCGATAGGTATGTACTTATTGCTATTGCAGGCTTTAGATTCGTGGTTAGCAAAGATTCAAGGTTAATATCCTTACTATCTAAAAGTCTAACTTAACTCACTTAATATGCTATTATAAACACAATCTAAAGGTTCTTTTCTTTTTCTCCTCCTTCTTCTTCCTCCTCCATTCTTTATATATGAGGTATCATATTCTGTATTCTTTGTCTATCCCTTGATTGACTTTGGGGATAGTTAATTTAATTTTCCATTTGCTTAGTAATTAGCTGTTCTACTTTCTTTTCTGTGGTTTTATTTCCTCTGGTGACAGCTATTAAACCTTAGGAACACTTCCATCTATAGCACTCTCTCCAAAATAGACCGTAGAGATGGTTTGTGGGAGGTAAATTCTCTCAGCTATTGCTTATCTGGAAATTGTTTAATCCCTCCTTCAAATTTAAATGACAATCTTGCTAGTTAAAGTAATATTGGTTCCAGGCCCTTCTGCTTCATTGCATTAAACACATCATGCCACTCCCTTCTCGCCTGTAAGCTTTCTGCTGAGAAGTCTGTTAGCCTGATGGGTTTCCTTTCTATGTGATCTTATCTCTCTCTCTGACTGCTTTTAATAGTCTGTCCTTATCCTTGATCTTTGCCAATTTCATTACTATATGTCTTGGTGTTGTTTTCCTTGGGTCCCTTGTGTAGGGAGATCTGTGGATCTCCATGGCCTGAGAGATTATCTCCTTCCCCAGACTGGGCAAGTTTTCAGCAACTACCTCCTCAAAGCCACTTTTTATCCCTTTCTCTTTCTCTTCTTCTTCTGGTATCCCTATAGTGCAAATAATGTTCCATGTGGTTTGGTCACACAGTTCTCTCAATATTCTTTCATTTTTAGAGATCCTTTTTCCTCTCTGTGCCTTGCCTCCTTTGTATTTCTCTTCTCTAGTTTCTATTTCATTTATCATTTCCTTCACTGTATCCAACCTGCTTTTAATTTCCTCCATCGTGCTCTTCAGCAATTGGATCTCTGACCTGAATTCATTCCTGAGTTCTTGAATATCTTTCCATATCTCCATTAGCATATTGATGATTTTTATTTTGAACTCCCTTTCAGGAAGTGTCATAAGGTCCCTGTCATTTAAATCTTTCTCTGGAGTTATATTAATTTTACTCTGGACCAGGTTCCTTTGGTCTTTCATATTTTTATATGGCACCCTCCAGTTTCCAGAAGCTCTACTCTGCAGCTGCCCAGCCCCTGAAGCAATGTCGGGGGTGGTGGTCACAGGGGAGCGGTATTGTAGCCTAGGGGGAGAAAAGAGCTGTTCACTGCTTTCTGGCTGATGTTCCTGTCTCCACTGTCTTAACCAGTGGGCTGAGCACATGTATAATCTTTTGTCCCAGAGCAGCCAGATATGGATCCCTGCTTTCCACAAGCAGCTGGAATCTCAGTCTCTCCAGGAATTCTGCCTGTATTAACTTTCCAATTCAGTAGTTATGTGAGTATCATGAAAGCACCATGAAATGTAGATTTGTGCTCCCAGAGCATATCTCCAGAGCTAGGTATTCAGCAGTCCCAGGCTCTACTCCCTACCTGCTCTGTTTCTCTTCCTCTCACTGGTGAGCTGCGGTTGGGGAAGGGCTTGGGTCCCGCCTGGCCACAGCACTGGTACGTTACCCTGTTCCCTGAGGTTTCCTCTTTTCTCCAGGTTTATGTAGGCTGGCACCATCCTCTTTCTTGTTGCTCTCTCAGGATGAGTTGCACCAACTATATTTTCTAATTGTATCCAGTTACAGGAGGAAGCCTCTGTGTCTCCTCTCATGCCGACGTCTTTAATTCCATGTGAGCCTTTGTTTATTCACTGCTCTTTAGATATTCTTCATCTATTACTGCTTTTCAGTATTTTGATTGTAATATGCTCTGGTATGGCTTTTATGCTGTTGTTGTTCTGTGTTTATCATTTTCTCAAATTAAAAAACAAATTGGCCATAATCTCTTCAAATGATGTTTGGACACTTTTGTATGCTCTCCAATTACATGCTAGCCTACTTGATATTTTTCCAGTGGACAGAATAATCAGTATGTATTCCTGGTTTTCCTCTATTACATTTCTACTTCTCATATTTTGCTATACAAAATTCATGTGTCTTTCCTCCATGTCTATTCTTTCTTTCATCTCAGATTTTTTAAAATTTTTATATTTCAGATATGGAATTTTTATGTCTAGCAGTTTCATCAGGGTTTTGTATACCCACAAATACTTTCCTCTTCACGGTGTTTTATTATAAATACTTGCTCCATTAGATTTCAAAATCATTGTCTACTAATTCTACCTTTTATTTTTCTGTTTTTAATGATGAATTTGTCTCCTGATAATGGTTCATATTTTTCTAAGGTAACTACCACAACACCAGTCACAGATCACATGCTTTTATAGTTTCATCACCTTGAATTCAGGCAGAACATACAATTTGTTTCTAATCAATTAAATATGATGAAAGCAAATGATTTTTGCATGCTATTAAATACCCTGATGATTGCAATTTAATTAAAAGAGAGACTATACTAGTGGCTTTGATAAAATCAGGTAAGTCATTTAAAACATGGTCTAGAAGTCAGAGATTTGAAGTAGAGAACCTTGAAAATGAAGAACAAAAAGCTGCTGAGAAATCTTCACAACAATGAAATGATGTCAATAACCTCAGAGATGTTGTAAGTGCATCCATCCCTACTTGAGCTTTCAGATGAGAATGCAGACAACCAGTGCCAGAATTTCAGTCCTGAAAGCTGAGTATAGAGCTCAGCTACATTGTTCCTAGACTTCTGACCTATTGAAACTGTTATATAAGAAATGATTGCTGTGTTAAGTCACTAAGTTTGTGATAATTTGTTAGGTAGCATAAAAACTAATATAATAAACATAAAATGAACTATTCAAATATATCTAACTATCTATTCAACTACATTAAATGCAGTAGCTACAAATGGAGGCCTATCTTTTACTAATTTGCTATATGTAGAATTGTGATCCACTTTTCCCAAATATGACTATCATTGATTATCTCTTTATTCTCAGACTATCTCCTTAAAACCTGGACTCTACCAATTTCTCGACATTTCCAAGACCTCTTTCATTTCACTCTCCATTGTCACTTTTTTGTCTTTCCCCTACTCTTACACAGCTTTAAAAAATGTCTTATTAAAGTCACTCCCTTCCAAATATCTTGGGTCTCACTTATCCCTTTCTTGCTTTTCCCTAGGAAATAAGAAAAATCTGGAAGCTGGGAGAAAAAGTTCTGTTTTCAGTCTTACTCACCAAAAGTGGGTAAGGGGAAAAAAATTTAAACAAAAACTACTCCTGTTAGTATAAATTTAAGACAAAATTTTCTTAAATGTCTATTGCATACTTTTTAATTCTATACTTCACCAGGTACACTTATAGCTTATGATCTGCCCTTCTACTTTACTGAAAATAAAGTGCAACAAAAAGATGACAAGAGAATTTCCACATACTTCCATCCCATATCAACCTTCCTAGTAGTTAAACCTGCCTGTCCTCAAAATTGTGTTCCTTCTAAACCTAAGCTCTCCATTTTTATACTTGTGTCTATCCTCTCTAAGGATACTTATGGGCTTTATTCTAGTAATTTTCCTCTGTTCTTCTACAACAAAATGCCCCCATATTGAGTCATTTATCTTACCATAGAAACATTATTTCACATATTTTTCTGCATCTATTGTGTCATATCTTTGCTGACCTTAGAAAATTAATACTGCTTAGAAGAATTTATGTAGACTCTGTTGTAGCCTGACTAGTGTCTGCTCCCTAAGCCCTCAGTACCTCACAATGTTACTGTAATGGAATATAGGGTATTTAGGGTCTTTAAAAAGTAAATAAGCTAAAATGATGAGACAAAGCAACCGTACTGGAGGGCCCATAATGTAGAGCTGCAACCATAGTGGGCCCAGAGGACAGAGCATTGAACCAAAGATGATTATTCTTGAGCATTTAAATTAAATGAACTTTTAAGGACAAATTGCTAGAAACACACAATCTTCCAAGACTGACCCAAGAAGAAACAAATCTGAATAGACCAATTACAAGTAACAAAACAGAACTGGTAATCAAAAATGTCCCAACAAACAAAATTCCAGGACCAGATGCTTCACAGGTAAAGTTTACCAAACATTTAAGAGCTAATACCCATCCTTCTTAAAGTATTCCAAAAAATTAAAGAGGAAAGTATACTTCAAAACTCATTCTATGAGGCCAGCATCATTCTAATGCCAAACCAGACAAAGGTAATACAAAAAGAAAGTTACAGACCAATATCCCTGATGAACATATATGCAAAAATCCTCAACAAAATTTTAGCAAACTGAATTCAAAAATACACCAAAAGGATCATCCATCATATCCACATGGGATTTATTCCAGGGATGAAAAGATGGTACCAGATTGATGAATCAAGAAATACCAATGGCACTTTTCAATTACCTTGAGTAAATAATCCTAAAATTTATGTGGAACCACAAAAGATCCCTGAATAACCAAAGCAATCTGGAGAACAAAGAACAAGCCTAGAGGTATCACACTCCCTAACTTCAAGCTACATCACAAGCTACAATAATCAAAATAGTGTGGTACTGGCACAAGAACAGACCAGAAGATCAATGAACAGAAGAGAGACCCTAGAAATAAACACACACATACATTGTAAATTAATATATGATAAAGGAGGCAAGAATATACAATCAGGAAAATACAGTGTCTTCAATAAATGTTGTTGGGAAAACTGGACAACTACCTGCAACAGAATAACACTTGATTACTCCCTAATACTGTACACAAAGTAAAGTTGAAATAGATTAAAGACCTAAATATAATCCGTGAAACCATAAAACTCTTAGAAGAAAACATAGGCAAAAATCTAGTGAACTAAGCATGAGTAATTTTTTTTCTGGACACATTTCCCTGGGGAAGGAAAACAAAACCAAAATACACAAGTGGAACTACATCAAATTAAAAATGTACAAAAAAGGAAATCATCAAAATAACAAAAAGGCAACATATAGTGTGGGAGAATATATATATATATATATATAAATTATATACTTATCATTTATCCAATAAGAGGTTTATATCCAAAATATATAAAGAACTCATATGACTCAACACAAATAAAACCCAAACAATCCAATTAGAATATGGACAGAGGATCTAAACATTTTTTCCTCAGAAGAAATACAGATGGCCAGGCACATAAAAAGATGATCTGCATTGCTAATCATTAGGGAAATGCAAATCAAAATCAGGTGAGGTATCACCTCATGCCACTCAAAATGGCCACTATCCAAAAGATAGGAAACAAATGGTAACAAAGATGAGGAGAAAAGGAACCCTCCACAGTGTTGATGGGAATGTAAATTGGTTCAGCTACTATGGAAAGCAACATGGAGATTCCTCAAAAAACTCAAAATAGAAATACCATATGACCCAGTAACTCCATTTCCAGTAATTTACTCAAATAAGAAAAAAATATCTGATTCAAAAGATATATGCATGGACCCCTGTGTTTATTGCCACATTATTTACAATAGCCAAGATATGGAAGCAACAAAAGTGTCTATCAATAGATGAATGGATAAGGATGATGTGGTACATATACACAATGGAATATTATTCAGCCATAAAAGAGAAAGAAATCCTGCCATTTGTAATTTGTAACAACATGGATGGACCTAGAGGGTATTATGCTAAGTGAAATAAACCAGGCAGAAAGAAAATAATAATAAAAAATATGATTTCACTTATTTGTTGTTTCTAAAAGCAAAGTAAAATGAACAAAACAGCAGTAGATTCATAGACACTGAGAGGTAACTGGTGTTTACTATGGGGGAGGGGTGGGAGTGGAGAGGTGAAATAGGTGAAAGTGAAAAGGATAAGAGGCACAAAGTTGCAATCATAATATAAATTAGTCATGGGAAGGAGAGTACAGCATAGATAATATAGTCAATAGTTCTGTAACATCTTTCTTTGTTGGACAGATAGTTACTACAGTATTTGGGGTGAGCATTTAATGTAGATAACTGTTTCATTACTATGTTGTATACTTGAAACCAATATTATATATCAACTATACAATAAAAAATATGTAAAAAATCAATCAACCACTCAATCTAGCAGCCTTTTCCCTCTTAAGTTTCATACTTAATTAGGATCTGTGATTCCTTTCTTCTTTTCTATTTCTCCCTTTTTGAATGGGACTGTCTGTCCTATGCTTGTTCCACCCTTGTATTTTGGAAATTGATCATTTGTCCAGTTTTGCACATTCACAGCTTGAGAGGAATTGTGCCTTAGGGTGAATCATACCTGATTCTCAGCCATAGCTGACTTAGATGATATTTAAATGAAATGTTAGACTTGGACTTGATGCTGGAATAGGTTGAGAGTTTGTTCAGCTGGGATAGGGTGAATGTATTTTGCTATGGGAAGGACACAAAGTTTGAGGGCCCAGAAAATGGAGTGTTGTAGGCTAAATTATTTCCCTCCGAAGTTAATGTAAATCCTAATATCCAGTAACTCAGAATGTGACTATATTTGGACCTAGGGTCTTTAAAGAGGTAATTGAGTAAAAGTGAGGTAATTAGATTTGTCCATAATCTGTATGACTGATGTCCTTAAAAGGAGGCTAATAGGAAACAGGCAGACACTGGGGAGGAAGACCACGTGAAGACAAAAGGCAAAATCTACCACCTTCCAGCCAAGGAAAGAGGCCTAAGAATGAAGCCAACCCTGCTATAATCTTGAACTTGGATTTCTATCCTTCAGAACAGGAAGAAATAAATTTCTATTGTTTAAGCCAACCAGTCTATGAAATTTGGTTATGGCATCTTTAATAAAAATTCTCCCTCTCTCCTTTTCCCCTCTTCCTTTTCTCTTTTAGCTAAACTCTAATTAGGGTTTTGTCCTCATTATGTGATTCAAAGTCTCACTAATGCCATCAATAAGCTTCACGTTGTGAAATTCAATGTTTCTCTGTCATTACACTTCTCATCTGACCAGTAATCAGCATTCAACACAGGTGATTACAATCACCTCTTTGATAATTTTTTTTGGCCCAGTTTCCAGGACTTTACATTGTCTTAGCATACTTCCTTCTCCACTGATTTTTACCCTCTTAGTCATCTTTTCTAATTCTCATCTTCACCCCTACTTTCTAAGACTGGAGTGCCTCAGTCCTTTGCCCTCTTTACTATAAATATACAAATAATTCCATATTTTTATTTCTATCCCTAGGCCAGACTCTCCAAAACTATACATACGTCTCATAGCTTCAATTGTCTTTCATACACATGTCAACATATCCAACACTCAACTCTTCACATTTCCCCCAAAACTGCCTACCTATGGCTTTTATCATCTCTTTATGGGTTTTACTATACCAGTCTGGGTTCTCCAGCAAAACAGAACCAAAAAAATGCTGTGAGACGATGAATATCTTTGATCTCAAGGCACTGATGCCATAAATTCTGAGTGCAGAAAGAGGAGCGCTGTCCCACTGACACCTGACTGAAGCTTCCAAACAGGAAACTAATGCATATGTTCAAAGGTCTATCATCTATAGCCATCACTTCATGTGTTTTATCACCAGAAATAACACTATATTTAATTGAAAGTATTCATACTCTCCATTAGTAGCTACTCAAGGTTGCAGGTGACAGGTAAATTGTGGGGACAAGGATATCATGTTGTATAGAAAAGTCTAGTCCTCCTTGTTAGTGGCTTTAAATGAGATCATGAGATCAATTGTGTATAGCACTATAATAGAAGGCAAAACTTCAGTAAACATTATTATAGAGTATGAAGTATAATTTCTATGTCTGTGGAAATGTGGAATAGCATTTATTTAGGATATTGGAAGGAGTGGAGGTAATGTGGAGAATATTCAGAACTATATCTTCAGATAATAAGAATCATAGTAAAAGTAATATCTTTGCTTCCCCATCCATTCAGTTCCCCCATCAACAGATCCATTTAAAATAGAATTAGGTATTTTCTTTTCTCTGTCACCTTTTACATCTGCATTTGATATAATGTATTTATTAATACACTGCAGTTTTCTACTTTTCTGCTTAGCTCACTAGATTTTGAGTTCCAAGATAGCAGTAATTATTTTCTCATCACTATATCAAGTGTCTTAAAATCAAGTTTTAAAAATTAGAATGATGAAGACACCGAAACTAACACAAATCAATTACCCATTGCACGTGTTAGATTATCTTACACACATGATTGTTCTGTGGATAGTGATAATGCTCATAAAAATACCTTAAAATATAACTTTCCCTCCTGAAACATATTTCTGTATATTCCACTGAAGTCATATTTTTCTTATCCTTTGGGATGCCATGTCTCCAATGAGGCTAACTGGATTTCAGAGATGAGAGAGCTGCTATCAGTCCTGGGAGGAATTTGATGGGTGTGTTACAGAGGGATGCTGTTTGCCAGAGGCAAGGACAAAATATCAGCATAATGATTCCAAAACAACTGGAAATTCACACTGAAGTGCCAAGGTATAACACTACTGGACCAACTGACAGGATAAGAGAATAATTTACTAAGGTATTTTTTATCTATTGCACCTCACCCCTCAAAACACATTGAAGCTATGTTGAAAACTGCATTACAAGTTATTGCTGCCCTGAGCTTCAATAACTTGTAAAATGCCAGCAATGCACCTACTACAAACACATTGAAAAAGCATCTTAATACATTACTGCCTTCAGAAGTGCAGACCATGTTTATGGAATTGGGAAGTTATGACCCCATCTGTTATGTATGTCGAACAGCTTACCCACTATAAAAGGGTTGCCATGCAACTCCACACATATCAGGCAGGGAGGGTGGTGCTTGGCAGGGAGAGTAAAACAAAACATCATTTGTTTCTTAGATCATTTCTCTTATTTACTCCAAAATCTGGCTAATATACAGCTGTTAAAATAATATCTCACATAAAATATTAACCATGCTACTTCCCTTAGAGATCTTTCCTAACCCATGTTCAAAGACAGAATTAAAAATTCACTCAAATATAAACCAACAAATGAATAACAAAAAAATAAAAGGGGAAAACTTCCTTTTATGAATTTAAAATGTCATTCTAATTCTTGCTTCCTGCCATTTCTTATTTTTAAAATGACTATTGTACATGAATTGTATCTGTCTTCTAATCTGAAATCTTACTGGTCAAATCTGTTCACACACAGGCTACCATAGCCCAGGAGCTAATTAGAAATGTCGAATCTCAGGCTCCACTCCAGAACAACTGAATTACAAGACACCCTAGTGATCAATATGCAGATTAGAATTTGAGGATCATTGCTCCAGGGTCAAGGTAAAATAGAAGATACATGTTGGTATTAGTATTTATTTAAAAAGTGATACATGCTCAAAAAGTTTGTGAAATGCCAGAATTTGCTTTATGTATTTCTGCTATTATTTCAGTAATATAGCCTTATAGAGTCCATAAATATTAATGACAGATCCCTAAACTTACAATAGGGTTACATCCCAATAAACCCATAAGTTGAAAATATTATTAAAAAATGCATTTAATACACCTACTGAACATCATAACTTATCCTAGCCTACTTTGGGCAAAATTATATAACACAAAGCCTATCTTATAATAAAGTGTTGGATTTCACATGTAATTTATTGACTACTGTACTGAAAGGAAAAACAGAGTGGTTGTATGGATACAAAATAGTTCTAAGCATATCAGTCGATTATCCCCATGACCATGTGACTAGTTGGGCGCTGTGGCTCACTGCGACCTCTGCCAGACACCACAAGAGAGTATTTTACAGCATATTACTAACCTGAGAAAATATCAGAATTCAAAATTTGTAGTAGTTTAGGTTTCTACTGAATGCCTATCACTTTTGCACCATTGGAAAGTCAAAAAATTGTAAGTCAAACCATCCTAAGTCAGTGACGATTTGTAGATATTTATGTTCTAATATGCAAAGATGTTTAAGATATATGAAGTGAAGAAAAAATAGTGGGAATTATACACACACACACACCAAATCTGAATCTATTGTTAGTAAGTATACATACCATATATATTTTATAGTGGTGCACCTACATATGCACAAACAAGTATGGGAAGAGAAAACAAAAAATCATACTAGTTCTTCTGTGGTGTACAGTGTGATACTTGGAATATGATCTTCCATTTTTTAATATTTCTTAGCAATAGTATTAGAGATAATACTTATCTTGTGGTAGTCTAGGAAGTTTATGAGTTAAAAAAAATGCTTTCTTTAGCCAAGTGTTACTTTTCTATTATTAACTAGCTGACTTCACTATTTGTCTCTTACCTTTTTAGCAGGCCTTTTTGCCCCTCTTCTGGGAACCATTTCCATTAAAAAATAGTAGCAGGCAGTGTGAGGAAGTTGGGGTTCCTATGACCAGGATCCTCACTGAACTTAAACCACCTGATGATGTAAATGGCCTGTTGCTAGGCTACCACTTCCACACCTTTAGGCAATAAACCATTATTGTGCTATATAGAGAGCTCTGCCCAGGGCTCTGGGGCAGGCAGAGACACTAGCGCTTGACCTACCACTGGGAGAACAAGCCGGATAATAAACACTTTCATCCCAAACAACGTTTTGCTGTCAATTTCTTTGGTCACTTTAAATCCATAGTGAACTTGCCTGGGGCTGAAACCCATTGGCAAGACAACTGGCTAAAGATGGCAGGGTTCATTGTTGACCAAGGAAAAAGACAGGCTGTCCTTATGGGAAGGGTGCTTCAGTGGGCTGCCCCTGTCAATGGGGAGACAGTGGATAATCCCCCAATGGGTATGTGGTCTGAGGTGGCTTGCCTCCTAGAGGACTGGGCCCCACCCCAGGACTGGAGGCAAGTGGAGGTGACACCTGACGCAGTAGGGGTGGCTCTTGGTATAGTAAGCAGATCCTTTGAGAAGCAGAGTGCCCGTGAGGCAGTGGGGACTGTGGGTTGGCTGATTCTCACAGTCTTAAAAAGGTCTACAGAAGAGACCCAAGAAATGGTGGCACAAGAATATGACCTGCAAACTTCTGTGGATTCCGAGGACAGAAATAGCATTGATGCGAGAGGAAGTGGCACGAGAACACAAGCTGCAAACTTCTGTGGATTCCTTGAAGAAAGAGATGGCATTGATATGAAAGGAGTCAGCACGAGAGCACTGGCAGCAAAGTGCCATTGGAGATGAGACAGCAGCTCTGCCAGATGTTCTGAAGGAAGAATAAGCCATCAAGGAAAAAGATGAACTCCTGAGGGAAGCACAGGTGGAGGTGGCACGAGAATGTCAGCTGCGAAGCATTGAGGTGAAGGTACGGTACGAGAGCTTCTGAAGACAGAGGTAGCATTGCTGTGAGGCACAGTAGAAAAAGGTAAAGGCTGTAGCAGAGGAGGCACTTGGGGAGGGGAGAGAAAGGTGACATCAGCCCCAGAAATGGAGGAGCTGGAGCAGGATGAAGGGGTAGTGCCAGAGGCACTGGCCCCTCCTGTATTGAAAGCACACCCAGTGGTTGTAAAGAAAATAAAGACCTAGCAGCTGAAAGTTCCCCAAGGAGAGGAGCAGCCCCCTCCCCAGGTTGTGGAGCACTCTATGGTCCACCCCTATACTCAGGCTGAGCTGGTGGACTTGGGCTCCCAGTTAGGCAGAAGCCCTCGAAGTCAATATCAGCTTGGCTCCTGCGTCTGTGGGATTTAGGGGTGGATGAGATTGTTCTGTCAGGTTTAGAGATGGGAAAGCTGTCTTCCCTGAGAGTGCAGCCTCCCTTGAGGCAGTGATTACAAAATGCACATCTGACCCTAGGGAGTCACTCCCTCCTCAATTGGCTTATGGCTGCACTTCATGCTGTGTGGCCCAATCCGGGCGATCTACCATCCTCTCCTGTTAAATGGCAGACATATGCTGAATTCCAACAGGTGCTATGAGAGCCAGGTATAAGAAATGCCACCTATATTCTAGAGAATTATGGCTCAGATGAAGAGATTTTCACTACTGGGATGAGAAATATTGTTCTTCAAATGGCTCCTACATCCCTGTTTGGGTCTCTAGTGGCCGTTCTTTCCCCTCACTTAGGGCATCCCATAAGCAAGGTGACACGTACAGTAGAAGACTTAGGAGAGGCTGAAGCAATGATAATCCAGAAATAAATAAGACCTGTTACTCACAAGAAGAATTTACAGGGCCCCATGAAGGTTACAAGGATCCAAATATGGTATGATTTAATATGGGCAGGAGCAGATGTAAGGAAATTAGATGAGAAGTCAAATAGGATCTTACTAGAGCTATGGCAACAGCTGAAACTGGAGCAGCAGCTCCAGACATTAAGACCAAAGAGGCAGAGGTCAGAGACAGAGCCACCAGTCAGGCCTGTGTGTTTGCAAGACTTCCTGCTGGAGAGCGAGCCAACCTCACTCGAGCCCACACAGGAAGGTGATTGGGGAACATGGTTTGACTGAGGGGAAGGTCAAGGTACCTGCCCTGAGGGACCAGTCAGGGACTGGAGGCCACATGTTGAAATAGCCACCCATTGGTCCCCAGTGAACATACAATGTGCCCTGGCTCTGGTGGACACTGGGGCTGAATATTCACTAATTCATGGTAACCCTGAGCAGTTCCCCGGGATCCCCACTATCATAGATGGATATGGGGGGAAGGCTATCAGAGTGCAAAAAGCCCAAATCCCTTTGGGAATAGGATGTCTACCCCCAAAAGAGTATACTGTGTATATATGTTCTATTCCTGAGCATATTTTGGGGATTGATATCCTGCAGGGTCTGTGGTTGCAGACCACTGCAGGTGAGTTCAGACTGAGAGTACATGTGTTGAAGGCAGTTCTGAAGGCACATGCTAGGCACCTCCCCATATCTTTTCCTGTGCCTTAGCAGATGACAAATACCAAACAATACTAACTGCCTGGAGGGCATAAAGGGATTGGAGAAACTCTCCAGGAGCTAGAAAAGGTGGATATTATAAAGCCCACCCATAGTCCTTTCAATTCCCCAGTGTGGCCAGTAAAAAAGCCAGATGGCTCCTGGCATATGACTGTGGATTACAGAGAACTGAATAAAGTCATACCCCCTATGCATACTGTTGTCTCCTCTATCACAGACTTAATGGATACCTTCAGCCATGAACTAGGAACATATCATTATGTGGTAGATCTTACTAATGTCTTCTTTTCCATTGACATTCAGCAGGAAAGTCAGGAACAGTTTGCCTTCATGTGGGAAGGACAGCAATGGACTTTCACCATCATTCCTTGGGGATACCTGCACAGTTCCACTATCTGTCATGGACTTGTAGCCCAGGACTTGGCTACATGGGAGAAACCACCAATGGTGCAGCTGTACTGTTTTATTGATGATGTCATGCTCACATCTAATTCTCTTTCAGATCTAGAAGATGCAGCACCTAGACTGCTGCAACATTTACAGGAGAAAGAATGGGCTGTGAACAGCACCAAGGTTCATGGACCTGGTTTGTCTGTCAAATTCTTGGGGGTTGTCTGGTTGGATAAGACCAAAGTTATACCAGAATCAGTTATAAAGTCCAGGCCTTCCTACCCCCAACAACTGTAGCATTGCTACAGGAGTTTCTGGGTCTTCTAGGCTACTGGAGAGTGTTTATTCCACACTTGACACAAATTCTCAAGCCCTTATACTGGTTGGTACGAAAGGGTGTCAGGTGGGACTGGCATGAGACATGTGCATCTGCCTTTACTACAGCAAAACAGGCAGTCAAGGCCATGTAGGCCTTGAGTGTGATAGATCCATCAAGGCCCTGTGAGTTGGACATTCATGTGACTGAAGACAGTTATGGCTGGGGTCTCTGGCAGTGGCTTGAACAAACTCACCAACCATTTGGATTCTGGTCACAACTTTGGAAAGGGGCAGAGGTACAATATACTTTGATAGAAAAATAACTGGCTGCTGTGTATCATGCTTGCTGGCTACAGAACCCATCACTGGAATGGCCCCAATAAAGGTAGTAACCACCTATTTCATCTTGGGGTGGGTACAAGACTGGAACCAAAAGCCAAGGAATGGTGTGGTACAAACACTCACACTAGCCAAGTAGGGTACTTACCTACAGCAGAGTAGGGCCCTCTCTAGTAGCCCCTTGAGTGAAGAACTCCAACACTTGTTGGGGCCGGTGACATATACTAGTGAAAAGCAGGAAGAACTTGTTTTAGAACCGTTACTAACAGAGAGTCCCTTTCAAGAAAAAAGATCTCCTATACCCAAAGATGCATGATACACAGATGGCTCCAGCCATGGGCAGCCCCCAAAGTGGAGGGCCATAGCTTTCCATCCTAAGACTGAGATAATATGGATGGAAGATGGTGAGGTGAAGAGCAGCCAAAGAGCAGAGTTGCGGGCTGTGTGGCTTATGATCAGTCAGGAGCCCTCCCCTATAGTTGTCTGCACTGACAGCTGGGCTGTCTATCAGGGCTTGACCCTGTGGCTACCAATCTGGTACCATGCCAACTGGCTGGTTGGTCACCAACCCCTTTGGGGGCAAGAATTGTGGCAAGACTTATGGGCCTGTGGTCAGACTAAAATAATTACAGTATACCATGTTATAGGTCATTTGCCACTGGCATCCCCAGGAAATGATGAAGCATATAAATTGGCCCAGATACATTGGTTAGAAGGCCTCTGATGTAGTCTAATGGCTACATCAGTGTTTGTTTTACACGTGGCAAAAGATAATGTGGGCTGTAGCCCATCAGTGGGGCTTGCCTTTGACCTTCAAAGAAGTTCGTAGAGCCTGGCAGGAGTGTGTTGTGTGCTCCAAAAGGGACTTACACCGAGTTCCACAGCAACATGGGACAATGGCTAAGGGGCCTATACCCCTCATCAGGTGTCAGACTATTTTGGGCCTCTTCCTGTGTCAGAAGGATATCGGTATGCCATGACTTGTGTGAACACCTCTACTGGACTTCTGGTTGCTTTTCCTACCTTTTGTGCAGACCAGCAGGTGACCAAAAGCGCCTGGAGCATCTCTTTGCTGCCTATGGTCGACCACAGGTGATTGAGGGTGATCAGGGCACCCATTTTACTGGACATACACTGCAGGAATGGGTGCGACAGCTGGGAATCGAGTGGAAGTTTCATGTACCATACAGTCCTACTGCAGCAGGCATGATAGAGTAGCTTGTTAAAATCTGGACTAAAGTCAGATACCAAAAGTCTGCAGGGATGGTCAATCCGCTTATGGACCATGCTATGGCGTTTGAATGAGAGACCCCGAAAGGGAGCCCTTAGCCCCGTAGACATGTTAACACATATGGCTGCCTCCCCCATACAACTGCAAGTACAAACCAAGGAAGAATCACTGAAATCGAGGTTCGGCCACCAGAATAACATCTTGCTGCCAGCACCAACTGTACTGAACCCCAGAGACTCCACTGAATGGATGTGGCCTTGGACATTTCGACACATGGACCAACGATGGCTGGCTCTCCTGGCACCTTGGGGACAAAGCCTGGAAGCTGGCCTCCTGTGTATTCCTGGAATAAAAGCAGACTAGCTGCCAAAGGTCACAGTAGTATATCCTGAACGGCCAGAAGGTAAGAGCATCTTACCCGGGGAGTTCTGTTTTATCATTATGGCCGGTGCACGCACCTCCAGTAGCACTATATATAGACCCTTCAGTAACCCCCACGGGGAAAGGAGTAAAAGTATGGTATATGAGACCTGGAAGTGACCCCTTCCTGCTACAGTCCTATCACAGGACCACTCTCTTGCATGCATCCTACCTGATGGACAAGATTTACCTATGTTGGTGGCATTGAAACATATGTCTTATCGCCCCTAAAGTCTTTGTGGATTGGGAACTTCCTCTGGCTTGAGGATTATTATTTTTGTTACCTTTATCAAAATCTTGCTGTATCTTAATTTTTATTATCTGTAAGTTGTTGCTATCCTCTGTTGCTATTGTGGAATTTAGTTATAGTGCCCCAGCTTTCTTGCACAGGGACCATTGCAGAAGATTGAAGGCATGTAGATTGTAAGGCAAGAATCCTGGAAGCGTGGAGTGTGGGGAAGTTGGGGTTCCTATGGCCAGGATCCTCACTGAACTTAAACCACCTGATGATGTAAATGGCCTGTTGCTAGGCTACCGCTTCCACACCTTTAGGCAATAAGCTATTATTGTGCTATATAGAGAGCTCGGCCCAGGGCTCTGAGCGGAGGCAGAGTTGCTAGTGCTCGACCTACCGCAGGGAGAACAAACCAGGTAATAAATCCTTTCACCCCAAAGAACATTTTGCTATCAATTTCTTTAGTCACATTGAATCCATAGCGAACTTGCCCAGGGCTGAAAACCATGGACAGGACAGCAGACAAAATTAATTACCTCTTGATAATGGTTCAAGCATATTTGTAAGGAGGAATTTTCCAATAAATAAAGTTTCAAATTTCTCTATTCATATAAATTATTTTACCCTTCCTTAAATTAAAATTAACATCGAACTCTTGTAAAACTTTGGCTTATCAAGAATTATGCCAAAAGGTGCCACCACCCTCTCTCTGTGGATGAATCACACTCAGGAAAATATTAGGTCTTTTTCCTTAGGCATTGTATGGCTGTCATTGTTACTCTGGCGCCCCCTGGTGGATTAAGATCACAGTCGGAGAACTGAGGAATAACCCACCAGGAATCTGTTGACTGGAAGATAAATGCGTTGCATCTTTCAGTTAACTTCTAAGATTGGAGCACTTTGGGATGAAAGTACATTTCAGTTACATTGATTTAGTGCTATGGCCTTCCGATAAAGGTACTGTTGGGCCTTCTGTGGTGCAAGCTTGTCTGTGCTTCCTGTGGGTTTTTAATATTTAGTAAAGCAGCTGTGCACAGTCATGTTCAATATCCAGTGATGTAACAGATAAGGTCACAGAGACAATATGAAATGCCAAGCTTTTAGGATTAGGCACGTGTGTGTATGTGTGTTTTTGTTTCATATTTGAAATTTTTGCCCTATATTTTGTGGTTAATCAGAGTCCCCAGAAGAGGCTTTAGAAGGCAGAATTGTTAAATAGCTATCAGCACAGGCTTGGGAGTTAGATGAATCTGGACTCTGCTATGCGGTAATATTTATTGTGTATAACTTGGTGTTCTCAACTATGAAATACACATGGTTGAATCAACTTGAATTTCAGAGAATTCTGAGGTTTGAAAGACAATGTATGTAAAGCATTGTGTATAATGTTTATTACACATGAAGCACTGAAGCTAGTGATAAACAAAAGTTTCCTTTAGAATGTAAGTACTTTGTTTATTTCAGGTTTTTTAAAAAATACCAGAAGACTGCAGATGCCTCTATTATCTGAAAATCAAACTGAACTAATAGTAAAGTATATAGATAGATGTTTTTTGCAAAACATATGATGACCATCCAGCAGGTTTTCTGTTACTCCAAATTATCAATGGCCTGGCATAGGAAAGACTATGTATTTTGAAGATACAATAGGGATAATTCCCTTGATCATCCCTCAAAAGATAGTGCCTCTCACCCCTAGTATTTCAATGCATCTTAACCTGTGGGGGATTGAAATACTTTTAAAATCTTTCTTAGCTTGAGACATCTTTCATGACTGTGTTTCTGGACTGCCATTCAAGTAGGTCAGGGAAGAGAGCAGCCCCTCTCCCAAGAGTCAGGCATGTGATTTGATGTTGCAGAGCTCTAGTAATTGGAGTCACAGAAGTACTGAATCAGCCCAAGTGGCAGACAGGGAGTCTTGGAGCACAGCTCTCCAGCACCAGCATGGATGGCCATCTGTTGCGATTATACTGACAGCTGCAACCTCTTCACTGGAGAAGAACACCTGAAAAGTCAGTCCTAAGAGGACCAACTACATCGGCTTCCTGCTGCAGAATCTTCTGAGAGGATCAGTGTTTATCCAGGTTGCTAAAGTGCAGTTTTACTTCCCTTGCACAAGTCAAGGCCTTTTGCTGTTCAAGTACCCCTGTGTATGCTAATAGTTTTTGGTTTTCTCTAAAAGTAGACTGGGTGTCCCTGAAGTTCTGTCTTCTAAACTGAAAGCACTGTGGTAAGGAGGCTCTTTTCCTCCCCATTTAGCTATTTGGAGCATTTGGCATTATGTTCACTGTATTACATCCCAGAGGGCTCAAATGACATCATGACAGCTATGACACATGGCAGCTACCTCCTGTCCCTATCATTCTGCCAGTATGTGGGGGTGCCAAAGCCCTCAGCTGCTTTCCACTGGGGTGTGTGATTTTTAAATATGTTTGTATATTCTCCCTTAAGGTATATCACATATGAAAAATAGGGACAATTCTTTACATATATTTTCCATCTACCTATTTTAATTTGCTATCTTCATCTCTAAATTACAATATCCATAGGTGAAATATTTGTAGGAGATACTCACTACTTCTCAATACTTCTTTCCTTAGGCACACACACTAATGTATTTTATATATTATATAGAAGCATATATATAATGTTTCTTACAAGCAAGATACTCGTCTAAGTGCTTTACAAACATTAACTTCTAAGATTCTCCTAGTAGCCCTACTATATCCTGTTGCTGCTATAACAAATTATCACAAATTTGGTGCCTTAAAAGAACACAGATTTTTTTTATCTTCTAGTTCTGGAGGTCAGATTTCTAAAGTGGATCTCACTGGGCTGACATCAAGGTGTCAACATGGCTGTGTCCCTCCTGGAGGCTCAGGAGGAAAATACATTTCCTTGCCTTCTCCAGCCTCTAGAGGCCACCCACATTCTTGGTTTGTGGCTCAGTTGGTGGCCAAACATGTCTTTACAATGCTACATGCCCCTGGTTCTCTGTTTTCATCACATTTCCTACTGTGACTCCTTAGGTAGTTAATTTTTTTTTTTAGGGGAGTCAGGGAGAGGCTTTTATTGAGACATACAGTGAGAGAATAGAGCTCCTGGCTCATGCTGGGAAGGGACAAGAAAGCCCCCTTAGCTAGTTAATTTTTAAGGATTATCTTTTCATCGATATTCTTAAGCACATCTACAAAATCCTGTTTGCCATGTGATATGTACTCATGGACATAGGTGTCTTTAGGGTACCATTATTTGCCTACTACAATTACTATCATCACCCTCATTTTACATAGGAGGAAATTGCAACTCAGAGCAGTTAAGGAATTTGTCTAAGGTCACAGAGCAGCAAATTTGAATTTAAATGCAGGGAGATTGGCTTGAGAGTATGAGGTTCTAACAACTGCAGTTTAATATTTGTGAATTGAAAAAGAGAAGACTGAAGAAAGGAACCAGAGACATATCTTTTATCTCTACAGTCATAGACAGCAATGCCAGGTTCTATTTAATGAATTAAATTCTATTGCTCTCAGATAATGATAGCAACAAAACATCATGAAAAAGAGAGAGCTTAAAAATAAAAGAAAAAATGCCCTAAAATAATGAATATGAGTCACTCAATCACATTTGCTGCAACAAGAGCATGATGGTTTATAAGGAAAATCAACAGTAAACAACTTTGAAAGCAGAAGAAAGTGAAGAAGCTCTGATTAAAGATGCATTATAAAGTAGAAACTGTAAAATTAGAAACATTTTTAATTGGAAATCCAGGAATGCTTATAAACTGGGAATCTCTTAACTCATGATTCCCAAAGTGTACAAAACCCAAATTCCTTCAGTGGATAAGGCTTCTCTGTGCTTGTGTTATAAAACATTGGAATTCTGAGTTGAATCTAGTATGTGATCCTTGTCTAATTTGGAGATGAAGATAGCTAATTAAAATGAGGGAATCTGGAAAGAAGAAGTAGCAGAACACACCTAAGGATATCAATAACTTGCAAATTCACCTAAGTAAAGTTAGGATTCAAAATTTACTACCTCTAGATAATAAAAGTAAGCACTGCTGTGTAACCCAAAATAGAAGAGCACTTCAGGCACCATTAGGCTGATGTGTATGTCACATTGTCCAATTACATACTCCTTTTCAGAAAAAATAACCATTCCTTTACCAAATAAATTTCCACTTCTTCATATTTAGGAACCCTCCTATATGAGAAGCACTGTGTTAGAATGCATAGATAACAAGTGCTATGTTCCCAATTACATGCATGCATTTAAGATGTGAGAGGACTATTTAAAATATTACAAACATTCATATTAAGGATTTATCTCATTTCCAAGGCAATATATATTCACTGCAGACAACTTAGATGATATATATAAACAGAAAGAATAAAATAGTAATCTATTATTCTATCAATTAATAAAACATCTCATATTTTGAATTATTTCTACATTTTTCTTATGAATACATCTGAATTTTTAAGGAAAAAGCAGATTTTTTAGAAAACCATTTTCAACTTCTTCGTTTTAATTCAACAATATATTTTGAACAAAATGGTTATGGACATTTCCCTGGTGCATTAAATACCAGCTTGTCTAATGGCTCATGCTATATACACACACATGACAACACAATGCATTTAGTTAAGCTAATTCTGTTTGCTATTTAGTGAAGAATTTAGTCACAGAACTCTAAATTCCTCTAAAATGTTTGCTCCACAACCCCTGCAGTGACACAGTTGCATGATATTTCTGACACACTGTATTTGTAGCATTTCTAGTATCTTGAAATTTCATTGCAATGTATATCTTTTTTGATTAAAAACTCTTCCTGAG
Organism: Manis javanica; assembly: GCF_040802235.1. Lineage (NCBI taxonomy): Eukaryota > Metazoa > Chordata > Mammalia > Pholidota > Manidae > Manis > Manis javanica. The sequence goes on along the minus strand of NC_133163.1, from coordinate 56,263,625 downwards.
TTCTATATTTAAAGTCCCATTTTTAACATGTCAGGCCTTGAAATATAGTCAATTGTGACGACTTTCTAAAGGTTTCTAGGACATTACTTTTCCATTGTTTCTCTTTATTTGCATGATTTCTCTAAACCATAAAATATACTCCAAGATCTTCCCCTTCACCATCATTTCTGTTTCCTCAAAATAGGGAAAGATACCATGGAAAGCAAGTTATCTCACCAACAAAACAGGTCATTTCCCACAAAAATGTCTTTGAAGAACTGAACTGAGGAATTATTCTGGGCTTTAGTCAGAAAGGAAATACATCGTGTAATAAAAGTTTTAAATCATTAAATATTGATACTGTTACTATTTAATGTTGGATGGTAAGGGGCAATTATCTGAAAATCCAGAGATGAGAACAAATGAAAATATTCCTTTCAAATCAGTTCCTCGTTTGTTGACCTATAACTACAAAATAATTTAGATATATAAGTAAACATGGTCATAGCCCTAATGTCTCTCATTTTTACAACAAAAATAATCTTTGCACACAAAAGCGAGAGAAGAGAGAAATAATTTAATTTTGATGATTAAACCTAAGGGAATTAGTACATACTGGATTTATCATTTTTCCTTAATACAAACATTTTATATACTTTAGACTACAGTTAATTTTTCAAAAAGTTATACAACAAAGAACCATAAGTACTCAAATTTAAAGTTGGATTCAATAACAAACTTTTAAAAATGCAAACAAGATGATTAAGATCATTTTGTTTTTACAGACTGTAAAAGATCTTAAAATACACAGTTTTAAAATCTCTTGTGGAAAAGTAGAAATACTTTAGCTCATAAAATTGATACTTCAAATAGCAAAGTATTTCATAGTAAGGTACTTCGAAGTAATATTAAGGCACACAACAATAAACTGCTCTTTAAAAATATTCCTGATTAAATTACTGGTAAACCTGCTGGTCACTATTAGGATGAAGGTTACTTCAGACACTTCTACTAGTGCTTCACATAAGGACAATCCTAGGACAGGCCCAAGCTGTAAATCTGCTTTGTGCAAATGAATAGATATTTCTTAGGAGGCCCTGTCTGCAAATAAATGCACACCTCACAAAGGAGCAGGAAAGCATGGTCTTTATACCGTATCAGAGTCTGTTTGCAATTGTTTGTTTTTTCACACCAAGAATTACTGAAATTGACTCCTGTAAAAACTGCTTTCTCCTCTCAGAAGCAATGCCTAACCTTGAGTCAGCCATTCAGTGGGCCTTAAGAGTAGTCCCATTTCACTAAATCCAGAACTTTGTGCTGAAATGTCTCAGCCTTTCTGTGCTTGTTTTAAAATATTAAATCTGGACAGCCTGAGTGGAGGACATATTTACATTTATCTTAATCAGTAGTAGATACACATCTTCTAGAGAGCGATGGAGATGGGCATGGGAGGCCAGATCTCACCTTGCCACAGTACTGGGTTATAATGGACTTTAAAATCAGCACCTGCATGTACAAAGTGCCAAGAACTAGGGCTCCTTGTATACCTTTTAGAGCTAAATTAAGCATACTTCCTACTGCAGAGAAATATTCATTATCATCTGTAAAACCCCAAGTGCCAGAAAAAAATATTTTGCATATCCTGTGTTTATCTAGCCTGTCAGTGTCAGGCAAGCATAGAATGATGACATGGTTTGACTAATAAAGTAACTGCAAGGACCACATAATATTACCCTGCTAACACAGCCACCACAACTGCTTTCAGTAATATTCAGGCCATTGGAAATAACTTCCACTATTTGGGTGCCTGTAATGTGATAGATACTCTGCTAAGTAAGTCCTTAACACATTTTCTCTAGGAACAGCAATGACAATCTTACGTATATTCAAAATGAAGGTGGTAGGCCCTGCCTGCCTGTTTCTATGGCCTCTGTCACTTCACCAGGACACACCATCCTCCATCCATTTGTAGAAACCATTTATGTTCATTAATGCAGTGTGCCTCCCCTTGTTTATCCAAAAGTCATCTAGCTTTGGGAAGTCTGTAGATTTCCATGTCAGGGCCTCAGCTCCACGCACACTTCTCCCTCTGTGCATCACACAGAGTACTTGAGAGTCTGAACTTGCTTTTCTGCAAAGACTTGATGCAGCCTGACATCCAGACTTTCTCAGGTTCAGTAGTAACTTATCTAATCTTTCATTATAACTATACAACTTCACATTGCAATCATTTACATTCCTGCCTTTATGTAAAAATATTCAAGAGACCTGCAGATATGATCCACGCCTCTCATCCTTGTGCTTCTAGCTCTTGACACACTGACTGGAAAAGAGTAGGTATTAAATAAATAATTGTTGAATGAATTACTGTGTCTCCTCAAGGAAGATTTACTGTGGTGGGATGTGGGCTGCCCCCTGGCAGGTCTAGTCTAGAAAGGATGTCTGACACTGCAAATTGTTGCTTGGAGCAGTCTCTTAATCCTGTGTAATTGTTTCAGCATTTCCCACTTAATCAATATTGTCTTATACATATATTACCTCATTAATCTAGTCATCCCCTAGTTTACTTCCTCTGATATAACTCTTCTTTAAAATATCACTTTTATAATTTGGTGCAGATCACAAAGATGGAGAGTTGATCCTCGTAAGTCAGGGTCTATGATGGTCAGAATTAGTTGGTAAGAGTCCTGAAGAAAGAATAAAATCGAATTGTCTAAAGGTTTTAAAATGCAGTGCTGATATGTGTCTGTCTGTGTGTGTACAGATGTGTATGTGAGAATGTGTGTGTGTGTGTAAATGAGAGAGAGAGAGAGACAAAGGGAGACAGCAGCAAAGTAGCAATGGGTTTTGGAAGACAAGTGATGGAATTGTCCATAAACAGGCTGAAGAATTTAGAAGCCTTGTACTGGTGGGAAAACACAGATAAAAGTAAAGTCTCCAGGAAAGGACAGTATCAGTGAATGATGTGTAATCAAATTATAAAGCTAATGCTTAACTAAACTTCTAGAGTGATTAGCAGATATGAGAGAAGTATATTCAAAATGTTTATCACAATGAAACTGGGAATTCCTCATTCCCTATATGAGGAAGTGTATTAAGAAGGCTCCTAATGGAGAGGTGGAGCCAAGATAGCAGCATGAGTAGGACAGTGGGAATCTCCTCCCAAAAACATATATATTTTTGAAAATACAACAAATAACACTAATCCTAAAAGAGAGACCAGAAGACACAGGAAAACAGACAGACTACATCCACACCTGTGAGAACCCAGCACCTGGTGAAAGGGGTAAGATATAAGCCCTGGCCCAGCGGGACCCAACCGCCCCTCACCCAAGCTCCCGGCAGGAGGAGAGGAGTCAGAGTGGAGAGGAAGAGAGAGCCCAGGATGGCTGAACACCCAGCCCCAGCCATCTGCACCAGAGCACAGACACAGTGCATGTGTGGGGTGCTGGAAACTAAGGAAACAGGGCAGCAAGATCTTTGAGTGGGTCCCAAAGCCAGGGCTCCTGTGACAAAGAAAAGTGAGTGCTTTTTGAAAGTCTTAAAGGAACAGGGATGCCACAATTGGATGGAAGCATCCCAGGTCGCAGTCCAGCAGCTGGAAATTCCAGGGAACTCCGGGTGCCCTAACCCCCTGGGCAACAGCTCTGAGACCCCTCACAGAGGTAAACAGCCAAACAGCCCCTCGTCCATTACCCCTTGGGGGCCCAGCTATAGCAGAGAAGCAGCCTAAGGCAGGCCCCGCCCTCAGAAAGGGAGCTTCCTCCATACCAGCCGGGCAAGACACAGAGACCCAGTCTGCATGCAGTTGCCCAACACAAGCCACTAGGAGTCCCAGTGGTCCCAGTAAAGAAAGGCCAGGAGCAACTGGAAAAAGTCTAGGCTCTCCCAGCTGACAGATGCATCAATAGCATACCACTGCACCTATCAACATAAAAAGGCAAAAAAATTTGATCCAGACAAGACTAACCCAGACAGCTTAGGCATCTGCTACATATTCCCCTGAGAAGGAACCTGGGGAGATAGATTTAACCACTCATCCTGAAAAAGAATTCAAAACAAAAGTCATAACCATGCTGATGGACTTGCAGAGAAATATGCAAGAACTAAGGAAGGAGAATACAGAAATAAAACAAGCTCTGGAAGGACTTCAAAATAGAATGGACGAGATGCAAGAGACCATTAATAGACTAGAAAACAGGGAAGAGGAACACAGAGAAGCTGATGCAGAGAGAGATAAAAGGACCTCCAGGAATGAAAGAATTTCAAGAGAACTGAGTGACCAATCGAATTGTAACAATATCCGCATTATAGGGGTACCAGAAGAAGAAGAGAGAGAAAAAGGGATAGAAAGTGTCTTTGAAGAAATAATTGCTGAAAACTTCCCCAAACTAGGGGAAGAAATGGCTTCTCAGACCACAGAGGTACACAGAACTCCCATGACAAGGGATCCAAGGAGGGCAACACCAAGACACATAATAATTAAAATGACAAAGATCAAAGACAAGGACAAAGTATTAAAGGCAGCCAGAGAGAAAAAAAAGGTCACCTTCAAAGGAAAACCCATCACGCTATTATCAGACTTCTCAACAGAAACCCTACAGGCCAGAAGAGAATGATATACTTACTACAATGAAACAGAAGTGCCTCGAACCAATATTACTGTATCCAGCACGATTATCATTTAAATATGAAGGAGGGATTAAACAATTCCCAGACAAGCAAAAGTTGAGGGAATTTGCCTCCCACAAACCACCTCTACAGGGATTCTTACAGGGACTGCTCTAGATGGGAGCACTCCTAAAAAGAGCACAGAACAAAACACCCAACATATGAAGAAGGGAGGAGGAGAAATATGAAGGGAGAGAAATAAAGAATCATCAGACCGTCTTTATAATAGCTCAATAAGTGAGTTAAGTTAGACAGTAAGATAGTAAAGAAGCTAACCTAGAACCTTTGATAACAACAAACTTAAAGCCTGCAATGGCAATAATTACATACCTTTTAATAATCACCCTAAAAGTAAATGGATTCAATGCACCAATCAAAAGACACAGAGTAATATAATGGATAAAGAAGCAAGACCCATCCATATGCTGCTTACAAGAGACTCACCTCAAACCCAAAGACATGCACAGACTTAAAGTCAAGGGATGGAAAAAGATATTTCATGCAAACAACAGAGATAAAAAAGCAGGTGTTGCAATACTAGTATCAGACAAAATAGACTTCAAAATAAAGAAAGTAACAAAAGATAAAGAAGGACATTAAATAAAGATAAAGGGCGCAATCCAACAAGAGGATATAACCATTATAAATATATATGCACCCAATACAGGAGCTCCAACATATGTGAAACAAATAATAACAGAATGAAAGGAGGAAATAGAATGCAATGCATTCATTTAAGGAAACTTCCACACACCACTCACTCCAAAGGACAGATCCACCAGACAGAAAATAAGTAAGGACACAGAAGCACCGAAAAGCACACTGGAACAGATGGACCTAATAGACATCTACAGAACTCTACATACAAAAGCAACAGGATACACATTCTTCTCAAGTGCACATGGAACATTCTCCAGAATAGACCACATACTAGGCCACAAAAACAGCCTCAGTAAATTCCAAATGACTGAAATCTTACCAACCAACTTTTCAGACCATCAAGGCATAAAACTAGAAATAAACAATACAAATAAAGCAAAAAGGCTCACAAACACATGGAGGTTTAACAACACGCTCATAAATAATCAATGGATCAATGACCAAATCAAAATGTAGATCCAGCAATATATGGAAACAAATGACAACAACAACACAAACCCCCAACTACTGTGGGATACAGCAAAAGCAGTCTTAAGAGGAAAGTATATAGCAATCCAGGCATATTTAAAGAAGGAAGAACAATCCCAAATGAATGGTCTGATGTCACAATTATCGAAATTGGAAAAAAGAGGAACAAATGAGGCCTAAGGTCAGCAGAAGGAGGGACATAATAAAGATCAGAGAAGAAATGAATAAAATTGAGAAGAATAAAACAATAGAAAAAAATCAATGAAACCAAGAGCTGGTTCTTTGAGAAAATAAACAAAATAGATAAGCCTCTAGCCAGACTTATTAAGAGGAAAAGAGAGTCAACACACATCAACAGAATCAGAAACAAGAAAGGAAAAATCATGATGGACCCCACAGAAATACAAAGAATTATTAGAGAGTACTATGAAAACCTATATGCTAACAAGCTGGGAAACCTAGGAGAAATGGACAACTTCCTACAAAAATACAACCTTCCAAGACTGACCAAGGAAGAAACACAAAATCTAAACAGACCAATTACCAGCAACAAAATTGAAGCAGTAATCAAAAAATTACCAAAGAACAAAAAAACCCTGGCCAGATGAATTTACCTCGGAATTTTATTAGACATACAGAGAAGACATAATACCCATTCTCCTTAAAGTTTTCCAAAAAATAGAAGACGAGGGAATACTCCCAAACTCATTCTTTGAAGCCAACATCACCCTAATACCAAAACCTGGCAAAGATGAATGTAGATGCAAAAATACTCAACAAAATATTAGCAAACAGAATTCAAAAATTTATCAAAAGGATCATACACCATGACCAAGTGGGATTCATCCCAGGGATGCAAGGATGGTACAACATTCGAAAATCCATCAACATCATCCACCACATCAAAAAGAAAGACAAAAAGCACATGATCATCTCCATAGAAGCTGAAAAAGCATTTGACAAAATTCAACATCCATTCATGATAAAAACTCTCAACAAAATGGGTATAGAGGGCAAGTACCTCAATATAATAAAGGCCATATATGATAAACTCACAGCCAACATCATACTGAACAGCGAGAAGCTGAAAGCTTTTCCTCTGCGATCGGGAACAAGACAGGGATACCCACTCTCCCCACTGTTATTCAACATAGTACTGGAGGTCCTAGCAATTAGACAAAACAAAGAAATACAAGGAATCCACATTGGTAAAGAAGAAGTTAAATTGTCACTATTTGCAGATGACATGATATTGTACATAAAAAACCCTAAAGACTCCACTTCAAAACTACTAGAGCTAATATCGGAATTCAGTAAAGTTGCAGGATACAAAATTAACACACAGAAATCTGTGGCTTTTCTATACACTAACAATAAACTAATAGAAAGAGAAATCAGGAAGACAATTCCATTCACAATAGCATCAAAAAGAATAAAATACCTAGGAATAAACCTAACCAAGGAAGTGAAAGACCTATACCCTGAAAACTACAAGACACTCTTAAGAGAAATTAAAGAGGTCACCAACAAATGGAAACTCATCCCATGCTCTTGGCTAGGAAGAATTAATATCGTCAAAATGGCGATCCTGCCCAAAGAAATATACAGATTTGATGCAATCCCTATCAAATTACCAACAGCTTTCTTTAATGAACTGGAACAAATAGTTCAAAAATTCATATGGAAACACCAAAGATCCCGAATAGCTAAAGCAATCCTGAGAAGGAAGAATAAAGTGGCGGGGGGGGGGGGATCTCACTCCCCAACTTCAAGCTCTACTACAAAGCCACAGCAATCAAGACAATTTGGTACTGGCACAAGAACAGAGCCACAGACCAATGGAACAGAATAGAGACTCCAAACATTAACCCAAACATATATGGTCAACTAATATTCGATAAAGGGGCCATGGACATACAATGGGGAAATGACAGTCTCTTCAACAGATGGTGCTGGCAAAACTGGACAGCTACATGTAAGAGAATGAAACTGGATCACTGTCTAACCCCATACACAAAAGTAAATTTGAAATGAATCAAAGACTTGAATGTAAGTCATGAAACCATAAAACTCTTAGAAAAAAACATAGGCAAAAATCTCTTAGACATAAACATTGGTGACCTCTTCTTGAACATATGCAAAAATGAACAAATTGGAACTATATCAAGTTGGAAAGCTTCTGTACAGCAAAGGACACCATCAATAGAACAACAAGGTATCCTTCAGTATGGGAGAACACATTCATAAATGACAGACCCAATAAGGGTTGACATCTGAAATATATAAAGAGCTCACACACCTCAACAAACGAAAAGCAAATAATCCAATAAAAAAATGGGCAGAGGAGCTGAATAGACAGTTCTCTAAAGAATAAATTCAGATGGCCAACAGACACATGGAAAGATGCTCCGCATTGCTTGTCATCAGAGAAATCCAAATTAAAACCTCAATGAAATATCATCTCACACCAGTAAGGATGGCTACCATCCAAAAGACAAACAACAACAAATATTGGCGAGGTTGTGGAGAAAGGGGAACCCTCCTACACTGCTGGTGGGAATGTAAATTAGTTCAACCATTGTGGAAAACAGTATGGAGATTCCTCAAAATGCTCAAAATAGAAATACCATTTGACCCAGGAATTCCACTTCTAGGAATTTACCCCCAAGAATGCAGCACTCCAGTTTGAAAAAGACAGAGGCACCCCTATGTTTATTGCTGCACTATTTACAATAGCCAAGATATGGAAGCAACCAAATGTCTATCAGTAGGTGAATGGATAAAGAAGAAGTGGTACATATACACAATGGAATATTACTCAGCTATAAGAAAAAAACAGATCCTACCATTTGCAACAACATGGATGGAGCTAGAGGGTATTATGCTCAGTGAAATAAGCCAGGCGGAGAAAGATAAGGACCAAATGATTTCACTCATATGTGGAGTATAAGAACAAAAGAAAACTGAAAGAACAAAACAGCAGCAGAAGCACAGAACCCAAGAATGGACTAATAGTTACCAAAGGGAAAGGGACTGGGGAGGATGGGTGGGAAGGGAGGGATAAGGGCAGGAAGAAAAGAAAGGGGGCAAAATAAGAAAAGTGATTAGCATGTATAGTGTTGTGGGGGGCCCACGGGGAGGGTTGTGCAACACAGAGAAGACAAGTAGTGATTTTACAGCATCTTACTATGTTGATGGACAGTGTCTGTGAATGGGGATGTGGGGGGGACTTGGTGAAGGAGGGAGCCTAGGAAACATAATGTCCTTCATGTAATTGTAGATTAATGATACCAAAAAAAAAAAATGAAGTCTTCTAATGTTTTTCTATTTTTCTTATAAGACATCAATGTATTAATAATGTACCTAGGTATTTTCAATTGATAAAGAATTTAGCTGTGTATTTTTAATTTTATTAAGTAGGGCTCTGGGGATTTGGCAAGCCAGAGAACCAGAAGAAATCAAGCTAATTTGGTGATATAAAATTATGCCATCTAAGCAGCTCTACAAGTATATCTACTTTCATTTGTTTATCTATTAGATTTCTTGGTAAAGTTTTACTTGTAGATAAAGATACTTTCATCAAAACAAACAAAAAATAGTCTCTAAAAAATGTATCTGCCACTGTACAAACAGGAAAATGTGTGTGTGCAGTGGGTGGGGGGGGAAGAGGGGTAGATAAAAACCTTTGAGTATTTGTAACAGAGCGAATATACTCAGGAGATGAAAGAGCCTGAGAAATAGGACCTGTCTGGAAAGCAGCCCAGAGAGAGCTACGGGAGTAAGCCTCTACTCCCCTGCCCAGGCCGGAAGAGCAAAACGAAGAGACTTACCGGGACCCAGGGCCTGGACCACCCGGTATCTCCTTCCATTTCTTGACTTCACCTTCTCTGCGGATCACATTTTCATACTGGCCTTCCTTACATGATCTTTGGAGCCCAGTAAAGACCCGGTGAGGACTCTGATAATTTCAGGGAAGCTCCACACTTGTCCCTGACACTATCACTGTGAGGAAGAGGGGGACATCATGAAAACTAAGGCTCAGGTCATGTGCCATGTGCTCAAGAGCTCACAGAACTAGGAATAGATTATGTTTGAAGATGGGACACAGAGTCAGCTCTAACGAAACCACAAGGTCTTAGATTACCAGGGAATAGGGGTGGGAGGAAAGTGGTTGTTCTCCAAAAAAAAAAAAGATTATTACCATCAGAGATACTCATTTCAGTACACAAAGCTTAGATTATCTGAGAACTCTAGTCTGTTCATATTACACAAACTAACTCCTTCACTCAAAAACCATATTGAATAATTAGTAAAGGAGATACTGAATTAGAGACTACCTTGAGTCCCTCAGATGAATAATGTTTATAAAAAACATTATAAACCTTTGCTATTTAACTATTATTGGTAAGGCTTTGTGATCCTCGCATATGACGTACCTTTATACTGAGACAGTTGAAATTTGGTATTCTAGAAAGGCATAGTAGGAACATCAAGTCTTTGTGTAGAATATCAGCGTTATCCAGTATTTTAATTATATGACAATTGAAGTGTCTGGATATATTTATTTACATATATATTTACATATTGGAAAATGTCAGCTGAATTAAAGCTTTACCTCTGAAAAACATGCACCATGTCCAGTATTATGAAATTATGGCTTGTTTTTTTATGTTGCAGGTTTATATTCTTCAATAGCTTTAGGATGAAAAACTGAAAAACCTCAAAAAGTGATTAGAAATCAATGCTCTATTACAGGAAAGTGAGCATAAAATTTGCTAACAGCTTTTCTTCACCTATGTCACATGTAAATACCACAATAATACACATAGCAGGAGAGTGTCTGCTTAGCTATCACAATATTGCAATTCTCAGTTTTTCATTCTAAAATTCACTTCATAAGTAAAATTCATCAATGAAAAAATAGTACAGCAGTAAAATTAAATAGCAAAGGAAAACAATGAGAGGGGGGACAGGCTTTGGTTATATGAGCAGTAATGTGTCAGCATGCTTATAAGAAAGATTAGATTTGGAATACCATGGAAGGTTAAAGAGGCACTCAGAGAAAAGTTGTACTAAAAGGCACAGATTCCAATACAGCATGAACCTTTTTTGTATATGGACAGAATGAAATCTACAACTAAAAGAGATAAGAAGTGGAAGTGACTATGTTTGAAAGCATATGTTGATTGTGTTTAAATATGATTTAAAAAATAAGATACCTCCAAGAATGAAATTGAGTTATCATCATTGATTATCTATACTGTAAAATGTTTTCAAATTAACATCTCTATATTTTCTAAACAACTGCCTGTAGGCATTTATGTAAGTCATGTTGTAGGAAAATATGTCTGAATTTATAATCAGCCATCAGTTTTGAGTTTCCATAGTATACTATTCTCTGATTCAGTGTCCAAACATTGAGAGACTGAAGTCTTTTCAGTATTTGTGTGAATAGATACTGTATACCTCACACTGGGTTATTTTAGAGAAAGAGAATTTCATTCACACCTAGGAAGGTAGGCAGCTGATACCAAACCAAAAACACATTGGTAAATGAATATCCATTTATATAAATTTTTTGATGCCTGACTTTGGAGAATAAAACCCACAGATCACAGTGTACCACACACTAAAGCATGTTTGAGTTTGTTCTCTGTACTTACCTGATAATCAATCAATTCTATAGAATTAACACAGATTTTTAGGATAAAGTTCCAAATATAAGAAACAGCTACACTATTCTTATTTGCTTCATGATACAGTTGTGGTTTTATTACATGCATATTCAAGTATGTATTTGTGCATATTAGTAATCATCACATGCTAGAATTCTAAATTTTTGACTAAATAAGATAATTATATTTGCCTATTTCTTTCTCACCTAAAAGTTCACTTTCTATGTCAGGTAGAAAGCACCAGGGGCTCTTCCTTGAGATAAAAGATCACCCAAGATGAAATACAGCCATGATATTATTTTTTTGTTTTCTATTTGTTTTTGCTCCACTACTCTTGCAAATGAAGTACTAGTCTTCTTGATAAATGTTTAGACTTCAAATTTAATCCCTCAAAATAAAACTTTTCCCAGATTTTGATGAGCTGTGGAAAAGTTTGATACTGTTTATACACATGGAATTGAAAATAAAGTTAAAATTGCAGTCACTTATTTCCAAGGAAATGATTGGAAATCATTTTTCTTCCAAAAAATAAATTATTTTGAGCTAGAATTTTGTCGCTGCAAGAATATAAAAAACAAATACAGAATAAAAAGTGTACAAAAGTACAAAAGATATTAAAAACATAAAAAGCTTTTTTGGTATAGATTTGCTATGGAGAATATATTTATTATGTTTGCACAACACAGAAAAAATCCACAATATTTACTAGAACTCAAATGCAAAGAGCTAAAGCTGTTACTGAATTTATGTTTCTCTAATGTGGAAATTATTATTTTAGGAAATTCCATGGACAAATGTAACTTTTCTGATGGTCCACAGTTGATTTTTCAAGGAATGTAATGAAATTTGTTCTTAAATAAAACAGTGAGTTCCTGAAGAAAATAGTGTGCTGGAAATGAGTTTTGTAACATGAATATAGTTTCCTTAATAAAATGAATATATGGATAACACTAACTTGATTTGGTAGGGAATACAAAATCTGAATAAAAAATACCAAGTGGAGAATGATTTGTAGTAATTTATTGTCTTGAAATAAAAATATCATTATCATGCATTGCTCTCAGAGTTAACCGATTTAGATATTGTTACCTCCTCATATAGTCCTGTTCATTTTTAATCACTAGGTAGTTGATCCTTAATTGTCTATAAAGGACAGTTAATGACATTTTACCTAACTAAAATCAGAAGAATGGAACAGATAATTTTTAGTATTAGTGGATCTATAAGCAGAAGTCATTTTAAGAAATGTTTAGTGGATTAATATAATAGTTTACCATAAACATATGAATTGTATATAGAGATGTGTGACATGTTAAGTGGATGTTTTTGAAAATGTTGTTTTGTTTTATTACACATCTATATTGTTCCCAGGCATTGCTTTAGGTATTGGAAATATGAAAGTAAACAAAATTAATTTTTTTGCCATCATGGTGGTAATTATGTGAGTCAGGATATAAAGAAAATACATACATAGGTAGTAAGATACTATCTAAAAAGTAATTTTGGTAATTGAATGGAGAGTGTGAGGGTCATAGATTGGCTACTGAGGTGACCTTTGTGAAGACTAGAATGACATGAGGGAATAAATCTTGCTTGGCACTAGGATGAACACAAATGAATAATATGAACCATGACCTGTAGTCCTGTCTCAGAGAGAAGACAGGCACATGCTCAGTTATCCAAAGGGAGGGACACTGAAAGGTAAACTAAGGCCTCAGATGAGATATATAGTGTGAAATAATTTCCGTCTTGAGGAACAGAGGATTTTTATGGAGAGCTTGGCATTGGTGAAGTGAACTAGTTAGTATGTGGATGTAATCTTTAAGAGAATTTAAAGTGAAAAAAGCTGTATGAACAGAAATATGGACATAGAAAATAAAATTAAATTATCATCAACAAGGAGAAAGCAAAATTTTACTTTGTGGAAATGACCAGTTTGAGCCAGAGGCAGTTCTAGCTTGGGAGAGCTTCTTTGGTCAAAATGAAATGTGGCAAAAGCAGAAATGAAGTTTCTCATGTAGTCTGTAAATGAATAAAAATACATTCTCTAATCATGTACCTTTTCTTGTCTTATTTCTCTCACCTGGAGAGAGTGGTCATGATGAGAAAAGATACCTCATGAGTAAAGAAAACCAAAAAAGTTGTAAGGGGATATTTTTCTGGTAGAAGAGTTATGGAAATAACCACAACCAGGAGTAAAAAATGTACATTTGGGTTTGCATTGATAGCAAAAGCATAATGATTAACAGACTAGTATCCAAAATCATGTTCATTTACTTCTAAATTAAAATAAATGTATATGATTTCAGGCTTTCTAGAAGATTCATATCAAAATAAGTGATAGGAGTCATGGGACTCTTTAGAAAAAATTAAACTGTACCCAGAGTTTTTTTTTTTTAATAAAGACATGCAGTTTTGATAAGTATATCCTAAATTCAGGGTCGCTCTCCTATAACACAGCCAATGCGTGTGTAGACTTCCATTTGCACCCATCTAAATTAACCTCTTGGACTTGGGGGCAAGAATACTGCAAATACTTTAATGCTCATACTGCTTTTTGTGCCCTGAGTAACACATTCCTTCTCTCTGACCCAGGAATCTTGTATCTTTTGCCGCTGTCCACAAAATTATAGCTGCCTAATTTGGTGGCTTCCAAGTAAGATAAAATATCAGAACCTCTGTTCTTGATATGCACTTAAGAGGTCAGTGAACAGGTGCGCAAGTTACCTTTACAGTGCTCCATATAGAGTCTCTAGGGGGGGTAAACTGGAAATCAGAAATATTATCAATCTCCCCAATGTTTTCACAAGCATACTCTTTTAAAAATACAGATTTAACACATTTTCATTCTATCAGCTGTTCAAAGTAGTAAATGTCTTTTTCTATCCAAAATGTAGAAAATCAGTGGGTGCAGATGGCATGGAGGTTGGCACAGAAGTTAGCAGCATTGCAAAGGGAAGCCTACCCTGTTTCAGAGCTTAAAAATTGTTAGATTTCTCTCTTAACTAACAATTTTCCCTAAGCCCTTGTGTTCTAAAGGAGCAAATATCTTCTGATTTATATGAGACTGATGTTGAAATGCTCACTCGACAGTCCTTAGATATGACAAGCTGATTGCTCTCATTAATATTTGACCCAGTGGCCAGATTACATGAATCTGATAAACTTTTTCTCCTTATTTCTTTCTCTCTACATTGCCTTCTTTCACATACTCTGGCTTCTCTGGTCTGGAGTTAAATCATCCTTCTGTTTTTCTATTGCCTCCTGGAGACTTTCTGCCCTATCACAGTTCAGTACGTTTGCTGTCCTTACACAATTCAGTAAGTTTGGCAGTAGGTTGTTGCAGTTTAGTGCAACAAAATATATACAAGTAGTATAATGTGTTCATCAGGAGGCCTGTAAACTAAGGAAAAGCAGGAATGCCTCTTACCTATCAAATTTATCTGGAGAAGGTACAACTGATGTTGTGGAGTCATGTGTAAAGTTACTGCTCCCAAAGGAAGATGCAGGAAAAGAATACTGCCTATTTCTTTAAGAGAAAACCAATCTATTCAGTGTCCTGGATACTCAAATTGCTTACTCCAGCAACCTGGGATGTCACCCCCAAAGCCGTTCTTCTATAGTTCTTTTTGGCTTCAGTGATTTGAAATTAATAGACTGTTAACAAAGAATACATTTGCAGTCTGCAGTGGATGAAAAAGGATCACTTACTTATACATGGTATTTGGGTGAAGAACACTCTTAACACAGCTTGGTAAAGCATCACTAATGTCATCTCACAGTGGTTCTTGCCAATTAAATTGATAGGAAGGTTCATAGTGGTCAATCCTGGTATCTAAAGAATTTTAAAACCATGGAGGACATTATTCAGTATGATCAACCTCCACAGAAACACTAAAAATGGATCAAAATGAAAAAAAAAAACCTATGTATGGACATAACATACTTTTAAGGCATTTTTTTTCTGTTTAAAATTGTTATAAAATTGTTTCTGTTATATATTTCTTTTTCACCACCTACCATATTCTGAAGTTCAAGCTCTGATTATTTTCTTCAAATTAAGACAATGTTGCTATGAAAAAGACTGAAAAGAAACATAGATTTATGCTATTCTGTCTTTTAAAACATAACCAGACCTTCTTTAATCACTCATGAGCCATTCAGTATTTATTGTCTTGGCAAAAAAATCAACATAGTTTGAGTTTAAAATTAACTTGTTGGAAATAAGCAAGTTTCAGTCATCTTTATATCCTACCTAGACAGGAGAAAAGATAAAAAGCACAAAGTTATTAATATACGACCTGATCACACTAACAGTTTCTAACCTGGGACAGTCTTAGAACTGTAGACCATTGGATATGTTAAATTCAGCCTAGAGTTTTTAAGACAAAATAATTATTCATTCTAAATTTGGATAATGAGGAAATGGAATGGGTTTACCCCAAATATTATAGTAATCTGCATTTTGTTCTTATTGCTTTGCTGTTGATAGCATTATTTTATGTAAAAGAAACATCAAAACTATAAATTTATCCACCCCACCATCATGTAGCAGACATTTTTCATTTACTTTATATGATAATAATAAATGTGTATGTCTTCTAAGAAAAACAATGGTTAGAAAATGGTCTTTTTAATTCAGTAACTCTCCTTCATGATTTAATTACCCGCAAATCTCATTATCTTTCATAAGTTAAGATCCTTTATATTAGAACACATCTGAACAGGTCTACATATTACAACACTGTTAAACCTTGGTTTTAATTTACTGGCATTTAGATGAGTCAACTAATTTTCTCATTTAATATACCTTGGTTGTGTTAATCAATTTGATAAATGTGACATAATTATTTTTAAGAGGCATTCATTAAAAATATATACCTCCTATTAATATACATTTTTTCAAACTTAATTCTGTAAAGTCTGTTTATGTTTTGTGAAGTAAACTATGAGTTAATCCATTTTCTGATGTCAGAGTTATTTAGAACAGCCACACACTCTTTATAGCGGGGAAACCTCAGACATGTCACTTAGACTCTGAGTTTCAGTTGTCTTATTTATAGAAATAGTGTAAGTGGAAAGTGTTAACTTCCAAACGTTGTTTTAAAGATAATGTCTGTGCGTTGGGCTGGGGGAAGATGGGGGCTCTAACACACACTTGGCATTTGGTGGTGTTAACTATCATCAGTTGGCATTTTTAACCTCTTTTTAAAATGTATGAGGTTTGTATTCAATGATATATTTTAAGTTTGCAACACTGTTAAACTGTAAGATTTAGTATGCTGCATTTTTAAGTAATGAGTGGAATAGAGGTTCCTAATATTTCATTGAAATTGAAACCACGAATAGAACTTCAATTTTCAAGATGATCATTTTGTAGATTGTGAGGACTCTTTCTTAACATAAGACATTTTTAGGTTAATACGCTGAATTTTGAAATAAAACATTTCTAGAACCTGTTGTGAAACCTTCTTCACCTCTCCTAGGCAGAATTAGTATTCTCTGCCTTTGTTTCCATTCATTTTGCATAGCCTTAGTATATGCTTTAGCACAAAATTTACCACTTTATTAGCACTGTTTTCAGTGTATCTGCTTTATCACATTGTGAGTAATCTGAGGAAAGATGTCTTATTTGCATTATCCCATATTTAATACCACCTTGAATATTACAGATAGTCAACATAGTGGAATAAATGATATGATTTGAATTTATGATATTAAAAATAGAAAATTTGCTCCTGTGTCCTTAACTGCTTTATTCCTGTGGTCATAATTAATGCCATTAGTCAAAGACTTTAAGGCATCTGGCAGGTTTGCACTGCTGTCTCTGTGGTGATTGTGTTGAACCTTTTAACAGTGTTAGCCGATGAGACATGATATATCTACATGGAGCATTTACTTGTCAATACAAGACCTTCCAGAGTTCTCACTTGTCTTTTGTCAGGGCAGTCAGCAGTGTTGTACATGGTACCGTTCTGTCTGCTTGGGACTCCAAGGACCTGAAATGAATAGACCTCCTGCTGACACTGCATGTGACCATATAATATTAGAAAAATATTATTTTATTAAACTACTGAAAGTTTTCGATTTTCCCTTGACTTTAATTTAGTATATTGTATATTCTGATACAATGCTCTACCAAACGCTTAAACAGAACTTTTTAAAAATTACAACTATGACTTTAGTTAAAATTGTTCAAAAGAAGAAAGAATATAAGGTAGAAGATAAACATGGAAGTAGGTACAAGACTAGAAATGCAAACTCCAGAGACTTAAATTCCTGCTCTATAAAGGCTATGTGTTTACTTTGGGAAGTAAGGAGACTTTCTTAGTAATTCCTAGGATGTGAATTTGAATAACAGTCCAAGCAGATAAAATATAAATATATATTACACCAAATATAACTGTGTACTTTCTAAAATATAAGTTATATAGTCAAACTTTAATTAAAAATTCATATGTGCACATATTACACAAAATAAAAATGGATGTGTTAAGGTAAAGATTTATCAAAATTGCTATAATAATCCTCACTGACTTCCTTTAATTAAAAAAGTATATTTCAGAGTTCTCTCATTTGTTCCCCTAATATTTGTAAAATATCTTTCAAATTTTAATAACTTTAAAATAATACAATCTGTGGAAATGATATGTTTCAATATGGACAAGTCCTACCCTTTTAGCTCACTGAGAGTTTTAGCTAAATTAAAATATATGCTAAATTAAAATATAGTTTGAGCTAAATTAAAATATAAAAATTAAAATATATGTCTATATATTTTCCTAAGGAAATGAGTGAATATCTTAGTACATGTTACATTCTACAAGTGAGAAAGTGATTAGCAAAACACCTGCCAAATTGCATTTTATCTGTTTATATATTTATTAAAGGATCTTATAATTTATGCTTCCTCTTAAGCATTTTCAGTTCAGTTATTCATGTTAAACTTAACATCTGAAATTATATAAAAGAGAATTAGAATCAGAGAAATAATGTAAGGAAATATTGTATAATGTGGCAGAAGCCCTTATTAAAGAGGAATTAATGTATTTGGCCAACTATATATTTTTAGTCAATACATCTACTAAACAGTATATGATGAAACACTTCCAGTTATCTAATGCTGTATAAAAATGCACTCCAAATCAGTGGCTTAAAATAATAGCAATAATTTATTTTGCTCATGATTCTCGGGATTGACTAGGCTCAGCTAGGCTGGTCTCATTGTAGATGGCTCATGGAACTGCAGTCTGAAGGTGGCTGCAGTTGCAGACAGCTGGAGAACTTTCGTGCTCCAACTTCTGTCACCTGACCTAGGAAGGTCAAATAGCTGTGAACAAGTACTGCTGGGATTTTTGCAGTTTCTATTTGGTTTTACTACATGGTCTCTCCATGCAGCTCATCGTAGCTGCACTACCTACATGATAGCTGCTCCAACAGTGTCCCAGCACAGACCAGCAGAAGCTTTGTACATAACCTTATCTAACCTGCTCTTGGAAATCAACAGCGTCACTTATGCTCTATTTGCTGAAGCTGTCATTAAGTCCCACCCTGTTTCAAGGGGGAAGGATATTGTTTCTGCCTTTTGATGGAAAGAGGTGTCAAAGAATTTGAAGACATGTTTTTAAACTGCCCCTGAGATACAAATCAGTGTTACATGCTTAGACAGCCAGTACAATGAAAATGTGAGTTTGTGAAAATCCACAATTCATAGTCTTTTAGGAACTCTTATGACTGAAACGGCAGTGTTCAGGCCACTGAAACACAATATTCAGAGTTCCTGATGGCTGAGCTCCTCAGCATGCATCAGTTCTACTGAGCAAGCAAGCATCTTAGTATCACCTGATGCTTCCTCTGCTTCCTCAGCAGCTGAGGCATCAATTGTCTTAAATTTCACTTCCATTCAAAGCAATAATGTGTTATTGATGAGTGAGACATGCATGCTTGGCATTTAGAAATCCTGCAGGGCAGCTATTTTATTTCTTCCAAACATTGAGTTGATTACAAAAGAATAAACATAATATTTGAGATTAAGTAACAGAGGACTTGGCAGACTAAACAATTAGAGTTTTGAAAAAAAGTGGTTAAAAGATTATCATTTGTTGAATGGCCAAGTGACTTATGGATATTTTACAATTCAACCAACATCTGAGAAAAGCAACTGTTGATGTTTTTTTTTTAAGTTGGCTGCCATTTGAATGGGTCAATTAGTTAAAGACTAAGAATAAGCAAAATCTCGCAATGTTACAGCTCTTGGTGCCCTGTGACTAATTTAAATCTACAAAAAGACACAGATTCTAAGACTCTAGAGAAAAAGCTTAGAGGAAATTTGTCAGGGCTGGTGTCCTAAAATGATAGGAGAAAGCAAGCTCCCTCCATATCAGCCTTTTAAGGCTATTAACATTCTAACTGTATAGAGAGTATGGTTGCCACTACAAGCTGAAAGCATTTTGTGGATTTTAAAAGCAAATTGAACTGAAAAAACACACCTAATGTAACTGTATCATCTGTGGTTCTTCTATGTTTACTCAAGCAAAACCAATATATCCCTCAAGGTGACCCAGAGTTATGTTATCTCAGGTATGATTAATACATCATTTCACAAATGACTATAAAAATGATTTATTCTTTAATAAATATTGAATATCTATTTAATATTTCTGGACACTATCAAGAGCTCAAAATCACTTCAAAGAATATCAGAAGTATCTCACTTCTGAAGTGCTCCCAAGAAACTTAAAATGTGGTAGTATTGCCTCCTTTTCTACATCTTTTATACTTGACAACTAGCATTTCATAATTACTTCTTGTGCCACAGAATTATTTTTAAATGGAGTTTTCATAACTAGAGGCCTTGCTCTGTTCAAGAGTTCTGCACTTGAAACCTTGCTCTGTGGTCTTGGACTATCACTTGACCTTCTGACCTTTGATTCCTTCATAATCTGCATGAGCAGTACAGTTTTAAAATTCATGGTTGGCTTAAACTTTCATCATCTTGAAATAATTGTGGTATTAAAAATATATGTAAAACTGTCTTGCCAATGGGTTTCAGCCCCAGGCAAGTTCGCTATGGATTCAATGTGACCAAAGAAAATGACAGCAAAACGTTCTTGGGGTGAAAGGGTTATACCCATCTTTATTTCCAGGTGGCAGGTCAGTCACTAAAATCCCATTCACTCAGAGTGAGTCTGCATGCAGCAAGCCGGTCTCTGCCTCTGGGCCCCTCTGTCCACACAGCTGTCCTCTGGGCCTCTGTCCTCGGCACTGCCACCACTCCACCCTCTGCTCTGCTCTCCTGCAGCCTTGCAGCCCTGCCACCGTATCATGCAGAGCACTGGGTGGAGCTCTTTTTATAAAGTCAACAGCCATGTATTGCTCACAGGTGTTCAGTGAGCTAGTCAACCAGGGCCAGGTGAGAATCCTGGTCACAGGAATTCTCAGTTTATCCACAAAAACATATTGTAAATGCTTCTTCCTTC
Source organism: Manis javanica (assembly GCF_040802235.1). Taxonomy (NCBI): domain Eukaryota; kingdom Metazoa; phylum Chordata; class Mammalia; order Pholidota; family Manidae; genus Manis; species Manis javanica. Next base: position 56,242,693 of record NC_133163.1, on the reverse strand, counting down.
AAAATACAACATTTCAACCTGAAGATCTAAATTATATGGACCAAGAATAAAGTATTTGGAAGCCAATGAGTAATTTTCAAAGAATGCATATGTATTGCTTTTACTTTGTAAAATGACTTTTTTGAGGAGGAAGGAGTAGCTTTAAAAGAAGAAATGAGGACATAGCATCTCCTCTAGGGAATCTAGAAGACAATAAGGAAGTGTTAGGCAGGAAACTAGACATTAGCAGGAGGAGAGGTCAGCAGTCCACAGGTGTCTCTACCAGTAAAAAGGCACCTGCAGGAGGAAATAAAACCACAAGGGAAAATCCCCAATTAAGAGCCTAACAGGGTATGTGCTAAAGCAAACCTAAAGTAACCTAGTTTCATTGTAATATCCTTAGCATAAATCTGCATTGCTGTTTGGTTCCCCTTGGTGGGCAATCACAGAGAAGTCTGTGATCAATCATGCGCAGTAAAGACTAACCTATATAACTGCTGAGCTGTCAATCAGTGCCTGCTAGCATAAAGCACCCCACCTAAAACCCCTCGCAAACCACATAAAAAGAAGCCCTCCCTGAATTCTGGGTGCCTGTCAGACATTAGGTTGAGGGCCTTAACTGTTACAGCGAGTAGTATACTTGCTCACTTTCTCAACTTTTGTTTCACTCTTCCTGGCTTCCATGTGACACAGAACTGAACACTTTCCCAACATTCTAAAAGATTCTGGTAAAAGCTGTAACTTTTCTCTGAGTTCCTAATATTCAGAGTTCAACATTTGAAGGATAAATATGATTCTTTATATATTTTATCTGACAACTTTCAATATTCTGTAAAAGGCAGTAAAATTTAGTCTTCATGATTTTTAAGGTATGATTAAAGGATATGTCTAGGTGTTGAGGTGTTGGGGAAATATAATTTAAAACAAAATCTACAACCATGAAAACCTCTCCATGAAAGTAAAAGAAAAAAACAAGGCAGTATTATATTTGAATAAGCATTAAAACCAGAATGTGATGCCCATCACAGGCAATCCACTAAAAGATTGCAAAGACAGAAAGACATCTCACCCTTTAATATATCTAAGAAGTAAAAAAGATGGTGGTGTGAGGTGAGACAGAAACCTCCTCCCAAAACCAAATGTATTATGATAATACAGCAAATACAACTAATCCTGAAAGAGCAACTGAAAAGAAGGCTGTGACAGATTGCCTACACCTGGGGAACAGAGCAGACCTCACAGAAAAGGGTAAAGTACAAAAGCCATGATATGACAGGACCCAAGCCCTTCCCCCACCCCAGCTCACCTATGGGAGGAAGACTAATGGAGGAGGGAAGGAGTGGAGGCCTGGGACTGCTGAACACCCAGCCATGGAGATCTGCTCTGGGAGCATAAACCTACATCACATAGTGCTCTGGAGATTAGTGGGGTTAGAAAGCTATGATAGATGGAGTACTCAGAGAGAATGAGATTCCAGCCACTTGTGGAGAACAAGCACCACAACTGGCCACCCTGAGAGAAAAGAAAGGCGGGCAGTCTTAGAGACTTCCCAACAGCAAGAGGGCTGCTAAAGGGGCAAGAATTGCACAGAGCTTGCAGCTCAGAAGAAAGGACATGTGGACAATATTGTCCAGGGTCACAACTCAGCAGGTTGGGAACATTCAGGAAATTGAGGCTCTCCATCCCACTGGCTGGCAATGCAGCTCTGAGGCCCCCCACCACAATATGCTCCCTGCTGCTCCTTCGTCCTGGCTCATAAACCTGTTGTCCCCACCATTGCACTGGGTGAGCCAGAGTGCATCCCCGCCTATGGCACCTACAAGGGTATAGCATTAGAGGCTCCTCCTTGCACACTTGGCCCACTGGCACTGGCAATAGAGGCAGCCACTGGAGCTGGAAAGTATGAAAGAGCTCTTTCCTCCCAACAGGCACCAGCAACACTCTCCTATGACCCCCAAAATCGCTCCAGCGGCTGAGCAGCTCCAGAGAGTAGAGCTTCTGGGCACTAGAGGGAGCCACCTATAAATATGAAAATCAAAGAAACCTGGTTCAAACCAAAATCCCACAAACACCAGAAAGAGGGCTAAGTGAAATTGAACTCATCAATCTCCCTGAAAGAGATTTCAAAATAAAAATCATAAAAACACTCATAGAACTACAGAAAAAATATTCAAGACCACAGGAATTCAAGAAAGAGATAGAAACATTGAAAAATACAGAATATGAAATTAAACATACAATGGAGGGATTTAAAAGCAGATTAGATGAAGTAAAGGAGATGGTGAATTAAATAGAAATTTAAAAAAGAATACAAAGAAGCTGAGGAACAAAGAGAAAAAAGGATCTCTAGGAAGGAAAGAATACTGAAAGAACTGTGTGACCAATCCAAACAGAAGAATATTTGCCTTATAGGGATACCAGAAGAAGAAGATAGATAAAAAGGAAAAGAAAATGTCTTTAAGAGGTAATTGCTGAGAACATCCCCAACCTGGGGAAGGAGTTTAGGCCATGGAGGTGCACAGATCTCCCAACACAAGGGACCCAAGAAAGACAACAAGATATATAATAATTAAAATGGCAAAGATCAAGGATAAGGACGGAGTATTAAAAGCAGCCAGAGAGAGAAAAAAGATCACATACAAAAGAAAACCCGTCAGGCTATCATTAGATTTCTCAGCAAAAACCTTACAGGCCAGAAGGGAGTGGCATGATATATTTAATGTAATGAAACAAAAAGGCCTCAAAAGAAGAATACTCTGTCCAGTAAGATAATGATTTAAATTTGAAGGAGGGATTAGACAATTTCCAGAAAAGCAAAAGTAGAGACAATTTATCTCCCACAAACCATCTCTACAGTATATTTTGGAGGGACTGCTATAGACAGAAGTGTTCCTAAGGCTAAATGGCTGTCACCAGAGAAAATAAAACCACAGTCAAGGAAGTATACCAGTTAATTACTAAGCAAATGCAAAGTTAAATCAACCTCCCCCAAAGTCAGTAAAGGTATGTGCAGAGTACAGAATATGATACCTAATATATAAAGAATGGAGGAGGAAGAAAATGAAGGGAGGAAAAAAAGAAAGAACCTTTAGGTTGTGCTTGCAACAGCATACTAAGTGAGTTAATTTACACTGTTAGATCGTAAAGAAGCTACTCTTGAACCTTTTGGTTAACATAAATCTAAAAAGCCTGCAATGGCAATAAGTACATCATATCTATTGATAATCACCCTAAATATAATGGTGTGAATGAACCAATCAAAAGACATAGAGTTACAGAATGGATAAAAAAGCAAGACCCATCTATATGATGCCTACAAGAGACTCACTTAAAACCCAAAGACATACACAGACTAAAAGTGAATGGATGGAAAAAGATATTTTTGCAAATAATCTGGAGAAAAAAGCAGGAGCTGCGGTACTTGTAACAGACAAAATAGACTTCAAAACAAAGAAAGTAACAAGAGATAAAGAAGGACATTACAGAGTGATAAAGGGGGCAGTCCAACAAGAGGATATAACCATTATAAATAGATATTCACCCAACACAGGATCTGTGACATATGTGAAACAAATACTAACACAATTAAAGGAGGAAATAGAATGCAATGCATTCATTTTAGGAGACTTCAACACTCCACTCACTCCAAAGGACAGATCACCTAGACAGAAAATAACAGAGGAGACTGATGAACTGAGCACCACATTGGAACAGATGGATCTAACAAACATCTACAGAATACTCCACGCAAAAGCAGCAGAATATACATTCTTCTCAAGTGTACATGGAACATTTTCAAGAATAGATCATATACTAGACCACAAAAAGTTCCTCAGTAAATTCAGAAGGATTGAAATTGTACCAACCAGCTTCTCAGACCACAAAGGTATGAAACTAGAAATAAATTACACAAAGAAAACAAAATGCCCCCAAACACATGGAGTCTTAACAACATGTTCCAAAGTAATCAATGGATCAATAACCAAATAAAAACAGAAATCAAACAATATCATTATTGACAATGATAACTCAATACCACAAAATCTGTGGGATGCAGTGAAGGCCATGCTAAGAGGGAAGTATAGTGCAATACAGGCTTACCCCAGGAAAGAAGAACAATCCCATTTGAACAGTCTAAGCTCACAATTAATGAAACTAGCAAAAGGAGAACAAATGAGGCTCAAATCAGTAGAAGGAATGATGTAATAAAGATCAGAGCAGAAATAAATAAAACTGAGAAGAAAAAAACAATAGAAAGAATCAATTAAAGCAAGAGCTGGTTCTTCCGGAAAATTAACAAAAGAGATCAAAACCCAAGCTTGAATAATCAAGAAAAAGTGTACACACATAAACAGAATCAGAAATGAGAAAGGAAAAATCACTATGGACACCACAGAAATACAAAGAATCATTAGAGAATACTATGAAAAATTACATGCTAACGTACTGGATAACCTAGAAAAAAATGGACAACATTCCAGAAAAAATACAACCTTCCAAGACTGATACAGGAAGAAACATAAAATCTGAACAGACCAATTACTAGCAACAAATTGAATTGGTAATCGAAAAACTATCTAAGAACAAAATCCCTTGACCAGATGGCCTCACCACTGAATTTTACCATTTAGTGAAGACCTAATACCCACCCTCCTTAAAGTTTTCCAAAATGTAGAAAGGAGTGAGTATTTTCAAACTCATTCTATAAAGCTAGCATCACTCTAATAGCAAAACCAGGCAAAGACAACAAAAACAGAAAATTACAGACCAATATCCCTGAAGAACATACATGCAAACATACAACAAAATACTAACAAACAGAATTTAAAAATACATTAAAAAGATCATCCATCATGATCAAATAGGATTTATTTCATGGATGCAAGGATCATATAATATTAGAAAATCAATCAACATCACACACCACATTAACAAAAAGGACAAAAATTACATTATCATCTCCATAGATGCTAAAAAAGCATGTAACATAATTCAACATCCACTCATGATAAAAACTCCCAGCCAAGTGGGTATAGAAGGTAAGAATCTCAACATAATAAAGGCCATATATGACAAACCCACAGCCAACATCATACTTAACAGCAAAGAGCTGAGAGCTTTTCCTTTAAGATCAGGAACAAGACAAGGATGCCCACTCACCCCACTTTTAATCAACATAGTTTTGGAGGTCCTAGCCACAGAAATAAGATAACTAAGAAATAAAATCATCCAGATTGGTTAAGAAGAAGCTAAACTGTCACTGTTTGCAGATGACATGATACTGCATATAAAAAACCCTAAAGAATCCACCCCAAAACTACTACAAGTAACTGAATTCAACAAAGTTGCAGGATACAAAACCAACACACAGAAATCTATTGCATTCCTATATACTAATAATAAACTAGCAGAAAGAGAAATTAGGAAAACAATTCCGTTCAGAGTTGCATCAAAAAGAATAAAATACATAGGAATAAAACTAACAAAGGAGGTGAAAGACCTATACTCTGAAAACTACAAGACACTCATGAGAGAATTAAAGAAGAAACCAATAAATGGAAGTACATTCCATGCTCATGGCTAGGAAGAATTAATATTGTCAAAATGGCCATCCTGCCTAAAGCAATCTACAGATTCAATGTAATTCTATTCAAAATACCAACAGCATTCATTCTTCAGTGAACTAGAACAAATAGTGCTAAAATTCATATGGAACCACAAAAGACCCCAAATAGCCAAAGCAATACTGAGAAGGAAGAATAAAGTTGGGGGTATTATGCTCCCCAACTTCAAGCTCTACTGCAAAGCCACACTAATCAAGACAATTTGGTACTGGCACAAGAACAGAGCCATAAATCAATGGAACACAATAGAGAGCACAGATAGAATAACAAACATATATGGTCAATTAATATACAATAAAGGAGCCATGGACATCCAATGGGGAAATTACAGCCTCTTTAACAGCTGGTGTTGGCAAAACTGGACAGCTACATGTAAGAGAATGAAACTGGATTACTGTCTAACTTCATACACCAAAGTAAATGAAATGGATCAAAGACCTGAATGTAAGTCATGAAATAATAAAAGTCTTAGAAGGAAATATAGACAAAAATCTCTTGAATATAAACATGACCAACTTTTTTCTGAATACATTCTCTTGGGCAAGGGAAACAAAAGCAAAAATGAACAAATGGTACTATATCAAACAAAAATCTTCTGTAGAGCAAACGACAACATCAGCAGAACAAAAAAGCACCCCATACTATGGGAAAATATATTCATAAATGACATACCCAATAAGGTGTTAACATCCAAACTATATAAAGAACTCACATGGCTTCGCGCTCATAAAGCAAATAATCTGATTAAAAAATGGGCAGAGGATATGAACAGACACTTCTCCAAAGAAGAAATTCAGATGGCCAACAGGCACAGAAAAGCTGTGCCACATCACTAATTATCAGGGAAATTCGAATTAAAACCACAATGAGATATCACCTCACACCAGTTAGGATGGCCAATATCCAAAAGGCAAAGAACAACAAATGCTGGTGAGGATGCAGAGAAAGGGGAACCCTCCTACACTGCTGTTGGGAATGTAAATTAGTTCAACCATTGTGGAAATCAATATGAGGTTCCTCAAAAACTCAAAATAGAAATACCATTTGACCTAGGAATTCCACTCCTAGGAATTTACACAAAGAAAACAAGATCCCAGATTCAAAAAGACATATGCACCCCTATGTTTATCACAGCACTATTTATAATAGCCAAGATATGGAAGCAATCTAAGTATCCATCAATAGATGAATGGATAAAGAAGATGTGGTACATATACATAATGGAATATTATTCATCCATTAGAAGAAAACAAATCCTACCATTTGCAACACCATGGATGGAGCTAGAGGGTATTATGCTCAGTGAAGTAAGCCAGGTGGAGAAAGACAAGTACCAAAAGATTTCCCTCATTTGTGGAGCATAACAATGAAGAAAAACTAAAGAAACAAACAGCAGCAGGCTCACACACTCCAAGAAGGGACTAGCACTTACCAAAAAGAAGGGAGTGGGGAGGGAGGAAGAAGGGGATTGAGGTGTATTATGATTGGCACACATGGTGTGTGTGTGTGGTGAGGAGGGTCACGAGGAAGACACTGCAGCACAGAGAAGACAAGTAGTGACTCTGTGGCATCTTACTACACTGATGAACAGTGACTGCAATGGAGTTTGGGGGGTACTTGACAACATGGGTGAATGTAGTAAATATTTTTCATGTGAAACCTTCATAAGAATGTATATCAATGATACCATAATAAAATAATAATAATAATAAAGCCAAGAAGACATCACTCTTTACTCATTGCTTACATGTTACAGATTACAAATTACAAATTACTCATTACATACATGTTCAAAATAAACAACTAGTTCTCAAGTAAGAAACTTCACAGACCCATTTCTCACCCACAGTTCATTCCAAATTCACTTTGTAGTTTTGGTGACCATCTGTTAGCTAATGGGCATTAATCAAAGGGGAAAATAAAGAGATAAAAGAAAACCTTGTATCAATGATGAAAAGTAGTTTTGGAACTTGGAGCAGGGGCCCACCAGTTAGGCCCCTTGGTTCCAGAGCCTGGGAAATAGGTGCATTATCTTCCTTGATTATATTTCAGAAAAAGGTTCCCACACCCTTAAGAAAGACATTTCTGAGCAGTAAAACTGGCCAAAGTTGTATTTAGCTTTTGAAAAGATTTGCATACCTCTCAAAAAGGTACTTACTGGGAAAGCACTTAGAAGTTTTCTAAAGTAAATGCTCTAAAAAAAGGGGTAGGAGAGGGAAATTCTCTTCCCTTATTTTTAAGCAGGGAGTATTAACCCTCTTAATTTGTATTTACCCTTACAAGGAAAAGTGCTTTCTTAGCACTGAGAGAGAAATGACCAATTATATGGTACAAATTCATCATTTATGGATGAAGGGTCTGAAAACCAGAGTACAAAAATGATCTTCTCTGGGAGGATGGGCCCTGATTTCCATTTCAGTGTGCTTTCCAGTCACTTTAATTGCCTTAGAAACAGGTTCTTCAGCCACAGAAAGAGGTGACAAACCTAGAGTGAACTGTTCTCTCCTATTTCACACTTTTCTTCCTACTTTATGCCTCTGCTTCATACATAAGCTCCCCAGACTCCAGTGTTCACATCTAATGCTCATGATAACAGAAACCAATGGGAAGTCATACATAGGCTAGGTCTAGTTTTCCAACGGGATATGGCAGTGAAATTCCACATACTGGTAACTTCACAGGTGAACTTTACACTGTGGGGAAGTAATGGAAATGGAAAGGCATACAAGGTTTTCTAATGAATATAGACATTGTTGTATTTATTACCACAAAATAAATCAGCACAAATTACTTAACTTCATCCTACCCAAAGTAGAAGTGTTAGCGCTCTCTCCTTTTGGGATTCTTCCACGGAAACAACTTTTGAATTGTCATACTCAGAGAGAAATTATAGTCTTGCTAGACTTGTAGAAAGAAATGTAGGTTACCTGACAATAACTAAAAATCCTTACCTGATCCTAATACTTGGGAAATAAGAGGTAGAAGCCATGAATTTAGAGGATTTCCTCTAAATTTTGAAAGTTTACCTTGAAAATTTTACTCTATTTTACCTTGGCTAAATATATTAAAAAGTCAAAATTTTCTTTTGCTGTAAGGGGTTCCAGAACATTTTACAACTCTCCACCTAACCACTGGGCTATTTGGCATAGAATGCCAACAAAGGCACTAGTGTGGAACAAATTTACCTTAATTTCTCAAGTGTATATTAAGTCATTTAAGCCATCTGCCAAAAGAATGATGGCTCAGACAAGGGCAGTATAAACTCGCTGATTTTATTTAAAGTGAAAAACTGTCTCTGCTGCCAAACAGCCATAAAAACGAGAGCCAAAAGCAGTACTAGATGACTAACCGAATGAAGTTAAAAATGCTGATCCTCTTAATGACTGAATTTTTAAAAGAATAAACTAGGTTCTATTTATAAAAGCAGATTAAAAGTAAAAGAGGTTGGAATGATTTTTAAAGAGAGCATGAGCCAAGGAATAAAAGCCACCTCTAGAAACTGGAAAAGGTAAGGGAGTGGATTTTCCCATGGGTCGTCCATAGCCTTGCTGACACCTTTATTTCAGCCCCATTAGATCCATTTCAAAGTTCAAACTATGGGATGATGGATTTGTATTGTTTTAAGCCACAAGGTTTATGGTAATTCTTTACAGCAGCAATAGGAAACCAATACAGTAATGTAACCCATACTGAACACATCAAAATTATCAAGCTAGTTTCCACCATGGGCATTGATTTCCAATTCTACTCAGAATTCCAGAAACAAAGATAGAATATGTATGCTAACATTTTCCCAACCAAGGAAGTGGTAGGTGCTAGGATATTTATCTACCAAATTCTAGAAATCTGTGGTTGAAGGTTGCTCCTGGGTCAGGGGAGAGTATGATAAATAACCCTTTGTAGACTGAACCTGTGGTTTACAGATTAGGTTTCTGGGGTCAGAAAAGGTCCTGAAACAAAGCCAGGCAGCAGCAAACACTTGGAAGGTTGGGCCAGTGTGCATGAAAATGAAGGCATATACAGGATTTAGATCCAACTCATGCCTGATATTAGCTTTACTCTATCCTGTCATGATTTAAGGCAGTGGCTAAACAAAATTTCTTAATAAAATATAAATAAATAAATAAATAAACTTTGGAGGGCTTTTGTGACAAGCTGCACCACCAGTGCTACCAAAGTCACAAACAATATTAATCATCTGTCTCCTCTATTATCCACTCCAGATTCTCCTCACACCTGATCAGCACTTCTTGTTACTCTAGACTCCTTTTCTAGCAGCATAAACTAAACCTACATCCCTGAGGAATCTGAAATTCTATTTACTCTACCATTGTCTGGCCACGACTGTGGCAAATTTTCTGTTATCAGACATGAAATACCCAAAGGACCCCTGGCAACTCCAACTTCCTGATATATTCATTCCTGATCCCATTATCTTGTTTCCTCATGAAAGTCAGGGTTATAAATAATCCAAGATAGTGTAGCAACTTCTTTGCCTGCTAATCTATTGCCATAATGTGTCTAAAAGGACAAAGAAAAACACATAATTAGAGTGAGATCCTTGTGGCAACACATGGTACAGGTAACCCTTCTTTTGCTCCAGCAAACAGACATCTGGTTCAGCAGAAACAAACAAACAAACAAACAGAATGGAAAGCACCACGTCCTCAAGTGAGTAACTAGTTGTGATTTCCAATACAGACTGTCCTCCACTGCAATGGAAGGAAGTTTCTTTAAAGCATGGTCATCGAGGCCTTCTGGCTTTACTCCAGGCCCTAAGTTGTCCATTCCTTCCATCTATGCTTCAGTGACACTTAACTGCCAGCAAATTGCTCAGTCCTTATATTCACCATTGTCCTCATTTCTCTCAAATGTTATATGTACTGCATAAGCCAGTGCATCTTATTTTCTGGTATACACAAGTGAGAGTTATACTAACTCTGGTATAAGAGCATGCCAGGACTTATCACAAAACAGTGTTCTTACAGCCTTCTGGCCAGGGAGTGACGTGATCTAATTGCAAAATCCCATTCTGAGAATCTGATTCCTATCAAGCTCCAATAGCAATTAGTTTAGTTTGGGTTCTTCCAGAAGCTGACTCTGTGACAATATCCAAATGCAAATAGTTATTTGGACACACCCAGTGCAGGAGCCTGGAAGTGAATCAGGGAAGGCAAAGGAAGGCAGCTAGGAAAGACAGTATTTGCAAAAAGGGCTTCTGTGGGTTTGAGTTTACTACAACTGAGAAACTAGGAGCCTGTATAGAATGTGGGATTCAGGGTACCCTACTGAAGGGCAATAGCTGGAAGGCTGCTCCAGGCATCATTAATTCTCTGGCACTCTGGGCTATGTTTGGGGTGAGCACACTGAGTCCAGACAGAATCCTCAGGCAAATGGAAGTTTGTGCTGAAAGCAGAAGTTAGACATGTATGTAAGGAAATGGTTAACTATGAGGGAAAGACACTGATCAGATCTGCTTTGGACAATAGTATTGCTTCCTAAAACCTACCAGTAAAGCCACTCCACTGCCTTGGGGATTTTTCTTCCTGCAACCTACAGACAACAAACATACTGGTAAAAAGTAATTGGTAAATAATCCTCTCTGCATATGAACACAGATATATTTTTGGCTTTAATTTTCTTAAAATTCCAGATTTCACAACACATGTCCTGAGTCCATGTGCAAGTAGGGACCATCACTCCCAGCCCATGGCTGTATTAGACTGTCAGGGTAAAGTGTATCAGAAGCCCTTCATCCATCTAAGCCTATACATTCCAGCTGAAATGGGGATCACAAATTGCTGTGTTTATCTTGGAATCCCAGGGTAAACTGACATCTAAATTGACCTTTACCAAGTATCTTTGCTTTCTTTTACAACAGTTGCAGTAATCTTAAACATTTTCTATTTGCTTTCCTTAGTAACGTTCCATAATTCTATCTGCTTTCCTCACAGATTTACTGTTACAGAGTTTACTAGCTTGGACCTATGGTGGTTACTGTGTCAAGAGCACATTGTAAGCAGTTGTTCCTTAGATCTATATTTTACCACTTTTTCTTACTTTAACATTTAACATAACAGAAACAGACTTCCTGCAGTGCCATTCACTATGGTGGCACCAAAAGATACATTATCTGGTTGTCAAAAATTCTTCCATTTCAAATACTTTCCCATCCTTCCAAAACCGCAAAGCAAATATCAATAACCTACAAATACACAGAGATGACCTTTAGAGAGCTCAAAAATTAAATGTTTATTTTCCATGAAGCGTTCTGAACCAGTTACAGGAGGTTGTTATTCTGAAAAAGGGTATTATTCTTTCAATCTGTTCTTTAATGAATATATAAACTCTTTTTCTGTATTTACATTTTAGGTATATTTGCATATATGAATGCAAAAGAACTAGAAACACATCTACATTTTTGTTTTTGTTTTTATAAATCTGGAAATAAAAATGATTTGTCTATAGCAACTCAAATCAAATTTTAGGTAGGGTTTTCTTCTTTCTTCCTGAGATCTTTCATGTACTAAAAAATTTAAATATAATAAAATCTATGTGATGATACAGATTTGTGAAGATTGCATATAAATGCTTGATAATTTTTTCCAGTACAGCTTCTGTTCAACCAAACAAATACACTTGAGTGGTAATATCTCTAGGCTAATACCTAATAAGTATTTGTTAAATGTAGTTATTACTGAAAATTTTAAAACATAATTACTAATAGCAATTACTAATATAATTAATAATATACTAATATATAATTACTAATATGTGGTAGACTGAATAATGTCCCCACAAAATATCAAGGTCTTAATCTCTGGAATCTTTGAATGCTAACTTGATATAGCAAACATGCATTTTGTAGATATGACTAAATTTATGATGTGAAGGCAGATTAACCTGTATTATCAAAAGGGTCCCTAAATATAAAAACTCTTATGAGAGAGAGACAGAGGGAGGTTTGGATATAGAAGAGGAAGAGGAAATGTGATGCAAGGAAGGGGTTATGAGCTAAGAAATGCAGGAACTTCCAGAGGTTTAGAAAAGACAAAGAGATGGCTTCCTGTAACCCTCCAGAGGGAACCAGCCATGCCAACACCTTGCTTTTACAACAGTAAAACTTACTTTGGATTTCTGGCCTCAAAAAACTGTAAGATAATAGATATGTGGAAAGATGGTATCATGAGAGGTGAGACAGAGGCTTCCTCCTAAAACTGCATATAATATGAAAATATAATTAATAGAACTAATTCTGAAAGAGCAACAGAAAAGAGGGCTGTGCCAGACTGCATAGACTTGGAGAAAAGAATAAACCTCATGGAACAGGGTAACATAACAAAGCTGTGGTCTGGCAGAACCCAAGCCCTCCCCCCACCCCAGCTCACTTGCAGAAGAAAGAGAAATGGAGCAGGGAGGGAGTGGAGGCCTAACACTGCTGAACACCTAGCTCTGGAGACCTACTCTGGGAGAACAAACCTACATTTCGTGGTGCTCTCATGATAAGGGGCTTGGAAAGCTAAGACAGGCAGAATACCTGGAGAGACTCAGAATCCAGCCATTTGTGGAAATCAGGGATCCATATCTGGCTGCTTGGGACATAAGAAAGGCAGGCTGTCTAAGAGACTTCTTAACAGCGAGAGGGCTGCTAAAGGGGCAAGGATTGCATAGAGCTTACTGCTCAGGAGAAAGGACAGATAGACAAAATTGTCCAGGTGCACTGTGCCCAGCAGGTTGGGATCTTCCAAAGTCTTCAGGTGCTCCAGCCCTCTGACTGGCTACAGAGCTCCAAGGCCCCACTCCATGATACACAGCTGGCTGAGACTCTCTCCCTGCCAGGCCCACCTGAAAACTGGCAAAGCCTACCCTAGTGTTAGGCCAGCCAGAGGGAAGCCCCACCTACAGCGGCTACAAACACAAAGTATAGAGGCTTATACTTGTGTGCTTGGCCTACTGGTTCTGGCAGTGGAGACAGGCATAGAAGCCATGAAGCAGGAAACAGCTCTTTCCTCCCACCAAAGCAGCAATACCACTCCCCTGCAACCCTCAATATTGCTCCAGGGGCTGAGCAGCTCCAGAGAGTAGAGCTTCTGGGCACTAGAGGGTGCCATATACAAATATGAAACATCAAAAGAATGTGATTCAAAGCAAAATTATGAATACACCAGAGAAAGATAAATGAAATCGACCTCATGAATCTTCCTGAAAGAGATTCCAAAATAAAAATAATTAAAATGCTCATGGAGGTACAAAAAAATATTCAAGAACTCAGGAATGAATTCTGGTCATAGATTTAATCATTACAGAGCACAGTATCAGAAATGAAACATACAATGGAAGGTTTTAACAGATTAAATACAGTGGAGGAGACGATAAATGAAATAGACATTAGAGAAGAGGAATACAAAAAAGTTCAGGCACAGAGATAAAAGAATGAAAGAGAATAGAGAGAACAGTGTGACCAATCCAAACAGAACAATATTCGCATTATAGGGGTATGAGAAGAAGGAGAGAGAGAGAAAGGGATAGAAAGTGTCTTTTAGGAGGTAATTGCTGGAAACTTCCCAAATCTGGGGAAGGAGATAGTCTCTCAGGCCATGGAGGTGCACAAATATCCCAACACAAGGGACCCAAGGAAGACAACACCAAGACATATAATAATTAAAGTGGCAAAGATAGAGGATAAGGACAGACTATTAAAAGCAGCCAGAGAGAAAATTAATATCACATACAAAAGTAAGCCCATCAGGCAGGCTATCATCAGACTTCTCAGCAGAAATCTTACAGGCCAGAAGGGAGTGGCATGATGTATTTAATGCAATGAAGCAGAAAGGTCTCAAACCAATATAACTTTATCTGGCAAGATTATCATTTAAATTTGAAGTAGGGGTTAAACAATTTCCAGATAAGCAAAAGGTAAGAGAATTTAACTACCACAAACCATCTTGACAGTGTATTTTGGAGGAACTGCTACAGATGGAAGTGTTCGTAAGGTTTACTAGCTGTCACCAGAGGTAATAAAACCACAGTAAAGAAAATAGAACAGCTAATTACCAAGCAAATGCAAAATTAAATCAACTACTCCCAAAGTCAATCAAGGGATAGACAAAGAGTACAGAATATGATACCTAATATATAAAGAATGGAGGAGGAAGAAAAAGGAGGAGAAAAAGAGAAAAACCATTAGAGTGTTTGTAATAGCATATTAAGTGAGTTAAGTTAGACTCTTAGATGGTAAGGAAGTTCCTTGTACCTTTGGTAACCATGAATCTAAGCCTGCAGTGGCAATAAGTACATACATATTGATAATCACCCTAAATGTAAATGGACTGAATGCACCAATCAAAAGACACAGAGTCATAGAATAGATAGAAAAACAAGACCCACCTATATGTTGCTTATAAGGGACTTACTTTAAACCCAAAGACATACACAGACTAAAAGTGAAGGAAAGGAAAAAGATATTTCATGCAACTAATTGGGGGAAAAAAGCAGGAGTTGCAGTACTTGTATCAGACAAATAGACTTCAAAATAAAAAAGTCACAAGAGACAGAGAAGGACATTACATAATGATAAAGCAGTCAATCCAAAAAGAAGATATAACCATTATAAATATCTATACACCCAACACAGGAGCACCTACATATGTGAAACAAATACTAACAGAATTAAAAAGGGAAATAGAATGCAATGCATACATTTTAGGAGACTTCAACACTCCACTCACTCCAAAGGACAGATCAACCAGACAGAAAATAAGTAAGAAGACAGAGGCACTGAACAACACATCAGAACACCTGGACCTAATAGATATCTACAGAACTCTGCACCCAAAAGCAGCAGAATACACATTATTTTCAAGTGCACATGGAACATTTTCAAAAATAGATCATATACTTGGCTAGAAAAAAAGCCTCAGTAAATTCAAAATGACTGAAATTTTACCAACCCATTTCTCAGACCACAAAGGTATGAAATTAGAAATAACTTATACAAAGAAAATGAAAAATCCAACAAACACATAGAGGCTTCACAGCGTGCTCCTAAATAATAGGTGGATGAATGGCCAAATAAAAGCAGACATCAAGCAATATATGGAGACAAATGACAACAATAATTCAACACTGCAAAATCTGTGGGACACAGCAAAGCCATACTAAGAGGTAAGTATATTGCAATACAGGCCTACCTCAGGGAAGAAGATCAATCACATATGAAAAGTCTAAAGTCACAATTAATGAATCTAGAAAAATAAGAACAAATGAGTCCCAAAATCAGTAGAAGGGGAGACATAATAAAGATTAGAGCAGAAATAAATAAAATCGAGAAAAATAAACCAAGAAAAATAATCAATGAGAGCAAGAGCTGATTCTTCAACAAAATAAACAAAATAGATAAACCCCTAGCCGGATTTACCAAGAAAAAAAGAGAGTCCACACACATAAACAAAATCAGAAATGAGAAAGGAAAAATCACTTCAGACACCACATAAATACAAAGAACTATTAGAGAATATGGTGAAAAATGGTATGCTAACAAACCTGATAACCTAGAAGAAATGGTGCAAATGGTGCACATAGATGCAAAAATACTAAAAAAATTAGCAAACTGAATTAAAAAATACATCAAAAAAATCATCCATCATGATCAAGTGGGATTTATTCCAGGGATGCAAGGATGGTACAACATCCAAATATTCATCAACATCATCCATCACATTAACAAAAAGAAGGACAAAAAACACATGATCATCTCCATAGAGGCTGAAAAAGCATTTGACAAAATTCAACATCCATTCATGACAAAAACTCTCCACAAAACAGATATATAGGGTAAGTATCTCAACATTATAAAGGCCATATATGACAACCCACAGCCAACATTATACCTAACAGCGAGAAGCTGAAAGATTTTCCTTTAAGATCGGGAACATGACAAGGGTACCCACTCTCCACACTTTTATTCAACATAGTTCTGGAGGTCCCAGGCACAGCAATCAGACAAAACAAAGAAATAAAGGGCATCCAGATTGGCAAAGAAGAATTTAAACAGTCATTGTTTGCAGATGACATAATATTGTACATAAACAACCCTAAAGAATCCACCCCAAAACTACTAGATCTTATATCTGAATTCAGTAAAGTTGCAGGATACAAATTAATATACAGAATCTGTTGCATTCCTATACACTAATGATGAACTAGCAGGAAGAGAAATCAGGAAAAAATTCCATTCATAATTGCATCAAAAAGGATAAAATACCTAGGAAAAAATTTAACCAAGGAAGTGAAAGACCTATACTCTGAAAACCACAAGACACTCATGAAAGAAATTAAAGAAGATACCAGTAAGTGCAAACACATTCCACTGTGGATAGGATAGATAAATGGATAGGAAGAATTTAATATTGTCAAAATCCATCCTGCCCAAAGCAATCTACAGATTCAATGCAATTTCTATCAAAATACCAATAACAGTCTTCAGTGAACTAGAGCAAATCATTCTAAAATTATTATGGAACCACAAAAGACCCCCTAATAGCCAAGGCAATCTTGAGAGGGAAGAATAAAGCTGAGGGGATAACACTCCCAACATCAAGCTCATCTACAAAGCCACAATAATCAAAACTATTTGGTACTGGCACAAGAACAGACCCATAGACCAATGGAACAGACTAGAGAGCCCAGATCTAAACCCAACCATATATGGTCAATTAATACACAATAAAGGAGCTATGGACATACAATGGGGAAATGACAGCCTATTCTACAACTGGTGTTGGCAAAACTGGACAGCTACATGCAAGAAAATGAAACTGGATTATTGTCTAACCCTACACACAAAAGTAAACTCAGGGGGGCGGAGCCAGGATGGCGGCGTGAGTAGAGCAGTGGAAATCTCCTCCCCAAAACACATAGAGCTATGAAAATATACCAAAGAAAAATCTTCCTAAAATAGAGACCACAGGACACAGGACAACATCCAGACCACATCCACACCTGCAAGAACCCAGCGCCTTGCGAAGGGGAGTGCTTTTTGGAAGTCTTAAAGGGGCAGGACAGGTCACTTAGACCAGAGGCAGGGAATCTGGGGATCGCTGGGCACTCTAACACCCTGGGAAGCAGGGAACACAGAGGCCCCTTACGGAGATAAATAGCCTCCCGGCCACTCCCCCTCCAACGTGGCTCCACTATTTTGGAGGAACAGCCCCAGCCAGGCCAAGCCCACAGCAACAGCGGAGATAAACCCCAAAGCAACTGGGCAGGAAGCAGAAGCCCTGTCTGCGCACAGCTGCCCAGCACAAGCCACTAGAGGTCGCTATTCTCCCAGGAAAAGGCCACAAACCAACAAGAAGGGAAGCTCTTCCAGCGGTCACTTGTACCAGCTCTGCAAACTATCTCTATCACCATGAAAAGGCAAAACTACAGGCAGACAAAGATCACAGACACAACACCTGAGAGGGAGACAGACCTAACTAGTCCTCCTGAAAAAGAATTCAAAATAAAAATCATGAACATGCTGACAGAGATGCAGAGAAAAATGCAAGAGCAATGGGATGAGATGCAGAGAAAAATGCAAGAGCAGTGGGATGAGATGCAGAGAAAAATGCAAGAGCAGTGGGATGAAGTCCGGAAGGAGATCACAGATGTCAGGAAGGAGATCACAGAAGTGAAACAATCCCTGGAAGGATTTATAAGCAGAATGGATAAGATGCAAGAGGCTATTGAAGGAATAGAAGCCAGAGAACAGGAACATATAGAAGCTGACATAGAGAGAGATAAAAGGATCTCCAGGAATGAAACAACACTAAGAGAAATATGTGACCAATACAAAAGGAATAATATTCGTATTATAGGGATACCAGAAGAGGAAGAAAGAGGAAAAGGGATAGAAAGTCTATTTGAAGAAATAATTGCTGAAAACTTCCCCAAACTGGGGGAGGAAATAATCGAACAGACCATGGAATTACACAGAACTCCCAACAGAAAGGATCCAAGGAGGACAACAGCAAGACACATAGTAATTAAAATGGCAAGGATCAAGGACAAGGAAAGAGTTTTAAAGGCAGCTAGAGAGAAAAAGATCACCTATAAAGGAAAACCCATCAGGCTAACATCAGACTTCTTGACAGAAACCCTACAGGCCAGAAGAGAATGGCATGATATACTTAATGCAATGAAACAGAAGGGCCTTGAACCAAGGATATTGTATCCAGCACGACTATCATTTAAATATGATGGTGGGATCAAACAATTCCCAGACAAGCAAAAGCTGAGGGAATTTGCTTCCCACAAACCACCTCTACAGGGCATCCTACAGGGACTGCTCTAGATGGAAGCACCCCTAAAAAGAGCACAGAACAAAACACACAACATATGAAGAATGGAGGAGGAGGAATAAGAAGGGAGAGAAGAAAAGAATCTCCAGACAGTGTATATAACAGCTCAATAAGCGAGCTAAGTTAGGCAGTAAGATACTAAAGAAGCTAACCTTGAACCTTTGGTAACCACGAATCTAAAGCCTGCAATGGCAATAAGTACATGTCTCTCAATAGTCACCCTAAATGTAAATGGACTTAATGCACCAATCAAAAGACATAGAGTAATAGAATGGATAAAAAAGCAAGACCCATCTATATGCTGCTTACAAGAAACTCACCTTAAACCCAAAGATAAGCATAGACTAAAAGTCAAGGGATGGAAAAACATATTTCAGGCAAACAACAGTGAGAAGAAAGCAGGGGTTGCAGTACTAATATCAGACAAAATAGACTTCAAAACAAAGAAAGTAACAAGAGATAAAGAAGGATACTACATAATGATAAAGGGCTCAGTCCAACAAGAGGATATAACCATTCTAAATATATATGCACCCAATACAGGAGCACCAGCATATGTGAAGCAAATACTAACAGAACTAAAGAGGGAAATAGACTGCAATGCATTCATTGTAGGAGACTTCAACACACCACTCACCCCAAAGGATAGATCCACCGGGCAGAAAAGAAGTAAGGACACACAGGCACTGAACAACACACTAGAACAGATGGACCTAATAGACATCTATAGAACTCTACATCCAAAAGCAACAGCATATACATTCTTCTCAAGTGCACATGGAACATTCTCCAGAATAGACCACATACTAGCTCACAAAAAGAGCCTCAGTAAATTCCAAAATATTGAAATTCTACCAACCAATTTTTCAGACCACAAAGGTATGAACGTAGAAATAAATTCTACAAAGAATACAAAAAGGCTCAAAAACACATGGAGGCATAACAACATGCTACTAAATAATCAATGGATCAATGAACAAATCAAAATAGAGATCAAGGAATATATAGAAACAAATGACAACAACAACACTAAGCCCCAACTTCTGTGGGATGCAGCGAAAGCAATCTTAAGAGGAAAGTATATAGCAATCCAGGCACACTTGAAGAAGGAAGAACAATCCCAAATGAATAGTCTAACATCACAATTATTAAAACTGGAAAAAGAAGAACAAATGAGGCCTAAAGTCAGCAGAAGGAGGGACATAATAAAGATCAGAGAAGAAATAAACAAAATTGAGAAGAATAAAACAATAGCAAAAATCAACGAAACCAAGAGCTGGTTCTATGAGAAAATAAACAAAATAGATAAGCCTCTAGCCCAACTTATGAAGAGAAAAAGAGAGTCAACACAAATCAACATAATCAGAAATGAGAATGGAAAAATCATGACAGACTCCACAGAAATACAAAGAATTATTAAAGACTACTATGAAAACCTATATGCCAACAAGCTGGAAAACCTAGAAGAAATGGACAACTTCCTAGAAAAATACAACCTCCCAAGACTGACCGAGGAGGAAACACAAAAGTTAAACAAACCAATTACAAGCAAAGAAATTGAAACAGTAATCAAAAAACTACCCAAGAACAAGACCCCGGGGCCGGACGGATTTACCTCGGAATTTTATCAGACACACAGAGAAGACATAATACCCGTTCTCCTTAAAGTGTTCCACAAAATAGAAGAAGAGGGAATACTCCCAAACTCATTCTATGAGGCCAACATCACCCTAATACCAAAACCAGGCAAAGACCCCACCAAAAAAGAAAATTACAGACCAATATCCCTGATGAATGTAGATGCAAAAATACTCAATAAAATATTAGGAAACAGAATTCAACAGTATATCAAACGGATCACACACCATGACCAAGTGGGGTTCATCCCAGGGATGCAAGGATGGTACAACATTCGAAAATCCAACAACATCATCCACCACATCAACAAAAAGAAAGACAAAAATCACATGATCATCTCCATAGATGCTGAAAAAGCATTTGACAAAATTCAACATCCATTCATGATAAAAACTCTCAGCAAAATGGGAATAGAGGGCAAGTACCTCAACATAATAAAGGCCATATATGATAAACCCACAGCCAGCATTATACTGAACAGCGAGAAGCTGAAAGCATTTCCTCTGAGATCAGGAACCAGACAGGGATGCCCACTCTCCCCACTGTATTTAACATAGTACTGGAGGTCCTAGCCATGGCAATCAGACAAAACAAAGAAATACAAGGAATCCAGATTTATAAAGAAGAAGTTAAACTGTCACTATTTGCAGATGATATGATACTGTACATAAAAAACCCTAAAGACTCCACTCCAAAACTACTAGAACTGATATCGGAATACAGCAAAGTTGCAGGATACAAAATTAACACACAGAAATCTTTAGCTTTCCTATACACTAACAACGAATCAATAGAAAGAGAAATCAGGAAAACAATTCCATTCACCATTGCATCAAAAAGAATAAAATACCTAGGAATAAACCTAACCAAAGAAGTGAAAGACTTATACTCTGAAAACTACAAGTCACTCTTAAGAGAAATTAAAGGGGACACTAATAAATGGAAACTCATCCCATGCTCATGGCTAGGAAGAATTAATATCGTCAAAATGGCCATCCTGCCCAAAGCAATATACAGATTTGATGCAATCCCTCTCAAATTACCAGCAACATTCTTCAATGAATTGGAACAAATAATTCAAAAATTCATATGGAAACACCAAAGACCCCGAATAGCCAAAGCAATCTTTAAAAAGAAGAATAAAGTAGGGGGAATCTCACTCCCCAACTTCAAGCTCTACTACAAAGCCATAGTAATCAAGAAAATTTGGTACTGGCACAAGAACAGAGCCACAGACCAGTGGAACAGATTAGAGACCCCAGAAATTAACCCAAACATATATGGTCAATTAATATTTGATAAAGGAGCCATGGACATACAATGGCAAAATGACAGTCTCTTCAACAGATGGTGCTGGAAAAACTGGACAGCTACATGTAGGAGAATGAAACTGGACCATTGTCTAACCCCATATACAAAGGTAAACTCAAAATGGATCAAAGACCTGAATGCAAGTCATGAGATCATTAAACTCTTGGAAAAATACATAGGCAAAAACCTCTTAGACATAAACATGAGTGATCTCTTCTTGAACATATCTCCCTGGGCAAGGAAAACAACAGCAAAAATGAGCAAGTGGGACTACATTAAGCTGAAAAGATTCTGTACAGCGAAAGACACCATCAATAGAACAAAAAGGAACCCTACAGTATGGGAGAATATATTTGAAAATGACAGATCCGATACAGGCTTGACGTCCAGAATATATAAAGAGCTCACACGCCTCAACAAACAAAAAACAAATAACCCAATTAAAAAATGGGCAGAGGAACTGAACAGACAGTTCTCCAAAAAAGAAATACAGATGGCCAAGAGACACATGAAAAGATGCTCAACATCGCTAATTATCAGAGAAATGCAAATTAAAACTACAATGAGGTATCACCTCACACCAGTAAGGATAGTTGCCATCCAAAAGACAAACAACAACAAATGTTGGCGAGGCTGTGGAGAAAGGGGAACCCTCCTACACTGCTGGTGGGAATGTAAATTAGTTCAACCATTGTGGAAAGCAGTATGGAGGTGCATCAAAATGCTCAAAACAGACCTACTATTTGACCCAGGAATTCCACTCCTAGGAATTTACCCTAAGAATGCAGCAATCAAGTTTGAGAAAGACAGATGCACTCCTATGTTTATCGCAGCACTATTTACAATAGCCAAGAATTAGAAGCAACCTAAATGTCCATCGGTAGATGAATGGATAAAGGAGATGTGGTACATATACACAATGGAATACTACTCAGCCATAAAGGAAAAATCCAACCATTTGCAGCAACATGGATGGAGCTGGAGAATATTATGCTCAGTGAAATAAGCCAAGCGGAGAAAGAGAAATACCAAATGATTTCACTCATCTGAGGAGTATAGGAACAAAGGAAAAACTGAAGGAACAAAACAGCAGTGGAATTACACAACCCAAAAATGGACTAACAGGTACCAAAGGGAAAGGAACTGGGGAGGATGGGTGGGCAGGGAGGGATAAGGGGCGGGAAGAAGAAGGGGGGTATTAAGATTAGCATGCATGGTGGGGAGGGAGAAAGGGGAGGGTGGGCTGCACAACACAGAGAGGACAAGTAGTGACTCTACAACATTTTGCTAAGCTGATGGACAGTAACCGTAATGTGGTTGTTAGGGGAGACCTGATATAGGGGAGAGCATAGTAAACATAGTATTCTTCATGTAAGTGTAGATTAAAAATTAAAAAAAAAAAAAAAGAAAAGAAAGAAAGAAAGAAAGAAAAGGGGGATTACTCCTTAACAGGATAAAACTATTGGTAAATCAAATATCAACGCATGCTTTAAATATCCTTAATGTTGATCACTTAAAGGGTGTCAGATGATCAGCTATGGAGGTACTCTTTTCTGATAATATTTCTTTCTCTTAAAAAAAAAAAAAAAAAAAAAAGCAGTTACTGTGTGCTGACCTCCAATGAGTTCTGCACAGTGATATAGAGGGCATGTCAATGTGTGGGCAAACGGTCTGTTTGTTTCTATGCAGAAGATCAAGGCCTAGCTTGGATACCCAGAAAATGAACTAAGATACGATATGAGGAGGAGCTTCCGGCATCAGCACTCTCTGGAGGACTTGTGCCGGGGGATGATCATCAAAAAGCCTCCACAGGGATCCGGACGATGCTGCGGTTGTGGCTGCATCCAGCCCACCGTCTCCTGGACTTGCCATAGGAATGAGGAGGGAGATGTCTAGGCTGGCATGTGCATACAGTGAGACAACGAATTTGACCGGATCTGTACTGTTGGAACTCAACCAGGAGTTGGGAGGGGTGCAAGTTGTAGCACTCCAAAATCTCATGACTATAGACTATCTATGGTTAAAAGAACATATGGGATGTGAACAGATCCCAGAAATGGGCTGCTTTAATTTGTCTGATGGTTCAAGTACAGTTGGACAATATCCATCATATCATAGATAAATTTTCACAAATGCCTAGGGTGCCTAAATGGTTTTCTTGGCTTCACTGGAGATGGATGGTAATTATAGATTTGCTTTGTTTATGTCACCGTATTCCTATTATGTTAATATGTGTGTGCAAATTAGTTAGTAGTTTAAAACCTATACATACTTAAGGTACTATACAAGAAGATATGTCAAAGAAATAATCAATCCTCCCATGTTTCCTTCATATGCTACATCTATAGCTTTTCTTCTTCCTTCCTAATTACAACCCTTAAATAGAATTCGTGCCTCATATCGAATTTACCGAGTATCATAATTCCTCCAGGTGGTAAAGATACCTCGAGATAAGTGCTGGGCATAGAAGCCACAGGGCATAAATCTGCAAAGTAAAAAGCTAACCTTTGCAAACAATATGGCATCTCTCTCACTTACCAACTTTACATTTCCCTGTATGGCCCCGGAAGATGACTGGTTAGCCAGAGACAGGTAAGATTCCTCAAGGGAGGAACAACCTAAGACAGGCACAGTCGCAGGGGGGCCATCAGGTGAGAATTTGGGGATCAACAGAGGTGAGGCTCAGAACCTCACCCCCCTGCTTTGAGAGAAATCTTCTGCATCCGTGGATGTCTTGCTGCCCTTGTCTAGCCTGGATTAATACTTAGTCCATAGGCACACACCTGATCATCTGATCATCTACATTTGCCTTCTTACAGCACTAAAGTATGTTTTCTACCTTTATCTTGCATCTACCTACCACTTCAGCATTTTATTAAAAATAAAGATAATAATAATAATAGAGAAATGTGGGATCAACATATAAATCAAGTACAAAAATCAAACGAATATTCATATTTGACCTGATTGTTTATAGGTCATAATGCGTGATCAAAACCGAAAGTTTCTGTGATGAATGCCCTTGTACTGTTCACCATGTAAGAATTTATTCACTATGTAAGAATTCGTTCACCATGTAAGAACTTGTTTGTTATGCTTCAGAAGATTGGAGACTGATGAGAATTAGGCTTGAGATGGATTAATGATTGTACATTGAGGGTTGACCCCCCTATACTGAATTTTATTTTTGTTAACAACCATTTGATCAATAAATATGAGATGCCCTCTCAAAAAAAAAAAAAATAAATAAATAAATAAAAGTAAACTCAAAATTGATTAAAGACCTGAATGTAAGTCATGAAACCATAAAACTCTTAGAAGAAAACATAGACAAAGATCTCCTGAATATAAACATGAGAAATTTCTTCCTGAACGCATCTCCTTGAGCAAGAGAGACCAAAGCAAAAATGAACACATTGGACTACATCAAACTAAAAATCTTCTGTACAGCAAAGGACACTGTCAACAGAAAAAAAGAAAAAAGGCATCTTACAGTATGGGAGAATATATTTGTAAATGACATATGTGTCAAGGGGTTAATATCCAAAATATATAAAGAACTCACATGCCTCAACACCCAAAAAACAAATAACTGAATTAAAAAATGGGTGAAGGATATAAACAGACAATTTTCCAAAGAAGAAGTTCAGATGGCCAACAGACACATGAAAAGATGCTCCACATCACTAATCATCAGGGAAATGCAAATTAAAACCACAGTGAGATATCACTTCACACCAGTAAGGATGGCCAGAATCAAAAAAACTAAGAACAATAATGCTGGTGAGGATGCAGAGAAAGGGGAACCCTCTTACACTGCTGGTGGGAATGTAAAGTAGTTCAACCATTGTGGGAAGCAACATGGATGTTCCTCAAAAAACTAAAAATAGAAATACCATTTGACCCAGGAATTCCACTCCCAGGAATTTGCCATAAGAATGCAGCAGCCCAGTTTGAAAAAGACATTGCACCCCTACATTTATCACAGAACTATTTACACTAGCCAAGGTATGGAAGCAACCTAAGTGTCCATCAGTAGATGAATGGATATAGAAGATGTGGTACATATAAAAAATGGAATACTATTCAGCTATAAGAAAGAAACAAATCCTACCATTTGCAACAACATGCATGGAAGTGGAGGATATTATGCTCAGTAAAATAAGCCAGGCAGAGAAAAACAACTGCCAAATGATTTCCCTCATTTGTGGATTATAACAATGAAGCAGAACTGAGGGAACAAAATAGCAGCAGATTCATAGACTCCAAGAAGGGACTAGTGGTTACCAAAGGGGAGGGTGGGTGGAGAGGGAGGGAGAAGGGTATTGAAGGGTATTATGTCTAGTACACATGTTGTGAGGGGTAACGGGGAAAACGTGTAGCACAGAGAAGGCAAAGAGTGAATCTGTGGCATCTTACTACACTGATGGACAATAACTGCAATGGGGTATGTGTGGGGACTTGATAATATGGGTAAATGTAGTAACCACATTGTTTTTCCATGTGAAACCTTCATAAGAGTGTGTATCAATAATACCTTAATAAAAAATTAGAAAAAAAATAGATATGTGTTGTTCTAAGCCACTGAATTTGTCATTTTACTATAGTAACTATAGGTAGTACAGGACACAAAAAAGTCATTCTGAAATGCACACACAAGACTTTAGTTGCATAAATGTCTTTGTAATGATGAGGTAAAATTCCCAGAGTATTTACATGCATAAAAATGACTAAAACTCTAGAAAAGCTTCAGATATGAAAAGCCTTCACATCTAACACATCTCTCTACTGTCTTTTGTAAAAGAAACTTCATTCAATCCTAGATATTAAATAATGTCCTAAGCAGTGCTCATATTAAGCAAACCGATAAAAATTGATAACATGTGTCTTCTCTCTTTTTCAGCAAAATTTTCTACAAATTCTGTAGTCTCCATTTCCTCTTACTATTCTCTTGTTCAGAAACAATGTTATAAATTTATTCTCAATAACCTACATATTAATGATAATTGGCTTTTTATATTAATATAAATTATAACCTCAGCTCAGAAATGGTGGCGTGTTTTCTCTTTTAGAGAAGAACAGGAAGCAGGGATCTCTGATGAGAGAGTTTTTCAAGGGTCTCTAAAATCTCATTTAAAAGCAAGCTGCCAGACCTGCATCAACTCAAGTCCACACATGGCCAAATGAAAAAATATCCACTTGCAGGGCCTTGGGTGATCAAGATGACATGAGATGTGTTACAGAAACAAGAAAGAAATTGTAAAGCCTAAGGTGGTATCTTTCTGTGTGTCCAATAAGTCACAGAGCCCTGATATATTTTTTCCCTGCTCCCAAATGTGTGCCCCAAGGGAATGAATTCTGTACTAGTTTCGATGTCATAACAGGAAAAGAAGACAGGTGCAATATAAAGGATAAGTAAGCAGTTGCTTCTCAGGGCTAAACCTCAGACAACACTGTCCCAGCCAGTGATGTCCAAGAATATGCTAAGTCAAACACAAGAGTATAATGGACTAAACCTTAAGTTTCACTTCCTTCTGGGTCTACAGTGTACTTCATCGAAAGGTAATAAATGACTGGAGAATTTAGCATGGAAAGGTCAGGAAAGGGAGAGTAGATGACAATATAAAACTCTTAAGTAGGCTCTATACTGTGTACCTTCCGTGATAAGGAAAGAGCGTGAATCAGTCTACCAGCTTTTACATACACAGTCTCATAGTAGAGTCATAACAAAAAGAATTATGGAAAATTAACATTCAATGTACCATTTATAATGAACTTGAACCTGAGAAAATGAGGTTTATCTGACATTTTCTTTTTATAAAGGTACATTTTACTTCACATACATAGATAGGAGGAGTGAGAATTAGGAATCAATGAAGTGAGTGTGTTGAACATACTCTAGGTTGAGATTATAGTAAGTTTTTATAAATGCATGTATTTCAACAGAGGAATTCAGGAGTTTTCTGGAGATAATGCTCTAAGGAAAAAATGTGCTTTCATTTACAGGGTAGAAACTAAAGAATTTCAGAAAAAGATGCTAGTTAGAGATTTTGCAATCAGGAATCTACGTGATTCTCAGAACATTTTTATCCCCAAGCCCACTTCTCAGTTCCAGTCTTTCTTGGTATTTTGTTTCTTTTGTTTCCCAGAGATTAGTTTCATTTCTCCTATTCTACTTCTCCTTCTACCCATAGAATGAAAGATCAGTAGGAGGAAAAAACTAACATCAAGGCAAAGCTTTGGTTCTCGGTGAAATGGAAGACCTTTGTTAGCAGCCAGTGGTCTACACTTGCCCACGAGGCTTGTTCCCCTTCAGAATCCACAGAGGAATTATGATCTTGAAGTAGGTTTACTGACAGACACTTCTATAAGCATGAAATATAAACTCCATACTATATATTTCCAGTATTGAGATAGTAATTATTTGTTCCCTGGTCATAGATGGAACATTGGATTTTTTTTTCCCATAGAAAAGAGCTATAAGGAGCTCCAAACTAAAAGCAGGTTAAATTATAAAGTGAGATAAATCAGGATAAAGGACAGGAATTCAATACAAAATGATTAAAGAAGGAGCCAAAGAGGCTACTTGTAATTCAAACAGTTGGAATAACAGTCCTGGACAGAAATTTGTACAAAGTCACAATGGAAAATTTTTTAAAGTGATATTAAAATTAAAACCTTTTACTTAACAAACAACCTATGTCTGAATTGCAGCAGAGTTTATGAAAATAACTTGCATTATACTCATGCTTCATTTCACCCTAATAAAATAATAATACACTTAGTCTTCCTATTTAATCCCTCAACCACTGAATACTATTAAATTTTGTGATGAACAGTCAACAAGGAAATTAGCAATTATACCTGTTATGTATTTACTTTATTGTGAGATTATATGCATACTCTTCTCATTCATAGTTACCTAACTTATCCAAAAGTCCCACCTCCAAATGTTCATCAATCTTCAGAAGCAACAACTGGGTGGATAAAAGCTAACAGTTAACAGACATAGGTTTATTACATTCTAGAAAGGAAACCATTCCTTCCCAGAAGAAATATATAGAGAAAAATCTTTATATTAACCCTTGCTGCGGATAACAAATTTTCTTAATACGATTAGGAAACAGAGCTGTACATATCAATTTATACCTCACTTATGCATGAGTGGCTAGCAACCAGAACCAAGAAATATGCACGTGTGCATGCACACATGCACACACACACCACACACACACCCTCTCCTGGCAAACATTGTCTGGGGGTGATCTCTTCTCATTATACACCAGTAAACTGTTCTATAAAAAAATATTTTGCCTGCAGTAAAAGTATAAGATAAATCAGCATCATATAAAAGAACCAGGCACAGATTAGTTCCAAGGGGCAAAGTTTGTTGTAAATCTATAAGGATTATAAAGTGCAAATGGAAGCCACCAAACCAGCCCACAGTCCCTTGAGCCCAATTCTTCCCAGCTCAGTGATGCATATTAAGCTTCACAAGCAACCAGTAGAGCTGCTCAGTGTAGTTTTGAGAGTAACATAAGAGTGACAATTTACTCGCATTTACAGTGCACAGAGAAAAGATGCAATTTAAATGTTTTGGTGTACTCATAAAGTACTATCTCTATTGAACACATTCTGAAGCAGTTAGCAAGAACGGTGAGATAGCATTTTTTGGAACACACAGATTGTGGAATAGCTTAACTCTTGAGCATCCACCTTCTATAAACTAGCTTCCTAATGGAGAGAGGAAGAGACAGCACCCATACTCTCTTACTAAAATGCCTTTTCCCTAAACTCCAACCCAATTTACTGATGAGCTAGTAAACTCATCAGGACTTTAAGGACCCCTTATATGCAGCCAAATTTTGGCCATATGTTTGAAACAGTGCATAGATCAAGAGGCTGACTTTCCCTGCTTACTGTAGACACATGTCAAAACTCTGGCTCTGCCTATCTCGGTACTTTCACGGCAAAAGAAAGTAAACCTAAATGAAATCAGAACTGACATTATCTGTTACAAGCATTCTTCAGCCAGTCTGGCTCTTGCTTGATGCTCTGGGGAGGCAGGGCAGGTGTGGAAGTGCTGCAGAGAACACCTTCTCACAAGCAGGGCAGAACCTGTGCTCCTCCCACTGCCACATCAGCACGTGGTCATTACCACAGTATTCCCAACCTAATCCCCTCACTTCTGAGGGCCAGAGCACAGGCTGTCCCAAAATGTGCCACTTTGGCATAGTGATTACTTGAATTGAACCAACTGGAGAAAAACAGAAGCCAGAGGGATTCTCCGAGCCCCACTGTCACTCTCACTGTGAAACCAGGCAGTAAATCTCCCATGTGAAAGGTGCCCTCCCTGCTGCCGCAGCATAGATGGCATCCATATCACCAGAGATGGAATTTACAGGGGACAACGAGGATGTACTCACAAACCTTGTCACTTTTTTTACTAATTTACTACCCAGCCCAAAAGTTGTTTAGAATACCTTACTAATTGAAGCTCCCAATCTTAGGTTTTCTGTGTCTTGTTGTGGGTAAAATTGTAATATTTCCAGAATCTCTCTCCTGGCTTTAGTGCATCTGCATATCAATAGATATTTCAATGAGTGGAGAGAAGTGGTCCATCCACATATCAATAGTTAATTACAAGGGCCAGCAAGAGTTTAACTGGACCAGAGAGGTTGGGTGGGGTTCTCTTCTGCGGCAGCCTGGTCAAGAGAGACATGGGATGACTGCTTGTAAGAAATAAAAGCTTTTCTTAACTTTATTTCTCCCTTTGACGGATTTGGGTTTCAGAGGTATTTTGCCCTGGGATTTTTCCCCCTAGAGTTAGACTTATCAATTCCTCACAGATTTATCCTAAAATGCATAAAATGCATAAAAGCTGCATGTCTTGGTCATTTCTTTGGGTCTCAATTATATTATTGGGTCTTTGTACATGCTGTAATTGAACTTTATTTTTTTTTCCTGTTAATCTGTCTCATTTCAATTTGATTTTTAGACTAACTAGAAGAACCTTAAGAGGCAGAGGAAATTTCTTCCTCCCCAACACTGCCAATGCAGGAGTTTATCCCTGTAGCTCCTGAAGTGTTCCTGGATTTTCCCAAGTCTCTCGGAGAAAGTGGGGTCGGGAAAGCTCAGGAAGTCTGACTAGACTGGGTAACTAACAGTCCTTATTGCTGCTGTTCTATTGCAGAGTGGGGGCTAGAAACTGCTGTGGGGAGGAAGCCCAATACATCATTAGAAATGTCTTGCCTGAAACTTCGTGAATTTACTCCGCATCTTTGTGTCCAGCTGAGGCTAATAAGGTTGAAGTAGGGCAGGGATGTGGGACAAGCATCATGGTTAATTTTCCAAAAAAGCCAAGATATAAATGGCATAGTAAGAACAGGAGGGACCGATCTTAAGGCTAAGATTCCATCTTAAAAAGCAGAGAGTTGAGAAGTAAGATTCCTCACATATTGTTCGGTAATCAGACAATAATCCACCCAATCTTAAGGCAGGGCAAGCAGTCTTAACTGATATGTCCCCACTGCTTGAGGTTAACCACTGTCTTGGAGATGAACAAGACTGATAAATCCCTTGTGTTAAGTTTATCTTACAGAATTATCTAGAGGACTGACTGTGGATGAGGACGTGTACTTCACTAGAGAGCTACTTCGTGAGACCACAAGTCATGCCTATGCCTAATAAGACCCCCTCTATCCTTTGCCTCTTCCTGAAAGCCTTAAAAAGACAGAATTCACAGTCTTTCAGCACACCTTCTCTCTTTGAGGACACCGGCACTTTCTTTCTTTAAGTGCATACTTTTAAATAAAGCTTTCTCACTGCTCAAATTACATGTTTAGTCTCTTTGCTATTTCACTCTATTTCTAAGTCTTCACTCTGTCTCTACTTTACTCCTGATAAATAGGGAGGGGCTGCCGAAAACTCAGATTTGGGCCTGCAAATTCCTGTTGCCTGGGTGGCCCAGTGAACTGCAGCTGCAGAAGCCTGCCTGAAAATCTCCTTTCTTTGGGAAGTTCTCAGAACATCATCTCACTCTTTCCTGTGCTCCATGGCTCCCCAAATCCTGGGATGGTAGGCACTAGTCCCCATGCTGTGCAGATCCAAGCAGACACAGGACCCCAGGTGACCCTGGCTTCAGGGATTGGCAAGGGAATCTGCCCTAGGCTGAGAACTTTCCCTCTTTCCTCCACACTGTCCTGTTCTCTGCTGCCTGCAAGGCAGCTGCCATTCCCTGCTGCTCTCGCTCTAATGAATTCCTTCCTTATCTACACTGGTCTGACCTGCTCAAGAATTCTTTCCCTCCCTGGTGCTGGTTGAGGTTTGACCTGGTGTGCAGGGAGAAACCTCCCCAGATGCAGCTACCCAGCAATAAAACTTTTTAAGAACATAATGAAAACATTTTTCACTTCATGATTTTCCTGTAAATCACTTTCTTGGTGATTTCATCTACTTAATATAACAAAAATTCTAGAATTTATATCTCCAAGCCAAGCTATACTACTAAAATTTCAAGCCCTATATCCTATCTCTTTGACATTTATACTTCAACACGTAATAGACATCTCAAATGGAATGTGCTAGTGGTTATCTCCAAATCATGCCCCACTAAATGACAACCCCATTATTCATGCCTTTGGATGCATGCTGCCACACAGAGTCTAGGTGGGGTCATGTGATTTTCTTATCCAATAAATGCAGCAGAAGTAGGTGATGCTAGTTCAAGACCCAAGCCTTGTAAAGGCCTGCTAAGTTCTGCTTTTGTGATTTTGTCATTTAAGTGGTTTAGCTACTCTGCTAGAGAGGCTTAGAATAGAGACTACATGGGAAAAAAAAAACCACACAAAAAAGAGAAGCCTACCTGGTCTCAGTGTCCCAGGTTGTCAGCCATCCATACCAAAATACGAGACATTTGAATAAAGCAATCCTGGACATTTCACCCTAGTCATAATCTGTCTTACAAGAGACTCCAAATAAGACAGTCTGAAAACCATATGGTTGAACATCCGCCATTCCTCAAAAGTATGGAAAATATTCAGATGGCTGTTGTAAGCCAGCATGATGTGGGGTGTTATTTAAACAGTAAACTGATAACTTAATCTGGACTTATAAGGTACATTCTCCTTTGGATACTTAAGAGACATCTTAATGTGACATGCTCAGGGCTGAATCTTTCCACCCAAACTTATTCCATACCCAGGCTTTATCACTGCGTTTGATGACAAAACTGTTTTTCTTCCTGTTGTCTCTTATTTCTCACACTAGACTCCCTGTCAGATTACTCTTCTGTATTTTCAAGATGTGCCCACATTCTCGCCACTTTCAACCTATTCAGAACACCCTGCCCTAAATCATCTCTACACTGGATTACTGCAACAGCCTTCTAACCAGCTTCTACTCTTGCCACCTGCTGTCTATTTAAAACACTGGGTAATCTAAAAAATAAGTCATAATGTCACTTCTGTTTTCCCAAACACCTAATTTCCAAAAATACAAAATGTTTACAATGGCTTATAAAGCCCGCAGAAAGTATTCTCTCCCAAGATTTCTGATAGCATTACTTAATTGTTTTCCACATACTCCTCTGCATTAGTCCTACTGAACCCCATGAATGTTTTTCAAAGTTGTCTGCCATATACCCAACTCAAGCTCTTCTCACTAGTTCTCTCTGCCTGAAATGCTCTTCCCCTATATATCTGCAGCTCTAATTCATTCTTATCTTTCAAGTAATGATTCAAATGCCTTCTTCATGAGGCCTACCCTGAACAGTATTAGAAATACAACTCTTTAATACTATAGATTCTTCTTATGTTTTTTTATTCTTTCTCCCATAGCACTTATCCAATATACTAAGCAATTTACTTACTATAGTGGTGGTTTCTGAATCTCCCTTGCAGGACTAAATGCTAGCTAAGGGCAGAAATATCTGTCTATTGGCTCAATGATATAGGTATACCTCATTTCACTGTACTTGCCTTTATTGTGCTTCATAGGTACTACTGAGACAGGGACCATGGGTATAGTCAGAGTACGGTGATGGCCTCCAGAAAAAGCAAGGCAGGATATTTACAGTCAGAGCAATATAACAATGTGCAAAGAAGTCCCTATTGAAACTTTGTGTTAAGCATTATGCGAAGTCAAGGTCACACTAATTCTCTAGGGTAGAGATACCGACTAGGAATATAGACATCTTCAGTGAGATTAGTCAAAGCTCAAAAGTCCAGGAGCAACTTGGCCTGGAATGTTTGAGTGTTCCACAAATAAAGAAGGGTGTCTCATCATAATCTGTGACTTCACTGTAAATAGTTCTAGCAAACAGACAACAACCCAGCCCACCATGGGGGCAGGGTGTTGGTTCAAGTCTACACCCTAAGCCCTCTATCAGTTCCCAAAAATCCTCAACTGCCTATAAATCTCCTAGACAACTCACCACCCCAGGCTCTCTTGTCCTCTCCTGACATGAGCCAAGAGCTCTGTCCTCTTACTGTATCTCTCAATAAAAGCCTCTTCCTGGCTCTTCTATCTTGGGTGTTTGCTAAATTCACTCTTCGACTCTGCAAACAAGAACCCTGGCATCACTACCTTTTTTACAAAGGTTTGTGGCAATCTTGTGTCAAGCACATCCATAAGCACTATTTTTACAACAGCAGTTGATCTATTCATATCTCTGTCATATTTTGGTAATTATCACAGTATTTCAAACTTCGTTATTATATTTGTTATGCTGATCTATGATCAGTGATTGCAACTCATGACAACTCAGATGATTTTTTAATGATTTTTTTAAAATTACATTTAAACTAAGATACGTACTTTTTTTAAAAAAAACAAAATGCTGTTGCACACTTAATAGACTACAGTGTAAACATAACTTTTATATGCACTGGAAATCTTTTCTGTTGGTCTCAGACTATCAATAACCAGTGTTGTGACTGGACAAGGCTTTGTGATCCTTATGATTGCAAGATGCCCTTCAGCAACAACCATCAGGAAACTTTGAAAAATAGAGGTTTATTACTTCAAGGCCAAGAAACTATGCAGTAGCACTAGAGCCATACAGGAGTTTGCAGGTAGAGGACAAACATGCCCAGCACAGAGGTTCTACTTTATTGGGGTGGAAGTTGGGAGCCTGGGGTTTCTCAGGCTCCCTCTTTATTGGTGAATTTAAAATATAAGAGTGGAAATTTAAAGTGTGCAGGAGAAAAGCCAAGTGGTCCATTGAAATCAACCAAGATTTCTAAATCAAAGGAGCCTGAGGTGGGGTAGGTGGCCTGCTCTCAATCTAGCCTTGTGGCTGGCAACATGTTTATTTTGATAGCCCTCTCTGAAGTGGATACCTCTTTGAAATGGATGCCTGAGCTACCAAAGCTGAAGTTAGGAACTTGCTTACCAAAAAGGAGGAAAAAAAACAGTGTCAGGGTTTACTCAACGATAAAAAGGTTCATTTGGCTCCCTGTATTTTGATATTTGCCTTTTGCATGATCTTGAACTGAACCCTCAATACATGAGGTAAGCCTCTATATCCCCAACACATTCTATGGC
Source organism: Manis javanica (assembly GCF_040802235.1). Taxonomy (NCBI): domain Eukaryota; kingdom Metazoa; phylum Chordata; class Mammalia; order Pholidota; family Manidae; genus Manis; species Manis javanica. The sequence continues at coordinate 56,207,256 of NC_133163.1, read as the reverse complement.
ACATAGCAGGCAATCAGTATTTGTTGAATTAAAATGACTCAATGCCAAAATGAAAATATTTGCAAACATGTCACTCCACCAAGTTTCTTCCTAATCTATTTATAGAGAAACATCACTCAGGTGCCTAGATGATTACTGAATTTCAACTATTAATGGCATTTTTGAATGTGAAGAAAACAGACTATATATGTTTTCAGCCTATTGTCAAACTATTTTCCTAAACTTGAAGCTTAATTAATTTTATAAGAAGAAAATTATCTCAATGGCAAAAGTGTAAAAGAGAAATTCAGTTAAAAATACACCAACATGTAACAGTTTTATGTTTTTAATATTTTTACAAATGATAGGTTTCCTAGATAGGACAGTTCATGAAGGCCATGGAAATACCATTCATTTTATTTCTCCTCAGAGTTAATGCAATTAGCTCACAAATGTAACTTATGAACATCCTGAGATGAAATAATGAATAATAGTTATACACAGGGCACCACACTATTCACTCTGGGATGTATGATGCCAAAAGTGAGAAAATTAAAAGAAAATTTGAACTGCAGAAAAAATATTAACATGCAAACTTAATGTTTTTTAATTGAAGTACTGTTGATATACAATCTTATGTTCAAACACACAACACAGTGGTTAAACAGTTACCATATTTATTAAATCCTCACCCCCTCTAATGTGGTTACCACCTATCAGCATAGGAAGATGCTAGAAAATAATTGACTATATTCTGCATGCTGTACTACCATTCCTGTGACCAATGTATATTGTGACTGCAAATTAGTGTTCCCCTTCATCCCCTTCACCATCTCCCACTACCTGCCCCAACACCACTCCCTTGGTAACCACTAGTCACTTCTCAGTGTCTATGAGTCTACTGCTGTTTTGGTCCTTGTGTTTTGCTTTGATTTATATTCCACAAATAAGTGAAATCATATGGTATTTGTCTTTCTCTGCCTAGCTTATTTCACTGAGCTTAATACCCTTTAGATCCATCCATGTTGTTGTAAATGGCAGGATTCATTTGTGAATATATTCTCCCATACTGTAGGATGCCTTTTTGTTCTGCTGATGGTGTCCTTTGCTGTACAGAAGCTTTTTAATTTGATGTAGTCCCACTTGTTCATTTTTTATTTTGTTTCTCTTGCCTGAGGAGATGTGTCCAGGAAAAAACTGTTCATGCTTATATTCGAGAGATTTCTGTCTATGTTTTCTTGTAAGAGTTTTATGGTTTCATGACTTACATTCAGGTTTTGATCCATTTCAAGTTTACTTTTGTGTATGGAGTTAGATGATAATTCAGTTTTCATTCTCGTATATGTAGCTGTCCAGCTTTCCTATCACCAGTTGTTGAAGAGGCTGTCATTTCCCAATTGTATATTCATGGCTCCTTTATCATATGTGAATTGACCATATATGTGTGGGTTTATATCTGAGCTCCTTATTCTGTTCCATTGATCCATGGGTCTGTTCTTGTGCCAGTACCAAATTATTTTGATTACTATAGTTTTTAGTAGAGCTTGACGTCAGGGAGCATAATCCCCCCAACCTTTGTTCTTCTTTCTCAGGATTGCTTTGGCTATTCAGGGTATTTGTGGTTCCATATGAATTTTAAAACTACTTGTTATAGTTCATTGAAAAATGATGTAGGTATTTTGATTGAGATTATATTGACTAACTTGCTTTGGGAAGGAAGGCCATTTTGATAATATTAATTCTTCTTATCTATGAGCATGGGATATATTTCCATTTATTGCTGTCTCCTTTAATTTCTCTCATGAGTGTCTCTTATAGTTTTCAGAGCATCGGTCTTTCACTTCCTTGGTTAAGTTTATTCCTAGGTATTTTATTGTTTTTGATGCAATTGTAAATGGAATTATTTTCCTGATTTATCTTTCTGCTGGTTCATCATTAATGCATAGGAATGCAACAAATTTCTGTGTAATAATTTTGTATCCTGCAGCCATGCAAGGTTAATTTTAAAGATAATACATGGAAAAGACGTAGCACAGAAGTATAGATAGTCACAATCACCTAATTTTAATATAATTGGAAGTTGAAAGTATATGTTCATATTTTAAGTATTCAGAAAAAAAGTGTAAAATAAATTTATTTTCATTGCAGCAAGAAAATAACGAAATTATGTTATTTTTGATATATGAATTATAATATAAGGGATTCTATTAAGCACCATTAGGTGAAGTTATAGAATGTTATCAGAACCTTAGACATCTCCCTAGTTTTTACCTTTTCTGAACTTTATATACATTTAACAATGTGTTTTCTATTGTGTCTGACTTCTTCAGCTCAGTATCATGTATGTGAAATTTATTCATGCAGTTGAGTTAGCTATATAGTTTATTAGTTTTCATTGCTAAATACAATACTGTTGTATAGTAAGAGTATATGGCACTTTATTCACTTGGTGGTTGATGGACATTGAGTTTCATTGAAAATTTTGTTAAGTACAAATAGTATGGACACTCGTAACATATTTTTGGTGCACAAGTACACAATGTCTGTTGGGTGTTATAGTGGTTGCTGTGGTGTCCTGCCCAGATCCCTTCTTCAAAGGACAGAAGCGTGCATTCTTCCAATTATTTGAAGAATTGATAATGGACAGCTCTCAGGTGGGTGAGCTCTTCTCACAAACTTACCTTTCATTGCCATAAGCTACACCCCCTGAAGTCCAGCTCACTTTTCATTGGCAGCCTGCATCCAATGATTGAATTATATGCAGTTATAAAAGCCTGGCAATATAGCTAAAATTCTGGACAACTGTAAAGGTCCTCTTTGATTCTAAATTATCATTGTGTAATTAAATCATACTGTACCTGTAGTTGTAGATCATAATTCCTCATTGCTATGTAGTATTTAATTGCATGACTATAGCACAATCTATCTGTCTATTCTACTGATGGGCATTGGACTTTTTTGGTCTGGAAATTGTACTAGTTTGATAGAACTGCCAAGGCAAAATACAAGCTGGATGGCTTAAATGAAAATATCCCCATAGTTCTGGAGGCTGGAAGTTCCAGATCAAGGTTCCAGCAGGTTTGGTTTCTCCTGAGACCTCCCTCCTTGGCTTGCAGATGGCTATCTTCTAGTGGTGTTTTCACATGTCCTTTTCTTTGTGTATATATCCCTTGCATCTCCTCCTTTTCTTATGACACCAGTCATATTTAATTATGGTACTACCTTTGTGACCTCATATAACCTTAGTTAACTCTTTAAAGGTCCTTTCTAAATGCAGTCACATTGGGGGTGAAGACTTCATGCATAGGAATTTTGGGGAAATACAATTCAGTCCATAACAAAAGGTATATTATAAAATGCATTGTGGTGAATAGTCTGTTAATATATTTTGGTGATCATATATATTTATGTTTGAGATCTTCCTAAGAATTTCTGAATTATGATATATGAATGTTTGGTTTAATTTTCCCAGACAGTGTTTCAAAATGTCTGTAGCAATATTAGTTCCCATATAGCAAGCATTCTGGTTGTTCCATATCCTTTATTTACATCTTAGCTATGTAGTCTTTCCTATTTAGATTTCATTTATACCTGTTATAGGATATTATGCTGTATTCCTGTACTAAATGGAATTTTAAGGTGGCCCTGTGATTCTCATCTCCTCTTATCTACACCTTTCTATAATTCCTTCCTTGTGAATGGAAGTAGAAACTGACTTTCTTGCAGTCAACAGAACATGGCAAAGAAGGAGTAGCCACTCTTGTGATTAGGCTACATTATATAACACTCCACCTTAGCAACTACATGCAAAAGATTCTCCTGCTGGCCTTGAAGAGTTAAACTGTCATACTGTGAGGGAGGCACCCACTGGGAGAAGGCCCTGTGGTAAGGAATTGCAGATCTCTAAAACCTGATAGAAGTCACTAGCCAACTTTCAGCCAGAAAATAAGGACCTCAGTGCTACAGCCACAAGGAACTGTGTTTTGCCAACTACCATATGAGCTTGAAAGAGGATGCCAAGCTTCATAAAAGAACAATATATCATCTTGACTAATAATGCCTTGAGCGCAACCATGAAGCCCTAAGCAGTGGACCCTGTGAGGTGATGTTCATTCTCCTGATCCATGGCAACTGCAGAATAATTAAATGCATGCTGTTTTAAGGCACTAAGTTTGTGGTAATTTGTTGTATAGCAACAGATAATAGAATTCTGTAGATCTTACATTTTTAAAAATACTTATCCATTTTAATCTATATTTCTTTTTATTTCAAGATCTTCTTTTATTTCTAATCATTATTTTTAGGTCAATCTTCCATCACAGTCTTTGCATTCTTTTTATTTCTTAGTTATTTGGTTTCTTTTTTTAAAGATATATTAATGAGTGATATAATTTCAACTTGCCAATTATTTTCTTTCAGCACTTAAAAGTTCTCTATTCATATCTCCATTGTATAAGGCATCAGTGCAGACTTTTTTTACCTTCAGAATACATCATTTGGTTTTACCTGCTTTTAAATTTACTCTTATATTTGGGTTTCCTAAGTCTGATAATGTGCCTTTATGTTGTTTTGTTTTTATTATTTTACTGAGGGTATGTGGCATTTTTTGAAATTTTTCCTTGCCATTGTCTTTCAATATTACTTCTGCCATATTGTCCTTTTCTTCTCCTTCTAAGACTCCAAGTATCCATGTTTAACTTTTTCACTGTACCACATGTCTTTTGCACAATATTCTGTATTGCTTATCCTTTCTCTCTGGATGTGTTTTATTGATGTGTCTTACAGTGTACTTACTTGCTTTATAGCTGTGGTTAACTTTGTATTAAATAACTGATTTATTCAATTATAAATTTAAATTATTATAGTTTTCAGTTATATACTTTCCATTTGGTTCTTTTCCATCATTTTCAGTTCTTGACTTAAATTCTCCATTTTGGCTTACTTCCTTGATCATCACAAGCATTTTTATCCTAAAGTCCATGTCTGTAGTCCCAGTGATTTTTTAATAATGTCTTTTTTAATTGTTTTAATTTTTTAATTTTTTAATTTCTCTTTAGTTGCCAAGTGAAGTTCATATTTTTACATATGCCTAATTTTGTTGAATATCAGCCATTTTTATATTTTTCAAATGTAGAGATCATTTGAGGTTTAGGATGAAGTTACCTTCATACTTTTAGGGCAAGCAGTTGAAGTAGAGGTTTATGAGAAATTGCATCAAGCCCAGTGGTTAACCATGGCTACTTCTTCTTGGTGGACTTTGAACTCCCAATTTCCCCCCAGTGCTTGAAGCTTCAAAAACACTATCTGGTTTCTCAATTTCATAGTCATGACTTTGGAATTGGAAAAATGCCCAGAACGAAAACTGACACTAAAGGCCAGAGTTTCTGTCTCTCTTTCTCTTACCTTTCCTCCACAATTGTCCACTGCTTTGCTAAGTAACATCTTTAAGAAAAAATTTTTAAAATTTCTTCCAACTTTCCTAGCTATTCTCAAGGGGAGAGTTGGTTAAAACCACATCATCTACCACTTCCAGAAGAACCTTCAAATAAGTATTTTAAGTAACTTGATGACCAAACAATTCTTCAGAAGAAGCTAAGTATCTAGGGCAGGTAAAATAATTTGGTCCAGGTAGACAGGTACTTAAAGCACAAAGCATAGAAAAACAAATTCAAAGTTTTGGGGAAGAGTTGTCTGTCTTGATAACAAAATGAACTTTATAAAGTAGGAAATTTGAAGCTGTTGAAGCAATAAATTGATATCAAATATAGTGGTATAAAGGAGAAACGTCTGTATAGAACGTATTATTCCATGTATTTGTCTTCATAAGTTTCTGATACATTTAGTCTCAGCTCATTTACAAGAAGTTACAAGAAAATGTTCTTCAGTACACCTGAAGAAACTTCACCCATTTAGAACAGTATTTGGATAATTAGAATGTTTTATATTGAACCTTACAGCCATACATTGTAGTTAATGTTAGACCTTAAAATCGTGGAAAACACACCCAAACTCTGATTTCTTCCTCTGAAACTTGTATCAAATCTACATGAGACAAATAGAAAGAGAAGCAAGAAAAAAGTTATTGATCATTTTAGGGCTTGAAGAATTTTAAAATGTATAGCTCAACATTTAACTGAATAATTCCCCAGGGCATGACAAAGAAATAAGTGAAGTGGCTGCAGGATTTAGCTAGGTTCTTTTTTCTTTGATAAGTGGCCTGTTCTTTTGTAATAGTAGCACTCTGAACTATTTCAGGGCAATTTAATAGCTATTATCTCTTTTATCCTCAAGGAAGATCAAGTATTATTACTCAGAGAGGTTAGGTGAATTGAGAAGATCACAGAGCAAATTAGTGCAGAGCCGAGACTAAAAACACATTTTTCTGGTTTTGTTTTCCCATTATAGCACATTTTCCCCTGGTGATGTTATATGATGCATGACACCAATATATACATATGAGAAAACTACTTTTCCTTGTATAAAAACTGTTAAAAACACTTCAATGCTTGTAAAAATATATCTTTAGAGATGTACTTGATTAAAACTGCAATAAGTGTTGTTCTCAGCACAAACAGCTGTTCAGATAGTATTCCAAAGGGACAGGCAATATTACAAAGAAACGCTCTGGAGGAATATGAAAGGAGAGGTAAGAGGGGGGAAAACAGGAGAATGTAAAAGCATATCAGCAAAGCAAGAAAACTTAGGGAGCCAATGGATAAGCTGGAAAGTCAATGTATCAGGTACATAATATGAAGACCTTCTCCAAAGAGACTAACTTAGGTCTGTTTAAATTCTTGCAATAAAACCCTTTTTTATCGGTGTTTAACATTAACCAGTATTTATTCTCTTGAACTATTCAAAGACATTACAATGATTTAGTTTAATGATTATCTTCAATCTTTCAACAAAGTCATTGTCCTAGGCATAGGGGATATATGGGCCAAATATTGTTTGCTATTCTAGATATCTTTCACCAAACTACAAATTGGACATATGATTATATAAAGTCAATATTTCCATTAGCTATGTAATTGCTAAAATTTGATTCACTATTGTTCCTTTTATCTTAGAAATTCCATGTGCAATAATATTTCTTCCTAACTTACATTATATAGATGATTCTGTATTGAGAATTTATTTGGTTTATCTAAGATAGTTTTATTTTGACTAAAATATTAAAATAATTTCCTTGGTGTATAGTTCTGATTTTAGTGGGGTTTTTTCCCTCTAGTTTAGTGGTAGATATAACTTCCTATTTTTATTGTTGTTTTTGAGATATCAACTCTTAAGTTTAATTATTACTCTTTGTAGGCAATTTGTCATTTCTCATTGCTTTAAGAGCTTCCTTTACCTTTGAAAGTCTGAGGTTTGACTAGCTATCATAATTGTTGAAGTTGTTTTCTAATTATATTTTTAGTTCTAGAAATTGATTCTTTTTCAAATATGCCACCTGTGAGCTGCTAGCTTATTTATTCTTTTAAAATACAGAACATTTAAAACAGAATTCTACAGATTATGCAATAGTCCTATGTAGTCTTTAGTGCGTGATTACAGCTGGTTAATTCCCCTGGATTCTCAGTCATGGTAGTTGGTTTTCCCTAGTGTGGTTTTACTGTGAGCTTATCTTCCTTAAGCTTTTATCTGTGGGGTTCTTTAGAGCCTAAGTGTGAAAAAACTCTATTGAGAATTTTCTTCTGTTTGGTAAATGAAGCCACTTTAAACCAAATTTTTGGCAGGGCATTGTTTAGGACACAGAGAAAATATTAATTCCAGAGGGTTCTGGAATAGGTAAATCCTGAACTCACTTCCTTGCATAGACACACTAAGTCTACAGTCACATATGTAATAATTTCCTCTAAAAAATATTATTCAAGGTTGGCTGTGTGACGACAACACATTGGACAAAGAAGAAAATCCCATTGAATAGGGGTGGAAAGTTTGGGATACAATCTCACCATAAACCCTCCTGTCAGCTCAGTAACTCACAACCAAAAGGAACTCAAAACCCAGAGCTTCTCCCTAAGGAGCTAATGGTTCAAACTCCACGTTGGGCACCCCAACTTTAGAACACCCACTTGAAACCCCTGAAACATCTAACTTTGAAAACTAACAGGGATCCCATCCCAAGATCCACAGACTGTAGTAATCTGAGAAACTGCTCTTAAAGGGCTTGCAGGCTCAGATCTACACACCCCAGGGCCCAGCTCAGGAGCAGCTATTCATACCCAGACTTAAAGTTAAGGGTACTAACCAGCTTATATTAAAGCAACAACCTGAGGGGCAGACATCTACTTTGACATACAAATCTTTTAGCTTGCTGGAACCCTCTGGGGATGGAGACTGGCAGACACCATAGTCATGCTGTCTGCGCATGCTCCAGAGTACTGGTATCTCCCAGGAGGGAGCTTTTATACTTGTCTTGTGCTCTGACTTTTGTGGTAGCTGCCAAGGGGACATTCCTTGCTCTAGAGGGTAGCTTGCATTCCTGGTCCCATGGGACTGAATAATGGTTGTCACCCAGAAAGGAATACATACCCATGTCTGCTGTCCTGATTTTTGCAACTTCTGCCAGGAGACAACCCTACATTGCCTGGCTCTGATGGCCAGTGGGGCTTATGAGTCCCACAGGACTCTAGCCAACTGAGAAAGAGCTCTTAAACAACTATCATCCCTAGAGTACAGCAAGAGACAACAGACCCAGGAGCTCCAATTTCTGTGAAGGAGGCCCATTAGCCAATCATGGCCATGACCAAAAGGGCAGGCTTCTAATTAAATACACATCTGGGGGCTGATTTAATCTTTCCCAGAGACTTCAGAGGACAGGCACCATCTTTGTGTTCACCCTCTGCCATACTCCAGAGTGCCAGTGTCTCCTGGAGGAGAGCCCTACATGTGTCTGGTGCCTGGTTTTGGTTGCTGCCCAGGGGATGTCCTTTGGAAGCCTGGCTTTGGTTGGTGGGGGTGAGCATGAAGCTTCCAGACCTTAGTCCCATGGAACAGTAGCAATCAGAGAGGTGTTCTTGGCAGGCTACATCCCCCAAGGCATGGCACAGACTGTCACCCCACACAATGCAACTCTGTAAAGGAGGCCCCTTTGTTTGTCCTGGAGCTTCAGTCCCAGGGCCAGGCTTCAGGTTTGGCTTATATTTAGTGGTCTACAGGAGTGCTCTACTAAGGAACATAGGTTGTGACACTATCTTGGTGCTCTCCCTCTGCCTTACTTGGTGGTATCACCCAGAAAATAGCTTATATGCTTGTCTAGAGCCCCTGTTTCTGTGACTGCTAGCCAGGGGATACCTACAGATTGTCTGGCTCAGGTGGCCAGCAGTGCTTATGTTTGTGGTCTCACAAGATTGTATATACTTGCATACTTTTAAAAGCTGATGTGTAAGGCTCTGGCTTCTAGTCAGTATAAATTTAGATACTAAGATCCCTCCCTTTGGGATAACTACAGACCTTGACACATCCTTACATGAAGAGAGCTATTAAAAATATAATAGGCTGCTTGGACAAGTGCAAAGGTTTGAGAAATAACCAAGAGCAGATATAAGGTTAAACAACAAGTTTCATAAATGAGTACATTCCTTCCAGCCTGGAAGAGGTTGTTATTTTATCTACTGTAGAGAAACCAGCATAGAATGTCAAGCTAAATGGAGAAACACAAGTATATGTGCTGAATGAAACGACAAGATAAAACATCAGGAAAAAAGCATAATGAAACAAAATTACGAGAAAGTAGTTTACCTGATAAAGACAGTCACCAAACTAGGGACATAAAGACAGTCACCAAACTAGGGAGAAGAATGGATAAACACAGTGATAACTTCAACAAAGATATGGAAAATATACCAAGTAGAAGTCAGAGTTGAAAAACACAATAACCTGGACTGAAAAATATACTCCAAAAAGTTCAAAGGCAGACTAAATGAAGTAGAAGAAAGGATCAGTCAAATCAAGGACAAGAGAGAAAAACCCAAAAACAGAGAGCAGTGTGAAGGAAAAGAGAATGAAGATGAAGATAACTTAAAGGGCCTATATTACAGTATCAAGCAGAACAACATTCGCATCACAGGGCTACCAGAAGAAGAGAGAGAGAAAGAGGCAGAAATTTATTGGAAGAAATATTAGCTAAAAGTTGCTCTAATCTGAGGCAGGAGAGACATCCAGATCCAGGAAGCCCAGGGAGTTCCAAAGAAGGGAAACCTAAAGAGAGCCACACCAGGACACATTATAATTAAAAGGTCAAATTTAAAGATTAAAAAGAGAATCTTAAAATCAGCAAGAGAAAAAATGTCAGTTTGTCACCATTAAACCAACCTTATAAAAACTGTTAAAGGAACTTGATTACACTTAAACTGTGCTGAACATTGAACAGTAACAAGAACACATGTGAAAGAATAAATCTCACTAGAAAGGTAAATACAAAGATAGTGGGTTAATCATGCATAAAACTAGTATAAAGACTAAAAATGAAAGTAGTAAAAATAATGATAACTATAAAAATTAGTTAAGATAAAATGTAAAATATGTGACCTCAAAAACAAAACACATGGCACAGGGAGAGAAATAATGTTGACTTTTACAATGGGATCAACCTTAAGATCTTGTCAACTTAAAATAGAATGTTCAATTACTAGATATAAGTTGTTATATGTAAGCCTCATGTTACCCACAAAGCAAAAACCTATAGTTAATACATAAAAGAGAAAAAGAAATATAAGCATACCACTAAAGAGAGTCATTAAGCCACAAAGGAAGGGAGCAAGGGAAGAAAGGAACATAGAGGAACACTTGGCAAACAACAAAATGACAATAAATGCATACCTATCAATAATTACTTTACCTGTAAGTGGACTAAATCCTCTAGTCAAAAAATAGAGGGGTTGGATGAACTGAAAAACAAACAAACAAAAACCAAGACAGCCACCTATATTGTCTATAATATCTCACTTTAGATGTAAGGACACACACAGACTAAAAGTGAAGGGATAGAGAAAGGTGAATAAAAGGATGGAGAAAGCTCAAATAGCTACACTCATATCAGACAAAATACACTTTAAAACAAAGGTCATAATAAGAGACAAAGAAGGATATTACATAATGATAAAGGGGTCAATCCAAAACAAGCTTTAACATTACTATGTATTTATGCACCTAGAAGAACTCCTAAATATATGAAGCAAATATCAATAGACCTAAAGAAAATAATTGACAGAAATACAATAGATTTTAATATCCCACTTATATTACTAATCATCCAGACAGAAAAATCAGTAAGGAAACAGACTTAAATAATACATTAGATCACATGGTCTTAATACATATTTACAGAATATTCCATCCAAAAGCAACAGAATACACATTTTTCAAGTGAACATGGAATATTTTCCAAGATAGAATATATATTAGGCCACAAATCTAGTTTTAGTAAATTTATGATTGAAATCATATCAAGCATCTTTCTTTTTCAAACACAATGGTATGAAACTGGAAGTTACATGAAGAAAACTGGAAAATTCGTAAATATGTGATGATTAAACAACATGCTACTGAACAACTGATGGTTCAAAGAAGAAATCAAAAGAGAAATTTAAAAAAAATACCTTGAAACAAGTGAAAAATGAACATGTAACCTACCAAAATTTAGGGGATGCAGTAAAAGCAGTTTTAAGAGGGAAATCATAGCAATAAATGCCAACAACAAGGAACAAGTTTCAAATAAACAGCTAACCTTACAGCTCAAGAAATCTGAAAAACAACTGAAGCTCAAAAGGAAGGAAAAAAAGGTTAAAGGAGAAATAAATGTTACTAAAAGGACAATAATAAGGATCAATGAAAGTAAGAGCTAATTCTTTGAGAAGATAAAATCAGCAAACCATTAGCTAGGTGCATCAGGAGAAAAGAGGAGTAAAAGTCAGAAATTTAAGAGAAGTTACATCTGATACCACAGAAATACAAAGATACTTTGAACAATTATATGGCAACACACTGGACAACTGAGAAGAAATGGATGTATTCCTACAAAGATATAAACTACCAAGACTGAATCATGATGAAATAGAAAATCTGAACAAATTGCTAGTAAGGAGAGACTGAATCAGTAATCAAAAACCTCACAACAACCGTAAGTCCAAGACAAAACAACCACAAGTCCACTGGAGAATTCTACCAAATATTCAAACAAAAATCAACATCAACTTTTCTCAAACTCTTCCAACAACTAGAAGAGGAGGAAACTCAAACTCATTTTATAAGGCCAGCATTAGTCTGATAATATAAACAGAAAAGGACATCACAAAAAAAGAATATATGCCAATTTCTCTGATTAAAATAGATGCAAAATTCCTCAACAAAATTTAGCAAATTGAATTTAATAATAAAGTTCATCATGCAACATGATTATATGAATTCATCATACATCATGTTCAAGTGGATTTCATTCAAGAGATGAAAAGATGATTCAACATAAATCAGTGTGACACATATTAACAAAACAGAAGATGGAGATCAAAGATCATCTTAATAGATGCACAAAAATCACTTCACAAAATTCAATATCCATATATGATAAAAACTCTCAACAAAGCAGGTATAGAAGGTATGAACCTCAACATAATAAAGGCCATATATAACAGGCCCACAGCTAACATCATATTCAATAGTAAAATGTTGATGCTTTCCTCCAAGATCAGGAACAAGAAAAGGATGTCTGCATTCACCGTTTTTATGCAACATAGTATTGAAAGTCCTAGCCAAAGCAATTAGGCAAGATAGAAAAATTAAAGGTATCCAAAGTGGAAAGGAAGAAGTACAATTGTCACTATTGATGAAAGACATATTACATATATAAAACCTAAAGACTGCATCAAAAAAATTGTAGATGTAATCAGCAAGTTGAATAAAGTTGCAAAATACAAAATCAATATCCCCAAATTTGTTGTTTCTATATGCTAATTATGGGCTTTAAGAGAAATTAAGGAAACAATTCCATTTACAATTGTGTCAAAAAAAAAGATATCTAGAAACAAATCTAAGAAAGGAGATGAAAACCTATGTGTTAAAAACTGAAAGGCATTAATAAAAGAAATTGAAAAAGACATAAATATGTGGGAAAATATTCCATGCTCATGGATTGGAAAAATATAGTTAAATATCCATATTACTGAAAGCAATATACAGATTTAATGCAATCACTATCAAAATTCTAATGGCATTTTTCACAGAAATTGAAAAAACAATTCTGAAATTTGTATGGAACCAGAGCAAGACCCTAAATAGCCAAAGCAATCTTAAGTGAAGAAGATGGAAGCATTACAGTACCTTACTTCAAACTATAAAATTATGGTAATTAAAACAAAGGAGCAAAGAATATACAATGGGGAAGAGATGTCTTCAATAAATGGTGCTGGGAAAACTGAATATTCACAGGCAAAAGAATGAAACTGGACCACTTACTTACTCCATACACAGAAATTCACTCAACGTAAGACTGAAACCATTAAATTTCTAGAAGAAAACAGGCAGTAAGCTTCTTGACATTACTCTTGGCAATGAAACTGGTATCTGACACCAAAAGCAAAGGCAACTAAAGTAAAAATAAATAAATAAGTAAAACTACATCAAACTAAAATGCTTCTGCATAGTACAGAAAACCATCATTAAATGAAAGGCAACCCATTAAGTGGGAGAAAATGTTTGCAAATCAGTCTCTTTCTCATTGCATCCCTAACACCTTGTCATCTATTTTTTCATTCTGAATAATCTTAAAGACTCCGACCCTTTAGCTGATCACAAAATTATCATATAGAGAAGTCATCCTTTCTTCTTCCATCCAGCATGGGCATAGTCAGGCCTCCGTTGTTCTTGCCTAAGGTTTTTCTCTCTTCTAGCTCTTAGCTTTCACAACCACCCTCTCTAATGAAGGACCTCCCTGTCTTGCTTTACTGATGAGAAGCTCTTTTCTAGATCTTAGCCACCCTACAAACAAATAACATCAAGTTTCAATTTGCTAAAACGAAAAAGCAAAGGAAAAATTCCCTTTACTCCTGTGGAAAAACACTACTTGTTTTTCTAGCTATAGCTTTCTGGCTTCTGTCACTAAGCTTTGTGTAACTGTGATCACTTCTTGGGTTTTATGTTTCCTCATTTTCCAGTTAATCCTCAATCACAATTTCCCTTCTGCTCTCTGAAACTTCATTGATACATGCCCATTGCCAAGTTTACCAGATGTTTCTTGCTGCTCATCTGTTCCTACTTAGGATAATACCAAGAGTATTTTCCTTTATAAAAATAATAATCACTTCATACAAAATTGAAAGATTACAACAGTATTTATTAGAAAAGCATCTCCTCTTACTGCTTAGCCCCCACTCACCATCTCAGAAGGAAATACTATTTTCAGTTTCTTACATTTTCTTCTAGAGATAGTACGTGTGTATATACATGTAAAAAATTATTTCTAGTTTTAAACACATGACAAGAGACTTTTGTAAAATGACATCAGTTTAAGGTGATTATAAACTTTTCCATAGCACCAAGGATTCCAAGTCTCTGAAAATGAGTTATGAAAGAAAGGTATCAACTATTGGGAAGAAACCTTATTGGTGTTTTCAGGAATATGTTTTCAAGAAGACGAAAGAACTGGGTGAGATAGCAGAGATACAAAGGGTGGTGAATTTAAAAGTTCAATCAACCGACTTCCAATAGTGGTGTAAAGGGAATAGCAAATTAGCCACTACAAAAATTCTAACTAAGTGTACATTATTATTTAGAGGGGCTTCTAGTATACTGTGTAGGGGAATATATCAAGTTTCATAGAACTGTGTTAATAAGCATAGGAAAGAGTACAGGTGTCAATATGGCTTTAGTAAAGTCAAATAAAACAAGGGCAGAATCCTAGAGAATTAAAAAATTATTTTGCATTTGTTTATCCACAGGAGCAAGGGGAATTCAACCAGAGTAAAGATGTTTATGTATGGGAGCTCACTTCACCTTCTTGTCCAAGTTGTGCTCATAAAACAGAAAAAGATAAGAGGTAACATTTGAATATGCAATTCAAGTATCTGAATATTTAAAAGGGTTAAATCCTGGAAATTCAGTCAGGAAAGCATATCTACTATAACTCCTGAATTTCATCATTATCAACGTGGAAAATAGACTGAAAAAATGTTGATTCCTGTTGCCTTATATCAGCATGATGACACCACTGCATGGAAGCCCGTACTAGAGGATGGAGTCATCACCTTAATTATTGATCTAGAGGAAAGTTGAAATATAGAGGAATAGCAAGGACAATAAAAAACAGATTTTTTAAAAAATTACACATGTGGAGAGTTGAAGTGAGAGCCCTGTTTGATGAACACAGGTGAACAAATGAAGGAACTAAAAATATAATTAGAAATACATTAGCTTCTAATTTTATGCTAGGAAATTAAGATAAAACACAGGTCTATAAGCCAAAAATCTCTCAGTCTAAAAGACCAAGTGTGTGTGTGTATACACACACACACACACACACACACACACATATATATATTACACACACATACACACACACACACACACACACACAAATATATGAAAACAGCCTACATTTAAACATTCCCCAGGTGGAAAAATATAGAAGAAAATATGAAAAAATAACAATTCTTCAACCAAAACACATATATTAGATAGAATATGAATGTGTTATCTCCTCCAGCTGTTTTCAAAATTCTCCACTTCAAAACTATGAATCAAGTTCATATTGATACTCTTGCCATGAAGTATATGAGGAACTCAGAGCAGACATGGTGAAATCCAGTTCATTTTAACTGAGGATTTAATTAGATTTGTGAAGTCAGAGATTTCAATGTGTCATTGGAAAATAAACCCCAGAGGAATATATTTTACTTCAGTTCTATACAGACATTTTATTCCATAATTTATGGAGTTTAATTTATACAGCTTCTTATCCATTGCTTTCTCATTTTCTTCCCCCTGCCTTCTGTAGTGTACAGCACAGCTTAACTGAGTTCTCTAGTGACAATCTATGAGTTTTATTCTTTTTTTTTCCTGGAGTGAAATTGTTCCCTTATTTGTAAAATTTTCCACTTATCTAAGATATCCATATTAGGAGTAATCTGCTGACCCAAAGTAAGCCATGAAAATTTATACACAAACATATCACCATAAAAGAGGCAAATGCATGCAGAGAATCACAGCCAATATCAGTTTACCCAAAGAAGAAGTTTCTGAAGTCATAAACTGGAAGGAACATTGAAATGGAAATTTTGACAAATTGCTGTAAACTGAGAATGAGAAGCTTATAGGGATACAGTCTTAGGGAGCTCCCACATGTCATGCTCTTTAAATTCAGGAAACTCACCATGTTTTGGCAAAGATTTAATTCAGATTCCCTAGTGTCTCTGTCAGAGATATGGGAAGTGTAATCACTTTAAAATATACCCGGATAGTTCTACATAACAAATGCCAATGCTATAGGGGTAAATTCATTGTCGTAGCCTTCACCCAGTTAGGGTAAGGTAATTCCTCTGACTCTAGGACTCTTCCACCTTTCTTTATCATCTTAGCATATAAAAATAATTTAATAGAGATCAGGGCTTCAAAGAATACACCGGGAAAATTTCATAGGAAAGAGACTAAGGCACGGGGTGAAGAAGCTAAACAACTGGAGAAACACTTGTCAGTGTCACAGCCTTAAGACACAATCCCATGGATACAATGATATTCAACTGGAAGATTATTAAACATGTCATGTCTCTAACAGCTTACCACCATACTTACAGGGCTCAATTACAACAGTGGGTTGAAAGATACAGACTCTAAGTATTAAGGTAAGACAAAAAGAGAGTTAAATAAAAACAAGAACACTAGAGGAATTTGAAGCCACTGACACCTCTTGCTACAGCAACTCAACTTCTAGAAAGATTACCACAAATTCTAACACCAAAAGCCTACTTACCTCAGTTATTATGTACTACAACATACCTGACTTTCAACAGAAAATTACAAGTCATGCCAAAATACAAGGAAAAGCACAGTCCAAAAGAACAAGGGAATTGTTACAACCAGACAGATGTGACACATATATTAGAATTATCATGCAATTTAAATAACTGTCATTAGTATATTAAGGGCTCTAATGGAAAAAGACCATAGGCAATAACAATTAATGTGAGCAGAGATGGAAGCTGCATTTAATAATATTTTTTAAAAAATCAATAATAGTCCAACAAAAAATGAGAATTCTGTAATGGCATCATCAGTAAACAGGACATAGCCAAGGTAAGTATCAGTGACAACAATATAACAATAGTTACTTCCCAAACTGAATGGCCAAGAGTAAAGGAAGGAAGGAAACAGAACATTCAAGAACAGTCCAGCAATTTCAAAAATTTTAACATAAAAGTAATTGGAATGACAGAACAAAAAGTAAAACAAGGAATTTGAAATAATAATGTTCTAGGTTTTTCCAAAATTAATGACTGACACAAAACAACAGACTCTAGGAAACTCAAAGAATACAAGCAGGGAAATACTAAATCAAGCAAAGCAATAAAAACCAACAATATTTAGGCATGTCATATTCACTACAGAATACAAAAGACAAAGAAAATCTTATGAGCCAGTGTAGGGAAAACATATTTTACCTCTACAAGGATTTATTAAATTTGTTTGTGGCTAAGTGTATTAGTATAGGGGTGTGTGTGGTGTGTATGTGCAGTGTTCCATGGACATAAAAAGGATATGTATTTATAATTTAAGATAACACTTTTGTATAAAACTCTTAAATTGTGCTTGATTCTCAAATATTCTATTTTTTCCCACATGGATTTTTATATTCCAAATGAGTTACATTGAATTTTGCTAATAAAATCTCATTTTAACATGTTATTGTATTTCTAGAACTCTAATTCAGTGTTTATATTTTACTGGAATACTGTGAGCTATATAAGGATACAAGTCTCTTTAGTAAATCTCTCAGGGACTGTTACACTTTACTATACAATATTCTCTACTGTGTTTGTGCATATAGCCTTGATTTTCCTTATTCTTGATATTAATACTTACAAAGTATATGTCTCATTTAAAAAAAGAATTTTAATAGACTTTTCACTAGAAACCAAGGAAGCAAGAAGTGAAGTGAAATTTTTTTAAGTATTTAAAGGCAAAAAACTTCCAACTTAGAATTCTGTATCCAGTGAACTCTCCTTAAAAGCTTAAATTGAAATCAAAATTTTTCTCTTCAACTTTTTATGATAAAAACTTCACAAGTTTTTGCTGCTAATGGAATGGGACAGAGAGGTGGGCCAGACTGCAGTTTTGTAAGCAATAAACGGATTTTAAACTTTAAAAAAAAAAACAAATAAAAACTCCACAAGTGCATATAAAGGGAATATAGCACAAAATATAAAGGCCATATATAAAAAGTCCACAGCTAATATTATAATCAACAGAGAAATGCTGAAGACTTCTCCACTAACACCAGGAACAACACAAAGATAATAACTCTCATTATTTTTATTTTCAGCAATTAGATAAGAAATAGAAATAAAAGATACCCAAGTTGGAAATGAAGTAAAACTACCTCTACTAGCAGGTGAAATGACATACATAGGAAACACACACACACAAGAAAAAGTACAACTAATGAATAATTTCACAGTAAAGTTTCAGGGTACAAAAATCAATTACAAAGTATTTTTCATTTCTATACACTAATAACAAAATAACAGAGTATTAAGACAGCAATCCCATTTAAAATTGCATCAAAAAGAATAAAATGCCTAGGAATAAATTTAATGAAAGAAGTGAAAGACCTGTAGACTGAAAACTAGGACATTGATGAAGGAAATTGAAGAAGACATAAATAAATGGAAGGATAAATTCTGTGTTCATGGATTGGAAGAATATTGTTAAAAAGTCTATATTACTCAAAATAATCTACATATTCAATATAATCCTTATCAAAGTTTCACTGACATTTTTTTAAAGAAATAGAAATTAGAAGACCATCCCATTTACAATTGCAACAAAAGAATAAAATACATGGGAATAAGTTTCACCAAGGAAATGAAAGATCAGTATGTTGAAAATTAGAAAATATTATTAAAGGAGACTGAAGATGGCAAACTAAATAGAAAGATATTCTGTATGCCTAGCTTGGAAAAACTAGTATTGTCAAAATGTCCATACTACCCAAAGCAGTATATAGATTAAATGCAATCCCTATCAAAATTCCAATGGCATTTTTCACTGAAATAGAACAAACAAAACTAAAATTTTTGTGAAAACACAAATGATCCTGAATAGCCAAAGCAATCTTGAAAAAGAACAAAGCAGGAGACATCATTCCCTGATTTCAAACTATATTGCAAAACTATAATAATCAAAACAGTATGATATTGGCATAGAATCAGATACATAGACCAACAGAACAGAATTGAGAGCCCAGAAATAAACCCACACATATATGGTCAATTAGCTTACAACAAGGCCACAAATATATAATGGGGAGAGGACAACCTCTTTGCTAAATGGTACTGATAAAGAGGATAGCCACAGGCAAAAGAATGAAACTAGACTATCTTAAACCATACACAAAAATCTACTCAAAACAGATTAAAGATGTGAATGTAAAATCTGAAATGATAAAACTCCTAAAAGAAAACATAAACAGTAAGCTTCTTGACATCAGTCTTGACTTTGATTTTTTGGGATCTGATACCAAAAAAAAAGCAAAGGGAGTTAAGGTAAAAATAAGCAAGTGTGACTGCATCAAACTAAAAACTTCTGCACTGCAAAGGAAATAGTCAACGAAACAAAAAGGTATTCCACAGTATGGGAGAAAATATTTGCAAATCATATCTAAAAAGGAATTAATATCCAAGGTATATGAAGAGTTCATACAACTCAATATTTTTTTAAAAATCCGATTAAAAAAAGGCAAGAGAGCCTTTTGATTAGAGTAAATGCTGAGGAATGTTGTCTCTCTCAAGTTGGAAGCAGTTTAACAAACAATCTTTAAATTTTAGTCTCTCATTTTTGTTCAGAGTGGACTGTTGTAGTAAATATTACTAGTTAGTTAATTCAAAACTTATTTTCATAAATTTGATTATGGAAGCATACTCAAGAACTGAACTGGCAAATTTAAAACATTTAATCTGAATGTTGGGGATAGGGGAATCCCCCTTTGCTTTGCTAGATGGACTTAGAATTCAGGAAATAATTTGAGTGTATGTGTTTAAAGAAAGAAAAGCTGGGAGGAGGAGTGGTTGCAAGTCACAGAGTGAATGGATAGATTTGAAAAAAGAGTATTTAGCACTTGCAAAAAGCCAGCATGGCTTCCTTAAAAAAACAATATTCCAAATAAAATCAGAGTCGGAAATGGAAACAGACCATGGAGTACCTAATAAGTCTGGAATGAAAAATGAGAAAGCAGCAAACATGAAGAGTGTTGTCCCCAGGAGAAGGTTAATGCAGCAGGACCACAGTTTGTGAGTGGTGTGATTGTGAAGATAATCAGCACCCAGCTTCTACCTGGCAGAAAACAAGTCAGGGATGCTCTGGCAGCTATCTCAGAAGTTGTTTATGTTGATTTGCTAGAAGGAGATATAGAATGCCATGCTATATTAAAACTCCTGAGGATGCTCAAGCAGTAATAAATGCATATATGAAAATTAAAAAGAAACACTGCTGGAAATTCGAGATCCTTTCTGGTGATCATGAACAGAGATACTGGCAAAAGATTCTGGTAGATAGGCAGGCCAAACTTAATCAGCCTCGTGAAAACAAAAGAGGCACTGAGAAGTTAATCACCAAAGCTGAAAAGATTAGACTTGCAAAGACTCAACAAGCAAGTAAACACATTAGATTTTCTGAATATAACTGAAAAAACTTTTGGTTCACCTCTTAAAATTTCACTGGACTTGAGCTAATCTTATGAAATCCATTTTTTTAATTATGGTAGTAATGCATAATGAATGTTTTTCTAAAACCTAAATTGAATTAAAAGAAATATCTTTGTTCCTTAACTCGTACATAAGACCTTTTTCTATAGACAAGTACATTGTGTACTATCGTTTTTCACTGAACATTTTATTTGTTGAAATTGTCTTACAGAAAGCAATATCAAAGTAACTTAGTAAATAAAAGCATTTTGAACATTAAAAAAAAAAAGGCAAGAGATTCTATAAAGCATTTTTCCCAAAGAGGACATATAGATGGCCAACAGATACATAAAAATGTTCTCAACATCACCAAGCATCAAAGAAATGCAAATCAAAACCCCAATGAGATGCAATCTTACACCTGTCAAGATGACTATTATAAAAAAATCAACAGTATTGTCATGGATGTGGGGAAAAGAGAATCTTGTGTATTGCTGATGGAAATGTAAATTGGTGCAGCTCTATGGAAAACATTAAGGAGGTTTCTCACAAAGTTAAAAATAGAATGACCATATGATCCAGAAATTGCAGTTCTAGATATTTATCTAAAGAAAATAAAAACACTAACTTAAAAAGATATTCACACTCCCATGTTCATTAAAGCATTATTTATAATAGTCAAGATAAGTAAACCACTGAAGTGTCCAGAGATATATGACTGAATAAGAAAAATTATTTATACATGCACAGAGAAATATTGTTCAGCCATAAAAAAGAATAAAATATTGTCATGCATAACAAAATGGGTGGACCTTGAGGGTGTTATGATAACTGAAGTAAGACAGACAAATACCATATGATTTCATTTATATGTAATATCTCAAAATAAATAACAAAAAACAAGTTCATACATAGAGAGAAGAGATTGGTAGTTGCCAGAGGCAGGGGATATGAGGTGGGTGAAATGGGTGAAGGTGATCAAAAGGTACAAACCTCAGATTATAAAATACATTGTGAAATATAATATACAACATAGTGACTATAGCTAATGCCCTATTGGATGTCTCAAAGTCTGTAAGAATAGTTTTTAAAAATTCTCATGATAAGATAAAGATTTATAAACACATAAGGTGACAATTTTTAACTAGATTTATGATTATTTCACAATATTTATGAATACTATATCATGTTGTACACCTAAAAGTTATGTATCAGTTATACCTCAATTTAAAAAACAAGCAAGAAAGCATGAAAGATAGAAGATTTAAAATATTATAAAATTTGACACTGTAGAAGTCAGGAATATCCAAAATTAGTAATAAGATAGAAAAAGTAGGTAGAAGAAAAGTCAGTTGGAGGACTGGTAATTTTCTCATTTTACATAATAGGGAGTCAAGGGTTATTGTATACATATAAAATATAGCAATATTATTACTTAGAGTTATGATGATAACCAAGACTAGATTTAAAACTAGTAAGACTCTGGTAGTGTTAAGAGTAGTTAAGTGACATTGTTGAACGAAATAGAAAAGATTCTCTTCAGTGACTGAGGGAATTGATCAGCAGACTTGCTTTACAAGAATGCTGAAGTAGAGAGAAAAAGTGATATAGGTCAAAAACCTATACCTAGATAAAGGAGAAATATCTGAGAAGAAACAAATAATGGTTAAGGAAAACAAATTTCCATTTTTGTTATTCTTGAATGATCTAAAAGATAACTATGATTACAATAATAATAGTAACATTATAGCATAGCAATCATGAAATGAGTGACAGCAATGTCACGATAAGGAGAGAAGAATTGAAAATACTCTGTTAGAAATGAGAATTTCAATATATGTAAAATGGTATGGGATTTTTGCAGGTGGACAGATTAATTAAAAGTGTACATTATGAACTTAAAGACAAACATTATCAAAAATTTTTAAAAATAAAATTTAATATATGAACTCAACAGAAGAATGGAGAAGACAAAGAATGAGTGAGCTTAAAGATGGAGCAATATAAATTACTCAACATAAAATTGATTAAGAAAAATAAAGACCTAAGGAACCTGTTGAGTGGTAGCAGAAAATCCAACATTCATGTCATCAAAGACCCAGAAGAAGAGGAGAAAGATGATAGTGCTGAAAAGATATTCATAGAAAGAATGCCTAAAATTTTCCAAATTTTGCAAGTGACATAAAACTACTTACTCAAAATGCTGAGCCAATCGTAACAGAATAAATCCAAAGCAATCGGTGTCAAGACACATGATTGAGGTTTAGAAAACTAAAGACAAAACAAAAAATCTTGAAAGCAGCCAGAGAGAAGCCACATTTACCTACAGGATAAATTATTTGAATTACAGTGGATTTTTCGTCATAAACCATGGAAGTCAAAAGACATTTCATAGCGTTTCTCAAATAATGAAAGTAAAGTTCCCGCAACCCTGATTTTTACATTTGAAAAAGTTACCCTTGAGGAGAGAGAGTCAAATAATGACACTATCAGATGAAAGAAAACTAAGATAATTCATCATCCCCAAAGAATCCCTGAAAGAATGAGTAAACAAAGTTTTTCCATCGAAGTGACACAAAAAAATAAGGAGTTTTGGAACATCAGACCAGAAGAAATAATGGGAATAGCAAAATTAAAAGTAAATACAATAAATTTTCTCTCTCATTTGTTTTAATTATATTTGATAGTCAACACAAAAAGTATATTGTCATCTGATGTATAATAGATCATGATATACATAGAGAAATTGAGACAAAAAGGAGGATAAAGATAATTCAAAAATACACCATTTCTACACTTTACTCAATTGCATAAATTGTTGACAACAGTAGACCTTTGTGATGATGGAACTGTTCTGTATTTTAATTTCAGTGGTGGTTACATGAAATCAGCACATGATAAAATCTCATCTATATATACACAAACAGAACTATACACACATACTATGCTAGTTTTACTAGTATTTATATTATACTATGTGTAAGCTGTAATTGTTGGTGGATAAAGGGCAAAGGGGACAAGAGAGCTCTCTACTGTCTTTGCAGCTCCCTGGAAATCTATACTTAAGATACTTAAAGCAACTTCAAAAAATTATTTCTTTCCTTATGGAAATGAGCACTTCTTTTAAATAGCCTAAAACCAAGACTTGGAAATCTATCCATCAAGCTTATTAACAAAATGACTGCTTTCATCTGATACTGAATGTCAGTGTGTATAAATTCCTGGCAGTTGTCATTCACTAATCACGCATTTATAGAGCACCTCCAGAGAGCCAGACACTGCTCTAGTCTCCTGTGAGCCTGACTGGTTACAGTGTATCATTTAGTTGGTTTCACAGTTAATTCTTTTGCTCTAAGTATTTTTAATACTGTGAAGACATGATATTTGCATCTTGACTCTGGGTATTATCCTAACTAATTGACTTTCAAACTGTTTCTTTGATATCTATGTGGTCTATAAAGAGTCTCAAGAAAGATGGGGTGAGTTCCAGGGTTCCAATTCTCTCACCAACACTTCATATTGTACAGAAGAAACTTAGCTTTTATAAAGTTTACATGTAGATTATTGTGAAGAAAGAGTTCATTAGTAAACCAGAAGACAAAAATAAAACTACTTTTTAAACCACAAGTGCTAATAAAACTCCTTTTTGTCTAATAACTGCTTTCCTCAAGGAGAGGGAGACAGCAGTAAAACAGCTTGTCTTTATCTCTTTTCAAGTCCATTCTTCTTCTCCCCCTTATCTGGTACCTTGATAATATCTCAATCATTTTTCAAATATTTATCTTTAGTGCAAGCACTTCAGATAATGCTGAAACCAAAGACTGAACTTACACAGAATTTTAAGTTTCATCTTATTTTTATTACCCAAATGAAACAGGGTTATCATTAGTTGCCTAGGATGGCAAGATCCGAAATCCTGGAATGAAGTTCAATAAAAACTCATGTGATAATATCAGATACCCAAGCAAGTACCTCAACATAATACAGGACATATATGGCAAACACACAGCCAACATCATACTCAGTGGTGAGAAGCTGAAAGCTTTTCCTTTAAGATCAGTAACAAGACAAGGATGCCCACTTTCATCACTTTTATTCAACAGAGTACTGGAGGTCCTAGCTACAGCAATCAGAAAACACAAATAAATCAAAGGCATACAGCTTGGTAAAGAAGAAGTGAAACTGTCACTGTTTGCAGATGACATGATATTGTAAATAAAAACCCCTAAAGAATCCACTCCAAAACTACTATATTTAGTATCTGAGTTCAGTAAAGTTGCAAGATACAAAATACACAGAAAATCTGTTGCATTCCTATACACTAATGATGAACTAGCAGAAAGAGAAATCAGAAAAACAACTCCATCCACAATTGCATTTAAAAGAATAAAATACCTAGAAATAAACCTAAGTAAGGAAGTGAAAGACCTATACCCTGAAAACTACAAGACACTCTTGAGAGAAATTAAAGAGGACACTAATAAATGGAAATTCATCCCATGCTCTAGGGTAAGAAGAATTAATATTGTCATAATGGCCATCTTGCCTAAAGCAATCTACAGGTTCAATGCAATTCCTATCATAATACCAATAGCATTCTTCAATGAACTAGAGCAAATAGTTCTAAAATTCATATGGAACCACAAAAGACCCTGAGAAGCCAAAACAATCCTGAGAAGGAAGAATAACGCTGAGGGCATTATACTCCCTGACTTCAAGCTCTACCGCAAAGCCACAGTAATCAAAACTATTTGGTACTGGCACAAGAACAGACCCATAGACGAATGGAAGAGACTAGAGAGCCCTGATATGAACCCAAGAATATATAGTCAATTAATATACAATAAAGGAGCCATTGACATACAATGGGGAAATTATAGCCTCTTCAAGAACTGGTGTTGGCAAAACTGGACAGCTACATGCAAGAGAATGAAACTGGATTATTGTTTAACCCCATACACAAAATAAAACTCTTAGAAGAAAATATAGACAAAATATCTTAAATATAAGCATGTCAACATTTTCCTGAATGCATCTCCTCAGGCAAGGGAAACAAAGCAAAAATGAACAAGTGGGACTACATCAAACTAAAAAGTTTCTGTACAGTAAAGGACACCATCATCAGAAAAAAAAGGCATCCTACAATATGGAAGAATATACTTATAAATGACTTACCCGACAAGAGGTTAACATCCAAAATATATAAAGAACTCACATGCCTCAACACCAAAAAGCAAATAACCCAATTAAAAAATGGACTGAGGATATGAATAGACACTTCTCCAAAGAAGAAATTCAGATGGCCAACAGGCACATGAAAAGATGCTCCACATCACTAATTATCAGGGAAATGCAAATTAAAACCACAATGAGGTATCACCTCATATCAGTATGTCGCGTGCCCTGTCCTCGCCGGCAAGAACAGCATGCAACAACAGCAGGATTCTTCTGCAGAAAGCTTTATTCTTCAGCTCTTTGTGAAACAAATGAGTTGAGCAGGACCCAGAGGGGAAGGAGAGGCTTGCTTATATAGTTCTCATGCTCTGACCTGGTTGGTGCGGCTCCATATGCCTTATTAGCATAACCATTTGGTGGGTCTCATTGGTCCTTATGCCAAGGCGCAATTAGCATGTAGTTTAGTGGTGTGGGATGATTTGTCACTAGGAAGTTCGGGGCCTTCCGGCTGCCCTGCATTGGGCGCTATTTTCTGAGCGCGGCTGCCAACATCTCCCCCTTTTTTGTCTAACAGAAGCTCAAGGCGGAACTTGCCAGCAGAGGTGGAGACAGAGGCCTGCTGACCTCCATCATACTTCCTGATGCCCCCTTTTTGGAGAGGGGTTCTGGGCATCTACCCCTATGCAGTCAGGCATGCCTCTCAGAGGGGTCCAAGACCTCTTGCAGTGCTTTGCCTCGCATCCTCTGGCTGGCGTTGGGACGGCTTGGTACAAAGGGTTTGGACCCTTTTTCTCAACCCTCTTGCACCATGAGCTTCTTAAAGAAAGCTGTGATTAAGCATTGAGGTACTCGGGCCTGGTGCAGTGCCACATGGGCTCAGGGTGCAAGAGCTACCTCAAGCTAAAGCCGAGCTTCCTTCTTAAGCATGTTGAGCCACACTTGGGGAGAGGCACCAACGTCTATCGCCATTAGGGCTTGAGCAAGGATCACCTTGTCCTGCTTATGTTGGTTGCGGAGTCTGCATAACAACCAGAGTAAGAGCATGAGACCTCCAAGCAGGAACACGCCCATCCCAGCCATGCCCGCCCACTCCTTGACGTGGGAGAGAGCTCTGAGGAACCAGGAAGAGAGTCCTTCCGCTACGGAGATATCTAGACGGGTGGAGTTGATGTGGATAATTTCTCGCCGCAGCTCTTCTAGTGTCTCATCGAAGTCTTGGGACCAGTTTCCTGAAAGATACTGGGACAGGTCTCATGACAGATTAGCTGCCCGTGTAAAATTTTTATATTGAATGCTAGTGATGCAGAGGGCACGATATTTCCGCTCACATCCCAATTGGGCCATTTGCCAGAGCACCTCTATTTGTTCCTCCACGAGATCTATGCGTTGATTGAAGATCATTATTCCTCCTTTCAGTTTGCCATCAAGTGTGGACTGTTGGTCCAGGGCAGAAGCTACTGAGGCTGCAAGGTTATTGAGCTCTGTAGCCGATTTGATGGAGGTGTCTAAAGCTATACCAGCGGCAGTGGCTGTGACTGCGGTTGCGGAGATCAGGAGCACTATGGCGGCTGTAACACCGAAATCGCGCCTTTCTCGAAACAGAGTCATGGTGTTAGGGGCGTCTACGGGAACAGGGACCCAATGGGGGATGCGGACTACCAAAGCATTGGTAAAGTTACGCGCATCCCAACACTGAGACAGAAAGCAGGTTTCATTGGAGCAGGAGTCAATGCTACTATTGGATAAGATAAACAGAAATGGGGGGTATATGCATACTGGAGAAGGTGGAAAAAGGGAATTAGGTGACTCTGGACCTGATTTTGCTGAACACGTGTAGTTCTCGTTGTTATGGGTCATGATCATGTTCCAGTGTGCGCGCATGTGGTTATTCTCGCACCAAAAGGTGATATTTTTTACACCGATTCCCCCACCCTGGAGGGCGGAAAAGGGGGAGAGGTCGGTACACGAGCCATTGACTCCACACAGCATCCATTTATGGAAGGGGTTCATGCTCAGCTGCTGACGAAACTCGCCTTCGAGCACCTTTACTGGCCACCAAGCCTCATTGGCTGGCCGTCCCTCCATATCTGGGGAGATGGTAAACTCCTGCCTCTCAGTTGCCCACGTTACTACAGTTGACTGACAGTCAGTCCAGGGCCACAGCTCTCCCTCATAGTCGCCCACACAATGGGAGGCATATTTGGGTTGACGAGGCCTGTCGGTGGAATTGTTCCTGGGAGAGTGTACAAATGTGCCATTGATCCAGAGAACCATCTGGTGGATAGTCATGTTCTTATAGGGCGGGCTCCCTTCCTTATTAAGCCCTTCAAATTTAGCTGACATAACGGGGAGGCTACTGGCCTCTAGAATTATGTCACTGAACCATCCGTATTTCCTCCGTTTCAGGGAGATACAGCCAGCTAGATTCTGAGTGGTGAAGCATAATGACCCATTAGTTACGAAGGATCGGTTTTCTCCCAGGGGAGCTACTAGGGTGTCTTTAACTAAGTAGGGCAAGTTCATACTAGCATTGGTAGTGAAAAAGCACGGAAAAACGGCTGCATTGAAATGGACAGGCATAGGCTTAGGAAAGGCAGACAGGATTCCCCATCTCAATACTCCCTGAGTCGGGGTCTCCAGCGTCAGGAGCAGGGTCAGGAGGTATAGCGAAGTCATCTCCTTTGTTTAGGACTTTCCTCGTTAGGCGCTCCGGGATCCAGAAGGGATTTTCTTCACCCTGGGGGAAAACACACACAGCTCCCCTGGATCTGATTATGATTGGATCCGGGCCCTTCCATTGGTTAGATAACACGTCCTTCCATTTTACTAGTTCTTGTGGGTCTTTTGGCCACTGATTATGGCGATCCGCTGCTGTATGGCCTTGAGCATCCAGATTCAAAACATTTATAGTGAAAAGTGCTAGGGCTATGGCAGTTTTTGGTGTGGGGGGTATATCTTCAATTCCCCCTTTTTGTTTAAGTAAATAGGATTTGAGCGTGCGGTTCGCGCGTTCCACAATCCCTTGACCCTGTGGGTTGTAGGGAAGGCCAGTGATATGTTTTATCCCCATGTGATGACAAAATTGAGCAAATTTTGTAGAGGTATAGGCTGGGCCATTGTCTGTTTTCAGAATCTGTGGTAACCCCCATGCGCTCCAAGCCTCAAGGCAGTGCTGGATGACATGGGAAGCTTTCTCTCCTGACAATGGGGAGGCAAAGATGACTCCTGAACAAGTATCCACGGATACATGTACATATTTCAGTTTCCCAAAAGACGAAATATGCGTCACATCCATTTGCCAAACTTGTAAAGGCCTAATACCTCTGGGGTTGATCCCAACATGAGGTGCGGGAAGGAAGCTGCAGCAATGTTGGCAGCTAAGGACAATGTTCCTAGCTTCGGCCCTGGTTATGCTAAACCGCTTGCGCAGTGTTTCGGCAGTGACATGAAATTGTGTATGGAATTTTGAAGCTGTGGTGATAGGGTCTAGCAGGGGAAAAGCTATGCTTCTGGTTGCGAGGTCTGCCAAGTGGTTGCCTTGGGTCATAGGCCCGGGAAGGCCTGAATGCGCTCTGATATGAGTTATATACAAAGGAGATTGCCTATGAAGTAGTGCTGATTGTATCTGTTTGAACAAAGTGGCTACTGGGCTGGACGCTTTGATTAGCCCGGCCACTTCTAGAGATTTGACTGCATTAACTACATAACAGGAGTCAGACACAATATTTAAAGGTTCAGGAAAGATTTGTAGGACCTCTAAGACTATGCGACATTCTACTATTTGTGGAGTGTCAGGCGTGTAGCCTTTTGTCACAACTTTGCCATCATGGACATAGGCACCTGTTCCTGTCTTAGACCCGTCCGTGTAAACTGTTTTTCCATGAGGCAGCGGGGTTAGGCTAGTGACCCGAGGAAATACTAGGAGATGATTTTTGGTGAAGTTGATGAGGGGATGTTTAGGGAAATGATTATCAAAGGTTCCTGAGAAACTGTAAGCAAGTATGGCCCAATCATCGTTCATAGCACATAATACTTGTATCTGTTCTACGCTGTAAGGGGTTATAATTTTAGCTGGAGCCTCTCCGAAATGTGTCATGGAGGTTTTTACTCCTCTCAAAGCAAGTTTGGCCACGGCTGCCGGATAGTACTCTATTGTCCTAGCCTGAGAGGCTTGGGGATGGATCCAGATCAGTGGGCCGTGCTGCCATAAAACTGCTGTTGGCAGCTCTGGGGTGGGAAGCACACACAACTCAAAGGGTTCATTCGATTGCACTCTATTTAATTGTGCTGTCATCAAAGCCTGTTCTACTTTGCGAATGGCTTGTAATGCCTCAGGTGTGAGGGAGCACGGTGACGTTAGTTGTGGGTCTCCTTCTAGGGTTTTAAATAGTGGAGTCAATTCAGTGGTGGGTATCTTTAAGTATGGGCGCAACCAATTAATATCCCCTAGGAGTTTTTGGAAGTCATTCAAATTTCGCAATTGATTATGTCTTATCTCAAGCTTTTGGGGGCAAATTACATCTGTGTAAATGGTTGCTCCTAGGAATTTGCTAACACTAGATTTTTGGACCTTCTCGCTTGCTATATTCAGTCTCCAATTTTCTAGGGATCTAGTGAGATCTATATATGCTTCTTCTATTTCCGCTGGTTGTGGGGAGCAAAGAAGGATGTCATCCATGTAATGGATGATCTTTAGCGTGGGATAGGTCTTATGAATTGGGTCTAGCGCCCGCTGAACATACAGTTGACATATGGTGGGACTATTTGCCATTCCTTGAGGGAGGACCTTCCACTGAAATCTGGCATCGGGTTGTTCATGGTTAATAGCTGGCAAAGTAAAAGCAAATCTTTCCCTGTCCTTGGAGCTTAGAGGTATAGAAAAGAAACAATCTTTAATATCTATTATGAGCACTTTCCATTCTTTGAGTAAGGCAGAGAGGAGTGGCAGTCCCCGTTGTACGGGTCCAAGCATTCTCATTTGAGCATTTACTGCTCTCAGATCATGAAGCAACCTCCATGATCCTGACTTTTTCCTGATTACAAATATGGGTGTGTTCCATGGGGACACAGAGGGTTCTAGGTGTCCCACTTGGAGCTGCTCTTGCACTAAGCAATGAGCTGCTTCTAATTTTTCAGAGGATAGGGGCCACTGAGGAACCCATACGGCCTCCTCTGTGAGCCAAGGTATGGGCATGGCGTCTTCAATGGCCCCTATGAAAAACCCAGGCCGTGACGGTCATTCTTTACTTTGGGCAGGATGGGCTCTATGTGTCCCTGTTGGTGTTTCCCCAGCCCCTTGCCAGGGATGTATCCCATGTCCATCATCATGCCTTGGGCGGGGGTGGAGTATTCATTAATGAGTTTGAGGCCTAAGTCTCTCATGACATCCCTCCCCCATAAATTGACTGGTAGAGGGAGTACATAAGGGGTGACTGTACCCTCTTGTCCTTCAGGGGCTCGCCATTTCAATGGTTTGGCACTAATTGAAGGGCTTGACTCATATCCTAAACCTTGTAATGAATGTGAGGATTGGGTCACAGGCCACTTGGAGGGCCACCAGGTTACAGAGATAATACTTTTATCTGCTCCAGTGTCTAGGATTCCCTCAAAGCTCTTTCCCTCTATTTGAAGAGTTAATTTTGGTCTGTCTGCTAAATCTAATACTATGAAGGCTGAATCCCAGTCAGAGGAGCCGAAGCCCCTTTCTCCCCTCTCCGTGTTGGTAGCAGGATAATTGGCGTGGAGACTAGGTAAAACTAAGGGCTGGGCTATGCGGTCTCCCGGGGATATAGGATAGATTCCTCTGGGAGCCGAACACATGATTTTTACCTGTCCTTCATAATCTTGATCTATAACTCCGGGATGAACTACCAGGCCTTTCAATGCAGCAGAAGAGCGCCCTAGGAGTAACCCAATGGTATTTGGTGGTAGGGGGCCTTTAAAGTCTGAAGGGATACGCTGAACTCCCATCTGTGGAGTCAACACTATTCTGGTGGTGGCACGGATGTCCAATCCCGCGGAACCTGAAGTGGCTCTCCTTGGGGGGCCTGGTTGTTCCCGAATGACACTTGCGTGCTGGTTGCCCCATATATTTGCGGGCCCTGGTGACGGGGGCCCCTCTGGGCGTTTTTTGGCAGTTCTAAGGGTTTCCCTTCTATATCTTTAATAGACCGGCACTCATTGGCCCAATGCCTGCCTTTCTTACACTTAGGGCATAACCCAGGGGTCTTTTGGGTTGTTTGTTCTGAAGCTGGGCTCCTACACTCTCTCTTTATATGTCCTAATTTCCCGCATTGAAAGCATTTGATACTTCTGTTAGTGATCCTGGCTTGTTTGTGGCTCTGTAATATGGCCGCAGCTAGGCCCGCATTGGTGAGTGGCCCTCCTATTTCTCTACAGGCTTTCAACCAGGCATGTATCCCTTTTTGTTTCCAGGGTGTTATCGCCTGTCTGCATTCCTTGGTACATTGTTCAAATACTAATTGCTCCACTAGGGGCATTGCTTGTTCCTGATCTCCAAATATTCTGCCTGCAGCCTCCATCATACGAGCGACAAAGTCAGAAAATGGCTCGCTCAGCCCCTGAATAATTTTTGTCAAATTGCCTGATACTTCTCCTTTGTTGGTGAGGGCTTTCCATGCCTTGGCGGCGCACGTGTTTATTTGTGCATATACCTGTAAGGGGAAGGCGGTCTGGTTGGCTACCCACTGTCCTTGGCCCATCAGCATATCATATGACCACGCAGGCTGTCCTTCGGCCGCGTTTGCGCGTGCCTGGGTCATGCTGATATCATGCCACAATGCCTTCCATTCTATGTATTGCCCCATACTAGAAAGGCATGCCTTAGTTACATATTGCCAGTCTGCGGGTGTCATGGCTGTCTCTGTTAATCTCTCAACTTGTGCTATGGTATAGTTAGCACTGACTCCATAAGCCCGAACGGATTCTGCTAACTCCTTAACTTGTTTATGGCTCAGGGGCTGGTGAGAGCGTACGCCATTATCCTCAAATACAGGAAACATTTGTCTAATTGCCTGAAGAGTATCTGGG
This sequence comes from Manis javanica, assembly GCF_040802235.1. Classification (NCBI taxonomy): domain Eukaryota; kingdom Metazoa; phylum Chordata; class Mammalia; order Pholidota; family Manidae; genus Manis; species Manis javanica. The sequence continues at coordinate 56,174,161 of NC_133163.1, read as the reverse complement.
TGGCAAAAGGAGAGTGCGCCACTCACGTAAGGTGGCGGGGCAACGGGCGTCGGGGGACACCCTGCTTTCATTTTTTCCTTGGTCCGCTTTTCAACTTTGCTGGTTCCCTTACTTCTGCACTCTGCGGTTTTATTCTCTTCCCCTTCCTCTGCGGACATTAATTCCTCCTCAGATTCCCTATTGGAGAGTTGGAGGTCCCTCAACTCTTTCCAGGGGTATTTACTATTTTCTCCGAGGCGATCGTCACTCGCTTCTCGGGGCTCTTTCGCTTTTGCCCTAGGCGGGCTTTCTCCCTCACTCTGAGGTTTCTTTACCTTCATTTTTGTGGCCTTTTTTCGGCCGCGCGCGCTCTCTGTTTCCCGTTCCGTTTCTGACATGCTCTCTTGGATATCTGTCAATGCTCTCTGACCTTCTTTTATTACCTTTTCACATCTCTCATCTTGCAGACAAGCTCTAATCAGTTTCCAGAGGGGCCTGGTGCCTCCCCTCAGGCTACCCTCCTCCTCCTCTCTATCAAGATCTTTCCCCAGTTTGTCCCAGCTCGGGATTGAGAGGGACCCTGAACAAATGAACCAGGGGGCCACACGGTCTATCTCCTTCACAAAAGATCCTAAGACTTTGCTGGAGACCTTCAAGTTTCGCTCTTTGAGAGCTGTCTGCAGCGCCGTGACTAATGACGGTGCATTCCCCATGGTGCCTCCTTATTTACAGAGAACCATCAACCGTCATCCTAAAAAGCAGGGGCCTCTCGGAACTTACCCCTCCGGGCTTTCTTCTGACCTGCAGTTCTGAATCCTCTCCAGATGTCTGAAGGGTCCTCCCTGTGCCGGTGATGTTCTGGTTCCCGGGATTCGGCACCACTTGTCGCGTGCCCTGTCCTCGCCGGCAAGAACAGCATGCAACAACAGCAGGATTCTTCTGCAGAAAGCTTTATTCTTCAGCTCTTTGTGAAACAAATGAGTTGGGCAGGACCCAGAGGGGAAGGAGAGGCTTGCTTATATAGTTCTCATGCTCTGACCTGGTTGGTGCGGCTCCATATGCCTTATTAGCATAACCATTTGGTGGGTCTCATTGGTCCTTATGCCAAGGCGCAATTAGCATGTAGTTTAGTGGTGTGGGATGATTTGTCATTAGGAAGTTCGGGGCCTTCCGGCTGCCCTGCATTGGGCGCTATTTTCTGAGCGCGGCTGCCAACATCAGTAAGGATGGCCAACATAGAAAAGACTAGGAACAACAAATGCTGGCAAGGATGCAGAGAAAGAGGAACCCCCGTACACTGCTGGTGGGAATGTAAACTAGTTCAACCATCATGGAAAGCAATATGCAGGTTCCTCAAAAAACTAAAAATAGAAATACCATTTTACTCAGGAATTCCACTCCTAGGAATTTACTCAAAGAATACAAGTTCTCAGATTCAAAAAGACATATGCACCCCTATGTTTATTGTAGCACTATTTATAATAGCCAAGATATGGAAACAACCTCAGTGTCCATCAGAAGATGAATAGATAAAGAAGAAGTGGTGCATATACACAATGGAATACTATTCATCCATAAGAAGAAAACAAATCCTACCATTTAGAACACCATTAAGCTCAGTGAAATAAACCAGGCAGAAACAGACAAGTATCAAATGATTTCATCTGTGAAGTATAAGAACAATGCAATTCTGAAGGAACAAAACAGCAACGGACTCAGAGACTCCAAGAAGGGGCTAGCGATTACCAAACGGGAGTGGTGGGGAAGGTGGGTGGGGAGGGAGGAATAAGGGGATTGAGGGATATTATGATTAGTACACATGATGTGGGGGGGTCATGGTGAAGACAGTGTAGCAGAGAGAAGATAAGTAGTGACTCTGTGACATCCTACTATACTGATGGGTAGTGACTGCAAATGGGTGTGGGGGTGGACTTGATAATATGGGTGAATGTAGTAACTACTTTGTTTTTCATTTGAAACCTTCATAAGAGTGTATAGTATATCAGTGATACCTTAAAATAAATAAAAAATAATCAGATGCCCTAGTACCAGGAGAAATTGTGGCATTCAGAGCCTGCACTGGGTGAGGAGGTAGGAGAAATGATGAATCAGGTATATTTCTGAGCAGAATCAGTATGGTTATCATGGTCAAATTCCCTGAAAGGAAGTCAGCCTCTCTTAGATATACATAGATCAAGCTATAAGTATGACCATGAATTCTAAGCCATAAAGATGGGATCAATTTTTAAATATTTTTTTCCAGTATTGATGCTTTCCTTGAATATTCTGAAGGCTTCCAATTCAACTAAAGGAACAGATGCAAATTATACTAATTTTGTTTCCTTCTCAATAAATGACAGTGTCTCAAAATTGAAATATACTGGTCACATATAAATTTCAAATTGAGTATCTATGGTAGTAAGTCTTATGTTATTATTATTTGTTGCATAATGGAAGCAAAAACATGGTAATTATAAGTCAGAGAAGCTATTATAAAGTATCAAGAAAGGAAGAATGTGAAATTATAAACAAGGCTGTTTTTTAATTAAATAGAAGTAAAACAGCTTCGGGCACATGCTTCAGAGTGATATACACCTTGAACCTACAGGCAGCTTACAAACATTCATGTTTTAAAATAGAAAATGTGTATTACATTCCATAATATAAATATAAAAATCTTAAAGATACTTATGTAACATTTACCAGGCACTTCGCTATTTGTAAAAAAGCACTTTCATGTCTTTAATCTCATTGGTCACAACAAACTTTTGAGGGAGGCATAATTAAGCCTGTTTTAGAAATGGAAATTAACTGAGTCATGAAGTGACTTGCCTACAGAAACACAGATATAAAGTGGTAAATTTGACCCAAGACTTCATTCTTTTTTGCCTAGAAATCTCCCATTCTTTTTATTCTTTGAGATATGTAAAATATTAAAAATGAAAACCAATGGGAATGTAATATAAATGATTTTACCAAATTATTTTAAAAACATGCATAGAATCAAAGTTACTTAATGCAGACAGAAGCATAAAAAATATTCAAGTTGATTTGGTAAGACTGGATAATAGCAAAAAAAAAACCTGTTCAGATCAATGTTGATTTCTTTGTATTAATGAACTACAGGGTCAAAAATAGTTCAGTTAATGCTGGTTGCAAAAGGAGTACAATATAAAGCTACAGTTAAGGATAAAAAAAAACTGTGTCTTCCAAACTTACCTGTTTAGCAGGCTTGCTGTTTTTTTATTAGCAAGAACTTTTAAGTTTCAGAGACCTTTAGAGAGAAAAGAATCCAGAGACTATAGCAAACAAAATGAACATTAATGGAGGAAAATGTAAACATATCAGAAGGGCTAATGTATATTAAGGATCACAAATCTTGAGCTCTTGTGGTTCAAATGAGTCAAAATATAAAATATTGATTGACCTATGGCTGAATGTCCTATAAATCTTCTCTTGGTTTAGTGACTGCTCTCCTTTATTTTCCTTCTCTTAGAAGGAAACACTGTTCTAAGTCATATATCTCCCTACTTTAAATCCCTTAAAGACTGTGAATTAAGTAACTGGAGGCATAGAAATACCATGAGACAGCAGTAGGATAATAGAGACACATGGTGATATTTTCAGAAAGGAGAAAAGTAGTTTAAATTATACTTCCATCTTTTACCCAGACTGAGTAGAGAAAGTTAAACTTCATCCTTATTAAGAGATACCTACAACTCTAGGGTTTTAGCAATTAAATGATCACTGTAAAATAGACATGGCTAAAATAGCAATATTGGGAACATCTCAAGAGTTTTGTTTTAAAAACCTGTGATCAACGATTTCCAAAGTAATCATCCCCACTTTCCTTCTCAACGAGCAAGTGTAACACAGAGTAATGATAAGACTACGTATTGGAAGATACATATTAGCAGTTGTCCTTAAACACTTACATCATGGGCCATAAGTGGTTGGCCCAAATGAATTGCTTCATTATTGCTCTAGCCATCATTACTACTAAGAATACATCTCTGTCAAGTTAGAGGGCTGCTACAGAAGAGGCAGAAAAGGTGTCAAAAGCTAAATATTGTTACTTCTATCACCTAAGGGGGATGATATAATTAATAGGTTTCATGATATAAAATCTCTGTATTCACTTTCCCTCTAGCATATTGGTTAGTGGAAAAGTAAAGGTGGACATTTAACATCTTTGATAGTTATTTTGTGCTCTGTGACAGATGAGTCATTATTAATTGGTACAGCACATTGATGAGTTAAGGGATACACAAAAGTGAGCAGCCAAAGTGTACAGAAGTGGAAAGTTAAATTGCTATGTGAAATGAAAACTGCAGAATTGAATTTCAGAGACCTTTAGAGAGAAAAAGAATCCAGAAAATTGTGGAAGATAGAAACATGTGGAGGGAGTATTTATAGGAAGAAAGAAATAAAGAAATCTAATAATGAATAAGTCTTCAGGCACCCAAAACTCAAGAAAATCCTGCTCTTCACATATACACATGCATGCATGCTTGGATAAGTGATGTTTCCAAGGGAAATCAAAGGAAGGTAAGTTCTGTGTCTCATCTGAAACTATCAACAGCAGAATGGATATACAGTTGAGAGGATAAGTTGCTGTACTTACTGATTCAGTTTAATAGAAGCACAAATTCAGGTCTAGAAGTGGCTCAAAAACCTTTTACTTTTCACTGCCTTCCCCACTCCAATCTCCAGCTTGACTGGAAGATCTCCGGGCACCCATTAACATGCACTATGATTCAAGCTGATCTGATGCTCTGAAGAAGGGTATCGCAGCTGGAATCTGAATTGTATTTTCATGACTAAGCATTTAAAATAGCTCATGCCTTGTAGTCCTCTAATAAATGGAGTTATTTGTTATCCATCCTCCTCCTTCAAAAGTTTGTCACTGGTGATGGTTGATATTGATCTCTATTTTGGTTTTTGTATTTGACCTAATATTTCCTGAAACATGCTGGAGTGAGACTCTACTGGTTTCTGTTAACCCTGTTTTTTGAACTTCAGTTTCCTACTTAAGACAATGTTATAGACATCAGATCTCCCAAGTATGTTGGATGTTTCACTAATTTCATTTTTCTCTGGCATATAAATTCTTAAATAAAATTGCTATAGTATTCTTTTAATCATTCTTCTTGATTCATGTAAGGAAGAAAAGTTTATTTCTGTCACCCTCTGACAATTCATCACCCAACAACCTAATTCATTTTTGATCATTTATACTACCTTTTTGAACTTCTTTAACCAGTTGTTCCTATCATTATCAATGGATATACTATTTGCCCTTTTATATTCTTAAATAATACCAACACTGTTAGAACAGGAACTCAAGGATCTCATTATCCTTGAACCCAGCCAAATAGGGAGAAATAGGCATGGGTTTCAGAAAGGCAGACTTGCATATCCAGGTGGAAGAAGTGAAAGTAGAGGCATAGCTCCAGACAACAGCAGGCAATGGAGGACAGACATGTCAGGCAGAAGGATCTAGGCTCATGGGGCTAATGGATGGAATGAGGAAAGTGAACTTAGAAAACAGAATCTCGGTTTTAAGGACTCTAATTTGTATGGAAATTCATAATGGCAATATAAAACTGTGCTTTGGCTTAATTTGGTCTTCTAATATATTAAGAAACAGTTTAATAGGCATAGGATAACCAATAATTCTTCATAGTTTCAAGAACTGAGGTATAACGTGTTACATTCATACATTTACTCATTCAAGAGAGGGGAATCAATACCTACTAGGTGTCAGGAACGGTTACAAGATCTTTGGTACAGTGGATGAGAACAGAAAGATTCCTGCCTTCATGGAAATTACATTATAGTGGTAGTATATAAAGATTTAGAAAAATACACAATAAAATCCAGAGCATATTAGATGCCATGAAGAAAGAGTGTTTGGAGTAAGAGTATTTGATACACTGTGATTAAGGTAATGCTTTGACTACAATTACCAGTGAAATCTTAAGTGCAGATGTACTCACTGTTACTTCCATATCTCCTTTTTTTGTAACATTTCCTAAGAAACATTTACACAAATAAATAGGGAACTGAACCAATCAAGTTCATATTTTACAAAAATTATTTGATCTGCAATGGTGATAGCTGATTGGAAAGGGGCTATACTGAAGACAAGGAACAGCAAGTATAGCACACAGAAACCAACATTTAAGGACTGGAATGAAAAATGCAATTCTCAAAGCAAACTGAGACATAAAGGCCAGGCTAATAGAAAAATACCAGTATCAAAAGGGCAGGCAATCATCAAGGTGAGGTAAAGTCTCAAAAGTGAGAGAGCCCTTAAGAGACTCAAAACTGGAGCATGTTTGAATAGTAAGAAATGGCTATAAAACTAATAGAAATTAGTCAAAAACAAGGTGAGGAGAACCGTTGAATTTGCCAATGTCTCATCATTGGAGATAATAGGGAGACATTTTCAACCAAGTTTTAGGACTGAAAAGCAAACTGCTGTGTGTCAAGTAATGAGTGTGAAGGTATGAACCTAAAGTAGCAATCCACATAACAGATGTATGATAGCATTTGTTTCACCAGGATAAAGAAAATTACAAAATCTTTTTAAATAAGTGAGTTTTTGCCAAAGAGTGCTAACAAACAGTTGTGTTAATTGATTTAACTCAAAAATCCCTAAAAAATTAACTCAGATTTAATTTATTTATGGTATCTACTATACGCTGTATAGAGTTCAGGACATGAAAATAAAAGATACAGTCTCCTTCTTCTAGGGACTAATTGTATAGCTGGCCATTAATGGTAAAGAATGAGTAAAGAGCAGTTATTATATATCATGAAGTATGAAATGTATGGAGAACACTGACAAATGTGCTCAATATTTTTGTGTTCTATAGAAAATGCAATTATTGAATTGTGTTTTGAAGAATACATAAGACTGGGGTAAGGGTTAAAAGAAGTCATTAAAGGCAAATTGAAACCTGATTTTTTGAAAGTTTGAGTGACATGGTGAAGTGTCTAATCTAATAAGAAATGGAAAGCTATCACTGGTTTTTAAAGAAGGCCAATAGCATGGCCAAGATTATGTTGTAGAAATATCCTGGCAGCAGCTTGGAAAAGGATTTGAGGGAAAAGCAGGAGATAGAGCTGGACTGAAATGAAGGAAACCAGTTGGGAGGCTATTTTAACATTCCCACAGAAAATAGAATGTACCAAATCAAAGTGATAGCAGTGGGAATAGAAAGCAGAGAGCACAGATAAAAGCCATATTTAGAGCTTGAATCAAAGTGTCCTGGGAACTGACTGAATGCTGAGGTTGAGCAGCAAGGAAGATGAAAGGAGATGAGATTTCCTACTTAATCCCTTTAAAGAAGAAAAATATAAAGGCACGCTTGCTGAAAGAAAAGTGATGTCAAGATTATGAAACCAAATTTAGAGTTTTTGATTATAAAAATGATAGTTTGTCCAATATTGAGTGTAAAAATATAAGAGAAAAAGGAAAATGAGAATCATAACCTGACCAACCAAATAGTCACATTTAAAATGTTAACATATTTAATTCAGCAACTTTCTAGGGCATGGCTGTTTTAAAATACTGTTTATGTCTTATAACATTTTACATGTTTGTTTACTTACTTTTTAAGCAATGCCACAATAAAGTCTTTGTAATCGTGTCTGAGATTTCTACATATTGTGGTTCAATAAGCCATGCCCCCAATCTAACATTAACACTGATGAAAACCTTTATTCTCAACACCAACTTTAACTCAAGATTAAAGTTAAATTCTTAGAAGTCAAATTATGCAGGCAAAATAAACACAATGGAGGCATGTGATATATACAGCCAAATCTCCTTCCTGGAAGTACCTGACTTTCTCTTATATCAATACCACAGGAGACATTCCCTTCCACCACTTCTTTCCCTTACTGATTATTAAAGTTTTAAATACTTGAGTATTTGAACATTACATTTCAGTTTTTAATTTACATGATCTGAGGTTGACTATGTTCATATCTACTCAGTTTTCCCAATTATCTTTATCTTGTGTTTTTCTATTGATTTGAAGAGTACTTTTTTATATCATTTTAATCCATTTATTAGTCTTTTGTATTTTCTTATGTATAGAAGGGTTATTTTTAAGTTATTATTTCCATTGTTCCCTCTGTTAGTTTTAAGATAATAGGGAGGTCAGAATAGAATCTTTACTCCATTCCAATTTCAATTTTCTCAATTCATATTTCACCTTTCAGTGAAGTGTTTAATTCACATAATTCACATATATTATGATTTTAGGTTTAGTGTAACTATTGAGAAAAGCCTTTAATGCTTATGCATTTTTATTCAGACATTTTATTTGTTGATTAATGTCTTTTGATTGATAATCATAGATTCACTAGCATATAGTTACGGTTTGCATTTATTCAGACATTAAGTATATATTATATAATTACACTCAGTAGTAAACACTTCTGGGGGAAAATGTATTCCTGTTTCATAATTCTTAGGCAAATTATGAATTTTGCTTCATCCATTTTACCAAATCTAGAGATTATAGGTATGGGTACAAACAGTAGACTAGGTAAAATAATACATATTTCTTGTCTTTCTTCCCAACACGATATAATATAGGAAGAATATGTTTTTAGAACTGAACAAAATTTATTGAATTCTGACTGCAGCTTATGAGCCTTAGGGAATTTACATAAATGATTTAAACCTCCATTTCTTCATCATTAAAGCAACCATCACTGAACATTTTTTGATGATATTAAATGAATTATGTATAGGAACCTGAGACTTAGAAGGTATTTAAAAAATGGATTTCCTACAATATCTCCTCCCTTCTCTTTCTCTGCAGTATTTCTAGCAAGAGATGAAGAAAATAAACTCAACAGTAAATGATTACAAGAGGAATATACATTCATCAATTGCCTAATTTGATTATCTTAACAGTAAAGACTCATAGTATTAAGGAACATGAGCACCTGTTTGAGGTATTTTTATGATTTGTCAGTATTTTGAGATATTGAATTTTAAAAACAGAGCTTAGTTTCTTCAGTGTATTATTGATTTCGTTATTGCCTTCCTTTTTTCATTACATCTTCCTCGCCCCCCCACCCAGTGACAGAACTATACTGCCTACTTTCACTGCTACATATCAGAAAGTCTGGTGCAGAGTGAAGCACCCTCAAATTATCAAAGCTTACTGTGACATGATGCATTTAATTCTGTCAGATATGATTAGTTTTGCTTCACACCTCCCTTCTAGAAATGTCTGTGATGGTAACATTAGTTGTATCAATCTCATTCCTAATAAAAATAACAAGAAGTTCTTAACTGCTTTTGGCAGTCAGGAAAGTGAAACTCTGATTTGGAAATACTATGTTGAAATGAAAGAGGCTGAATAATGGGAATATTCTTAGATTAAAGTATATATGGCCATAATAAGTGCTAGCCAAAATGATTTATTCACCTAAAGAGTAAAGGGAAATGCAAAACATTTTGAATGCAAAACTTTCTTAATATGGGAATAACATGTGAAAACAGCATGTCATTGATTTCTCATTATATGACCATTTTGAATAGGAAATTTATTCAACCTCTTAAGATGCAAAAAGTGTAAAATATTGATATGATTAATTTACTGGTATAAATTTGTTTTTACTGTTAGTTTGATCTTTTGAATTTGTTTTTAGTCAAACAAATGTATGAGGCACTTTTTACATAAAGACAACAATTTTAGGTGCTCATTTCAATAAGTTTTGCACAATATAGTTGAATAGCTATGATAATAAATATGCTATTGAACATTCTCCATAACAACAAATTTCCCTTGAAAGTTTTCAGTTAATTCCCTCCTTTGGCCCTTGCCAACTAATTCCTGTCATCACAGCTTTGTTTTTTTCTAGTATTTCATACAAATGCAATGATACTGAATTGGTCTTTTGGGTCTGCCTTCTTTCACTTAACATGCTTTTGAGGCCCAGTCATGTAACTGAATATAGAAATAATCCATTGTTTTCATTGCTGAATACAATTGCATCATATGGGTACGCCACAATTTGCCAATGCAGTTACCTACTGATGAACATTGAGTTGTTCTCAGTTTGGGATGACTATAAATAGAGATGCTGAGTTTTTTAATACAGGTCTCTGGAAAGAAATAGGCTTTCACTTCTCCTAAATAAATACCTTAAGAGCAGCACTGATAGGTCAGATGGTAGATGTATCTCCAGGGGGAAGGGTGTTCCCAGCTCTATGAATCTGACGAAACTGAAGTAAGTCAAGGAAAAGGTCAGGTTGGGAAAAAGGCTTTTATTTCTTATAGCTTGCTCAGAATTGCTAGCCAGGCTCCCATCCATCTGCCTCCTCCCACTAAGTCGCACCATCCCCTTCCCCACTTGCCCCTTCCAGGAGAAGCTTTATGGGTGGGTCCTTGGTAACTGGCAAATGCCAGACCAATTGGGTGCTAGGAATAGAGCTGAGGAGAGAATAGCTGTTTTTTCTCTACCCCTTGCCCCAGATTGACTAGAGGCTCTAAAACATCCATTGATATGTAAATGGCTACAGTCAGGAAGGAAATTCTGTAAAGCCTGGGTGAAAACTTGCATTATTCCAGAGTAAATATCTGATAAGCCATATAAATACTAGTTTGCAAAGTATGTATCATCTCTACATTGAGTTGGGGCAGTTTACAGGGTTCTGCAAATATGATTAGATCAAACTTATATTTCATATCTTTATATTTTAATTATTGTTTGTTAATGTTATTTAAATCTCTTGCCATAAGTGTCAATTAAAAGTTTTTTCTTTATAATTAATATTGCTTGATAGCATAGGCCATGATGTTTGATGCATAAAAATTTATGATTGATATTTTGCAGTGGATTTCTTTTATTATGTAGCATGTCTCTTTCCCTGTTAATAGGTTTCTTTCATTTTATCTGAGTGAGCAAAACAAAATCTTGGCCTCATGGAGTTTATGTTCGAGTATATCTACATCACGATTAGGAAATTACAGAAAAAAGAAACTACTGTCTTTTTTCTGTAGTTGCTAAGAAAAAAACACAGTAAGGAAAAAGGGTGTAGAGTTCTCTGGGGAGAAGGATATGAAATTAAACAGGATATTTGGGAAAGTCATCACTGAGTAAAAATCTGATGGAGGGAATGAAAACTTCAGATAAAGGAATACCAGGCAGAGGTAAAAGTAAAAAGGCACTGAGTGTTTGATAAAATGATGGGCATCCACGTAAGTGAGGTGAGCCTGGCATGGATGAAGGGATGGAACACAGGAGCACAGTGAATGAGAAGAAACATGCAATTCATTAGAAATGGAAAATTTGTGCATGGGGCCTTGAGAGGCCCCATATAGGTACATATTCAAACACATACTAGAGAGAAAAGTTTAGGTTTTTGTATTTTTGTGTGTGTGTTAGTAGAAAAATCATGGGCTTTGATATATATAAAAAAGCTACACCTTACCATTTAGCTATAAATAATGACATTATAAGTCATTGGAAATATTTAATTAGGGTAAAGGATGCAGTGATTTAACACTTCAGTCTTTTTTCCTGTTGCACAGAGAATACAGTGAAGCAGGCTAGCACAGTGATCCAAGGGAGTGATGAGAGTATCTTGGACCAGGAGGAGTTTAAACAAGAGAGGTGAGGAAAAAGGATTGGAAAGTCCAGCTGAGATTTTCTGACAGATTGTATATGAGGTGTGAAAGAAAGACCAATTCCAAGTTTTGGTATGAGAAAGTAAATATGAAGTTGCCATTAATTTATGACAGAGAGCTGGAAGCAGAGCTGGAGCAGGAAGCTCAGGAGCTCAGTATTAGCCATACTACATGTATATACATAAGCACATAGATACATATTTCGACACACACTAGAGAGAAAACTTCAGGTTTTTGTTTTTGTGTGTGTGTTTAGTAGAAAAATCATGGGCTTTGGCATAAAATGAAAAAAAAAAGCTAGACCTTACCAAGAAACTAACACTTACTAGCTTTGTGGTAGAAAATGAAGCTTCAAACCTCTGACCCTCAGTTAACTGATCCAGCAAAAGAATATAATAAAACCATGGATTTTTGTATATGTTAATAACAGCAACCACATGTATTCAACTTTTACAGTAAATCTACAGAGTTTTATAGATACACACACATATATAATATATATAAGACATATATAATAAATATAAAATATAGATTATATCATATAAAGTATTTTTTAAATATATATAGTAGCCAGACTCCAAAATAGTCCCCCAATTTCCCCCCTTCCTGGCGTCCACACTCTCGGGTAGTTCCCTCACACCATATCAGGATTGGTCTGGTGATCAACTGCATACAACATAAGTGATGCATGTTCACTTTCAAGATTAGGTTACAAAGACAGGTTTCTGCCTTGGCCACTTTTGCCTCTTATTTTAACTCAGTAAAGTAGTAAATGACATTCTAAAATTAAGTAAATATGAAAAAAATACTAATTAAAATAAAATGACCCAACATGTCACTTTATTTAGTAAAAGAAAACAAACTCCAAATTGCTCCCTTATGTAGCTGTATGACTTTTTAATTTTGCCCTGTTGATTTTTATATACTCTGGCTGATTCTACTTTCTCCTCTTTCACAATTATGCCCATCTCACATCTCATCCAGCCATCTATACGGTCCTGGCCTGTGCTCAGTCAGCATTGTTTCTGGACTGACAGGATTATTATGTAATTTGAGTTCCTGAAAATAGCTCATAAACTTTTAGCACTGCCATTAAGAATATAAGGTAATTAGTAATCAAAAACCTCACAAACAAAAGTCTAAGACCAAATGTCTTCCCTGGGGAATTCTAATCAACATTTGAAGAATTAATACCAATCCTTCTCAAATTCTTCCAGAAACTAGAAGAAGAGGATCCCTAATTTTCCAAGGCCAGCATTACCCTTGGAAATTACAGGCTATTACCTCTGATGAATATAGATGCAAAAATCCTTAACAAAATATAGGCAAATCAAATTCAACAATACCTTAAGAGGATCATATGCCATGATCAGCGGAATTTACACCAGAGATGGAAGGGTGGGTCAACATCCACAAGTCAATGTTATACACCACATTAACAAAATGTAGGCTAAAATTTATATGATCATCTCAATAGATGGAGAAAATGCATCTGACCAAATTCAACATCTTTTATGATAAAAACTCTCAACAAAGCAGGTTTTGAGGGAATACAAAATAATAAAAACTACTATAACAAGCCTACAGCCAACATAATTTTCAACAGTGAAGGCAGAAAGCTTTTCCTCTAACGTTAGGAAGAGACAAGAATGCCTATTTTTGACGTTTCTGTTCAACATCAAAGGACTTCACTAAATAGTGAATAATCATAGTTCTTTAAAATAAAATTTATTGAATTATGATGAATTGTACTTCTGTGATAATATTAATAGACATGAGTATTCCTAATAAAAAGTACATTTAATAACTACCTCTAGATGTATTTATATTCATGGAAACATAATTATGAAGTAAATTCTATGTTGTACAAGTAAATATTCAGAGTATACTTTCATCTGTACTTAGCCTACATATCTATTATTCACAAATTCATATTATTTCTAGCACAAATTCTATGAAGACTAATAAATATGTAAGCCATACATTTTTAAGTTATTTTAGAAGTGAATAGTGCAACAAAACAATGCACATAACACAAATTATAAGCATTGTTAATTAACATTTGATGTACTTGAGTTAATAAATATGCATAGTGTATAATATGCACAATTAGTACAAGACTTAATTTTCTTTCTTAAGAATATGGGCATTACATCTAAATCTAGAGAGTTCTTCAACTTCTAATCCCACTCCTGACTTGAGCCCTGTATTCCAAGAAGCACAGAAATTCATCATTATAAGTTTGGAACACATTCAGTTTGTTTGCTTACATAAATGATATGTTCTGCACATTTTTTTAAAACTTACCTTTATACTCAATATTTACTTTGCACTATCTGTAGATGCATATAGATTAATGTTTCCTAGTATTTATCTTATGAATATAGTACATGTTATTTATCCGTCATTATGTAAATGAAACTTTAGTTGGTGTATATATCATCTATATCAAATGATACTGTGATTAACAGTTTAAAAGCACCAAAATTGTTCTAATTTTACCCAATATCAGAATTCTAATGGTCTAAAACAGCTTATACTTAGCAGCATGAGTAAATTAAAAGATATATTTCGGAAATCTTTTTAAAAAGAGGGACAATGTGTTCTCCGGTCTTTGATTAATGTAATAAATCAAACTCATTATAAAATCTGTTTTAAATTTGTTGCAGATTCCAAAGTGAGTAATAAATTAACTTCAAGCGACAACTAGCTGCCATGCAACACAGTGAAGAAAGGCAACGCTTAGCCCCAGGGAGAGCACCGAGGTGCCAAAAGAGATCTGCACGCCTCTCAGAGTCAAAGCTTTCCCATTTAGAAGTATTGTCCCTAATGGTATTTTAAGATTTTTATGTGAGATATTTGGCAATGTGCAGAGCTTGGTCTCATTTCTTTCACCCTTAAGTGACTGAAGAAGAGAAAGAGATCATACTGGAGAGTTTTAAAGATACCACTCCACCCTATTGTTTAGTGATTGGGGCAGCAGTTGGGAAAGCCACATGGACCCAATCATGCCTCAGTAAAATATGCAGATCTTCAAAAGAGACAAGTACAGTCCATTTGTAATTCAGGTAACTTGATAAAGATTTAAAATCAATGATATATAGTTTAGACACAAAAAGTGAGTCCTGTTTTTCCCTAGGTGCCTAAAAATCATGCTTGCCATTTCATTGTGGCCTGTTTTATGATAGGATAAATAAAGAAGGAATAAAGCAATGGAAATATAGATAAAAAACATGGGATATAAGACATAATTGTTAAATTCAGTAAAAGCTTACTGAATGTTTGTCTTCAGTGACTGCCATTTAAAATTCATTCTCTAAACAGGATTTTATTAAGAATAATTTTAATTTTAAGAACAAACCTTAAATATTTTGGATCTCTGGATAAAACTTATTTCTTAAACATCTGTAGAATAACTCACTTAAATTGTATGTAAATATGTGATGCATATATCTATATGTTTCTGTGCATGCATTATATATGCATGTATATTTCATACATATGTGTATTTAAGCATATTCCAAACCTCCACCTAGCTTTAAAGTATGAGAGCCAATACAAAAGCAAAACTAAAGCATTTATACAGAAGAGGGAAAAATAATTACAACATCTTCAACAAAAAATTAGAAGTAAGAATCTTTTAAATTTCTACAAGCCAATAAGATAAAGACAGGTAACATGGGAAAATAGACAAAAGCTGTGTATACATAATTTGCAGAACAGTAAATGTGAATGACAAAAAAAAGATAGGTAAAGATAGGCATTTTTATTAATTTGGGTAAAATGTTTAACAACTGTCAGGGAGTCTGTGTCGTAACAATGGATTTATCTTCCCCCGCATATGGGCTCTCCCAAATGTAGTAATTTAAACTAAACATGTTAACTGTTCAGTTGACCCTTAGTTCTCAGAATGGTTTATTGTGACATTCCTAACAAACACAATGCCTCTACACTGGAATGATGAGAGTTGATACCCAGAAAGGCAAAGTGCCAAGCACAGTTACAAATGTAGGGGAATCTTCCATCTGGACTCCATTTTTTATAACTAAGACACTTCATGATAGGATAGAAATGCCTTGCTAGTACCCTTGAGAGTTCCAACATCTCTTGAGGCAACTGCTGTCTGTCTAGTACTGAACTGTCATTTTGTGTCCTTCAAAGCTAATAAAACTGATGTTGAATTCATATTGATAGTATTCCTATCTCTTACAAACCTAAAACAAAATTACATTGAGTCAACAGCCATGGAGCACTCAGACAGCAATCAGAGAACATATTAAGCCAATGAAACATACTTCTAAAGAAAGAAGAAATCAGTCATTTCCAAGGGTTAGTAGGGATCTGAGGGTGAATGAGTTCTCATATTGATGGCACAATCACTTTCAAGAGAAATATTGAAATATATATAGTTTAAAAAACACCATGAAATTCTATTTCCCAGACATATATCTGAGAACAGTAGTTTCAAAACTCACTGTACATTGAACACCTTGGGAGTTATAAAAATGTACATACACATAGGATCTGCCGCTTAGAGATGAATCTGGGGTCCAGCCCAGGCAAGACTTTTTGAACTCCTTAGGTGATTCTCACATACAGCTATGGTTGAAAACAACTTCTCTATAATAAATTTCTCCAAAAAAGTACCCAAGGAGAGATTTATAAGGCTATTTAAGTAATATTTATAATAGTCCCAAAATGGGAAATAACCCAAAGTCCATGCATAAATTAAAGGCAAGAACTGTTATATTCAAAACATAAAACATGCAACAATTAATAAGCAAATCTATTGATATCAATAAGGAAGAATCAAAACAACATTGAAGGAATATTAGAAGATTAAAGAAAAGTATAAAATTCTACATGAAACATTTAGATAAACAAAATATGTTTTTATGACTACATATAATGAGTAAAAGAAAAAGATCATGAAATATGGCATATAAGGCAAATTCCTGATGGTGTTGACTCAAAGGTGCTAAGTAGGAGAAAATGTGAAAAGTTAACTAGAAGAAAGCAACCTTATCTGTATTGTTTTATACTTTGAAACAAGATATAATGTAAATATTGGTCTACTAAACCTGATATCATCAATGACCACGAGGAATCCTGGACAACAAAGTGAAGTTCACAGTTGATTGTTTCCAGTGAAGGACACTAGCTAAACTATTTTTCATTTTAGTTTGAATGTTGCTACTTAAAAATTAATGATTTTTCTTTTGGAATTTTCTGACTTCTCAAATTATCTGAGTTGTTATATTCAAATCTTAAAAAAAATGTTTATAAATATTAAAGCCTTCCCTGAGGCACAAGGAGCACAGAAGTTTGTGTGTTACCCTCTGTCACTGAAGCAGACAGACTTAGTTATTTGTATAGGATTGACTTGCATTCCCTATAGCAGAGAATTACTGACCTCTTCATTTCCTTAGATTTTTCAGCTTTCCCCTCCCTACCCCCACAAGAAGTATCTATAAGTTTCTCTGCAAAAGCTAACAATCTTATAAAAATTAAAATGATGTACTAAAATCATTTGTTGAAGCACAAAGAGCACAGCAGTTTCTTTCAAAAACATGACAAGTGTGTCAATCAGTTAAACTATTTACCATACAGTTGTTACTTAGAAACAAAAATCTATATTTTCTTTGTCAGATTTTATTCTGTAGATGGCTATGCTCTAAACACCATGTGCAACCATATACTGTTGTTGAAGACATGAAGTAATTCCTAGTTCTTTTTATCTTAAGTTTTGGAGAACCTGAGCATTTACTGAAAGCAGTTAGATATCTTTGAATTTATTGGGAAGTATTGACTGTAATTCAGTTTTAACAGTCACCTCTTACATGTGCAAAGCATGTAAGCAGACAGTTCCCATTCACCAATAGATCCAATATTAATGTCCACATTTTGGTAGTTGTCTGTCTCCTTAATTCTTCCTTTTGCAAGCACAGTAAACAATCTTGGCTGAAATTTTATTCCCTTATTTTCAATATGCTAAAACCTGAACTTCAGCATTTCTCTGATTTCCATTCTTCCACTTTCATTTCCTCACTCACCACAATCTATGTTTTAAGTTCTCCATGCTTCTCTAAACCGTCCTGTATGCCCCAGTGCACTAATTTCTCTAAGGGATTTTAATAATTCTACGTGTTTAAGATCAATCGATGGAGAGACTACTGGCCAAAACCAAAGGAACCAAATTAATGTTCCAGTTCTTGATTTTTTTTAATGTCATTGAGCAAATCATTTAACCTATTCCTACCACCGTAAATGGAGAAGGTAAAGCCAGTTGATACCTAAATTTTCTTCCTGCCCTAAAAATAAAACTAGACCTAAAACTTAATTGGCAAATAACCTGCTATTCCTGATCATATTGTTCTCACCTTTCTTGTACAAATTTAAACATCAGCTATGGAGTCTGGCAGCACTTACAAACAATATTGCGTGTGTGAATTTAATTCAACTTCCTTATGTGGTAAACCCTTTGCCCAGTACAAAGTATAAATGCATGTCATTTTAATTCAGTTCCCTGAATAATACGCAGCGGGATGACATTGTGGTTTATGCATTTCTTTATGTTGTACAAAGGAATGGGCCTCATAGATAATCATTGATACTTGTTTAAGCAAGCAACTGCTTCATTGTCTATATCAAAATCTAATTTCTGAAAGAATGTTTAATAGAACAATGGTTTGTATTTGGCATAAAGTTCTACCTCAGTTCTTTGCTTTTGATTTTAAAGAGAGGGGAAAGATCTAAATAAATTTAAATTTAAATGATACAAGCAATTGTTTAACCAGTCATCTGGATAATTCAAAGAGATAAAGTACCACTGACATGAAAAGAATGGATAGAAATTGACTTTTTATATTAATATGTTAATGAAATCCACTGGCAAGTTACTCAAATTCTAGTATAATTTTATCTGTAAAAGTATAGTTTAAATACCTGACTGGCATAGTAGTAGGCAGAATTGGCCTAATTATTTTGTTTATTTAACTGTTTATTTTATCAGAAGGCATAATAAATTCATATTACTTTCCATCTCCCTTTCATTAAACTATTGAACCTATTTTAATTTACCACAGATTTCAGAGGAAAATGTGAAACTTCAGAAATCAGATCCTTTAATTACTCAATTTGAATAGGTATACCTCTGAGTTATCACTTTATATTGCCTCTTTGTTTTGTATTAAATGGAAAGTGTATAATTTGGAAGACACGAACAGTTAATATACAAACAGTGGTAAAATAAAAGGAAAAGATTAAGTGGGCCCTTGCACAGAATTATGAGGATAATGTGCCATGAATGAGATAGTAATTAATTCAATACTCTGCACCTGAGTTCCAGACAAAAACAAAACAAAAGAAAACAAAAACACTCGGCCATGAGCTATAGATGGACATTGACCTTGGCATTGGCACTTTCTACTTTGTCATGTGAGGCAAAATATGGCCTACTAGAGAGACTGTAATCCAAAGGCTAATGATATTTTCAATTTCAATTGCATGTATGACATGTCTACTACACTATCAATTTAAGATTTTATTATTCCAATTAAAAGAATGATTTGATGGAAGAGATAACATGCAAAACCACAAAAAAATGGAAAACATTTCAGCATTTTGACAATCTTATGCTTATTAAAATACTTGTTCCTAATGTATTTAGAATTTATCTCTAACTGTATATTATTCTGCTTTATATCTAGCCTATGTAACTTTTGCAGTAAATGCAAAAATTGAATAAAAAACTCAAAGTGGATAATACCCTTGTTCTCTCCATGTAGTGGATCAATAGAATAAGGTAAATTCCATAACTTTGGAAACTTTATCAGGTAAATAACATAACTATAAATTTTCTGTCTGACCTCATCTTTTACAACTTTCCCATCTGTTCACCCATTCTACCAAACTCTTTTCTCTCAAATATTCCAGACGTCTACATTGGCTATTCCCTATGCCGCAATGTTGCATGCCTAGTTCTATCATCTACAGCAAAGTTTGTTCTAATATCCCTCAATAAAACCTATTTTGACCTCTATTTTAAAAGTTACAACTTCTCCTAATGCCATATTTTTATTTCTCCCATGGCATTCATTTTCTTAGTTTTATAGTATTCTTCACATTTTAATTCACAATGTGATTTACTCATCTATTTTATTCATTAATAATCCATCCCTTCCTACTAGAATATAATTGTGTTTACCAAGGACAGTTACCCCTTGTTTTGTTTACTGATATGCCAACACTGTTCTAAGTTCTGAGGAAATATGAGTAGGCAATTGATAACATTTGTTGAATAAAAGATTGTCAGTTATATTAGCAAGCTAAAAGTGTTTATTTGAAATGTATTCCTAGCACTTCGGTGGAATTTCTTCATGTAAATTTGTAGTCCGACAGATGTGTATTTTTTCCAAAACCATAGAAGTCTACTTAAAAGCATTAGAAAACAATAACCAATATAGGCTATATGTTTTAAATAAAGTTTTTCATCACAAGATATCCACAACTAGCATCACACAAATCATGGGATTATTCTGTTAATATTCAGTCCTAAATCAGAAATGCATGTTTTCTTTAATTTTGTACCTACAATAGAAATGTAGGCATTGAAAAATGACATAATTGATCTGCTAGCATAATTTATCAGATTTTACTAAACAGTTTTTCTGGTGTTTGTAGAGGAAAATATCCTACCAGTCTTCAATCTCAATTTACAGGAAAAAGTTGCTATTTCCACAAGGTAACCAGGGCCCACAACGATACAAATCGATCATCATTGAAGTAACTTGATCATACCTTGCAAAGTAATGAGATCTGAAGCTATCCAATTAGATACAGGATGAAAACAAGTTATCCTGAAGACACAGTGTTATGGATTGAACTGTATCTCTACTCAAAATTTATAGGTTGAATCCCTGATGCACAATATGACTGTATTTGGAGTTGGGCCAGTTAAGGGGTAATTAAGGGTAAATGAGATCATAAGATGGGTCCTCACAATATGACTAGCATCCCCATAAGAAGACACTGGGAGTGCATGTGCACAGAGAAAGGCCATGTGAGGACACAGCAAGAAGGCTGCTGTTCGAAGCCAAGGAGAGAGGCCTCTGGATACACCAGACCCGACGACACTGGATCTTGCACTTCTAGCACTCAGAACTGTGAGTAAGATAGGTCTGTGTTGTTTAACTCACCCAATCTGGAGTATTCTGTTATGGCAGCCCTAGCAGACTAATATAGGGAGTATGAAAAGGGAGATATTATCTTGTGTTACTCTATGTAGGACAGGTATAACGTTTTCATTCTTATTATAGAGACTATACTTCATCAGTTATTTAAAAGTTGCAATGGAAGGATTTTTCTCAGGGAAATCCATGTGGTCCTGTCTCAAACTTTGTAAGAATAAAATAAGCAACTGCCTTTTTCTGTTAGATACTTTCTGATACTGAGTCATCTAGACTGATGAGTAGCAGATTAAGAGGTATTACCTAAATCTCTGGTAATAATTCTAATGGCTAGATATTACTTGGAGTACACTTCATTATACTGTGTCTTTTTTTTGATCACCAATTGTTGAAATAAGTTAGATATATGTAGGCTTACAGTTTATCCAAAGAAAACTTTTAGGTAATTTAGGGAAATCCTGAACTGAATACCCATTAGATCATTTTACTGGTTTGTCACAGTAGCATCATTCTGTATAGCTATCTTCTGCAAAGACAAATATATAACAGAAAAACTTTGCATTATAAGCTTTTCTTTCTTTGAACACACACATATGCTCCAAAATTTTTGTACTACTACTGCTAGAAATGACTTGTACAGTCGGAGCAATGATGCAAGACTAACATTCTGTGGAACACAGAAAATTAGCAAGGAAAACTGATTGTGTTAATCCCTCAGAAATTTCAACATGAGAATGCTTTTATTGGGAGAGCTTTTACTATTTATTGGAAAACTATTTATCCATGTTTGAATATGTGTTTTAATATAGGGAATGTCAAAGCAAATACAACGTAATTTGTTGGCCAAAGGAAATAATCCAGTTGAAAGGAAGGAATTTACAATGAAGGAAAAATGAATAATTTAAGGAAAAATAACTTGATAGACAATAGTCAATAAAATCCACTGAAAATGATAAATGTTAATAAAATAATTATAGTGTGTTAGTTATCATGTTGGACTACAGAAGGGACACTGTTGGAAACATTTCTCAATTATATGAGCAAAGACATTTTACTGACTTTTCAGGATGGTTAGATCACCTTTATTCTGAAAGCAGTTAGATCATCTTTTATTCTGAAAGCAGTACTTGGTAAGACTACATCATTTTTTTTCTCCTTTCTCTGAGGCCTTAATTGAATAAACTTATTTTAGACATAGGCTTATTTTTTTAACTCAACCATCTGTCCACTGAATTATAGGAGTGAACTTCTGCAAACAGATTTGTCAGATGTTCATAAATTCAGTCATTCTTGCTATTAGTGCACTCACCTGTGTAAGCTATTAGAGTTGCAATAAAAAGGGGAAAATAAATCCAAAATGAAACCTTTAGTCAATGAACAGAAGAGATCTTAATTTACTGTGAACAGAAGAGATCTTAATTTACTGACAGGAAAGTGAAACTCAAAGCCCAGACTTTTTTCAAAATGCTTTTATAACTGCTATAACACTAGGTCCTCAAAACACTAATCAAGCTTCTTTTAGCTAATACATTTACAAGGAAGGTGCTTTCATCTACATGTGATTTTTCACATGTTCATCCTTCTGCTTGTAATGTTAATCCTTCTTGATCTGATGATATTCATTCCAGTTTCTAGGATCAACTCAGTGATATAGTCCTTGTAAAAACATCGTCAAAGTTAATTCTTTATTTTGTGGCCCCAGGCTCCTTTGTCCGTACTTCTGTTAAAGTATATATTAGGCTATTTATTCAACATTAGGTTTCCATGTTTGTCATGATATTACATTTCTTGAGAATAGGGTATCTTATTCATCTGACAGAAGCTTTTGTTATATAAATACAACACATGCTATGAAAAAAATATTAAATATTGTCAATTCACATGACATAAAGAAATAGATTCCCAATTAATTCATTTATCTACATAGGTTTATTGTGTATTTATAGATTTTGAATTTAACCAGCATGAAAACAATCTATTGAATAGGAACAACATATCCTCACATCCAGAAGTATGGAAGCCAGAAGTAAACACAAGTGAGATAAAAAAACAAAAACAGAAATAAAAATAAAACAGAATATCTAGTAAAGACATTACAAAGAACCATAAAAAAAATTCACCCTTCTTTAGTGAATAAGAATTTTAGAGAAAAACATGCATCAAAGAACTTTCTTTGGGTTAAGACTTGAAGTATTGGATTACAAAAAACAGAGAGGAATTTGGGAATAAATAAATGATGGTAGCTAAGGAAGAAAACAGAAAGTTGCTCTATGTGTGGAATACAGTTTTTTTATTTTTGCTGCCCAGGTTTGTGGTAGGTTAGGGAGGGCCACACCTCCTACTGCAAAATTCTCAGGACGTCACATATTATGTTTCCACCCTCCCCTTCAGAAATTCCTAAATTTTGTGTCCTAACCTGGAAAGCAGACCTCCATCTTGATATTTAGAAGAATGAAATCATTAGATGAAGAAACAGTTTAAAATCCATGCTCTTGAATCTACTTTCAGTCATCCTGCTTCTACTTCCTTTCTGCCTTCCATTTATTGAAATTTCAGTGCACTTTTATTCATCCTGTTTTTCTATTTGTAGTAGATTTATATATTTTTATTACATTTTGGTAGGATATTGGTAGACAAGATAAATATACATGGGAAATCAACTCTGATTACCCTTTAATATATATACTATCCTGGTCATAAGTACCTTCTGCTAGCAATGAAAGTTCATCATGAGATCATTTTAATGTCCATAATATTACATCAGATTAATGTAAAATATTTTGCTTAATCTACTAGTGTTGAAAGTTGTAAATTCTAAACTATTCCACTGAATATGATATTAGGATGGCTATCAATGTACATGAAATGTCTCTTACAAAATTAAGCACACTATATATATTTTTAAAGTGAAGTTACCAGTAGGATATGCATAATTGAAGAATCCTGATACATATTTCCCAAATTTCTTCCACAAAAAATTTAGTAATTTCCACTGTTATACTAACATACTGTGGTCAAGTGTATAAGGTGACACTACAAAACCCTAGGGTGAACCAATCCTATCATACTCCATACTGATGTAATCTCCAGGATTTAAAGAATTCCAAGTGAGAATTTTCTATCTGATGTTAATTTGTGAGGTGAGCACCTAAGTGGATGATTCCTCTCCAAACAGATAAACTATCACAGAATCATTTGCTGAATATTATATAGTATTTCAAAAAATACTGAATTATTGAATATTTTACTTGTATAATAAAATTATCTAATAAAAAATTATTTGCTAATAAAAATATTTTACATTTAACTTTTATATAAAATAGGATCTTTCCATATAGGGTGGCTGAAAAGATAAAAACAAGATCCATCTATATACTGCCTACAAGGAGCTCAGTTCAGAACTAAAAATACATATACACTGAAAGTGAAGGAATGGAGAAAGCTATTCCACACAAATGGAAGTGAAAAAAAAAGCTGGAGTAGCAATACTTCAATCAGACAAAACAGACTTCAAAGAAAAATGTAGCAAGAAACAACAAAGGCCATTACATAATAATAAAGGGATGAATACAACAAAACGATATAACAACTTATGCATCCATCATAGGAGAACCTAAATATGTAAAATATCAACAGACAAAAAGGGATAAATTGACAGTACTATGTTAATCGTAGAGGACTTTAAAACCACACTTATAACAATGAGTATAACAAACAAAATGTCAGTAAGGAACCAGTGGCTTTGAACAACACATTAGACCAGAAGAAACACACAGATATATAGAGAACATTGAATCCAAATCAGCAGAATACACATTCTTCTCAAGTGCACACGAAACATTCTCCAGGATAGATCACGTTAGGCCACAGAACAAGTCTTAAAAAATTTAAGGATGAAATCATACTAAACATCTTTTCCAACTGCAACTGTATGAAATGAGAAATCATAAGAAAACTGCCAAAAAACCCAAACATGTGGCAGTTAAGCAACAAGATGCTAAACAAGCAATGCGTAAAAGAGGAATCAAAGAAGTAAAACATACATGGCACAAATGAAAAGAAACAGTGGTTCAAAACTTTGGGATGGAGCAAAACCAGTTCTAAGAGGGAGTTTATAGCAATACAGACCTACTTCAAGGAGAAAAATTTCAAATTAACCTTACAACTAAAGGATCTAGAGAAAGAACAAACAAAGCCCAAAGTTAGTAAGAGGGACATAAAGATCACGGCAGAAGTGAGACAGAGACTGAAAATGAAAAGAAAAAGTAGTGAAGCTAAGATCATCTTTGAATATATAAAATTGATAAATTTTTAGCCAGATTCATCAAGGAAAAAATGACCCAAGTAAAATCAGAAATGAAAGAAGTTACAACTAACATGACAAAAATTTAAAGGATTATAAGATAATTCTATGAAACATTATATGCCAAAAAGTTGGACAAGCAAGAAGAAATTGATAAATTCCTAGAAACAATCTTCCAATTCTGAATCAGGAAGAAACCAAAACTCTGAATAGACCAATTACTAATAATGAAATTGAATTAGTAATTAAAAAAACTCCAAAAAAACAAAGTTCAGGACTAGATAGCTTCAGAGGTGGATTTTAGAAAACATTAAAAAGCTAATAACTATCTTTCTCAAACTATTCCAAAAAAATAAAGAGGAGGAAAGTTTTCAAATTCATTCTATGAGGCCACATCACCCTTATACCAAAACCAAAGACAATACAAAATAAAGTTACAGATGAATATCCTTGATGAACATAGATGCAAAGTCCTCAACTTAATATTAGCAACTCTAATTAAAAAATACATTGAAAAGATCATTCACCATGATCAGGTGGGATTTATTCCAAGGATGTATCTTCAAACCAATGTAACACATCACATTAACAAAAGGATAAAATACGTATGATCATCTCAGTAGATGACAAAACATTTGACAAAAGTCAACATCCATTCATGATAAAACTCTCAAAAAGGGTAGAAAGGGAACATATACTAACCCAATAATGGTGAAATATGACAAACCAACAGTTGACATACCCAAAGATAAAAACCTGAAAGCTTTTCCTTTAAGATCAGAAACAAGACAAAGATGCCCACTCTCACTACTCCTTTTCAACACAGTACTAGAAGTTTTAGTCACAGCAATCAGACAAGAAATAAAGGTATCCAAATTGGTAAGGAAGAAGTAAAATTTTCACTATTTGCAGGTAACATATTACTATATATAGGAAACCCTAAAGACTCCTCCAAAAAGCTACTAGAATAAATGAATTCAGTTAAATCACAGGATATAAAAAATGTATAGAAATCTGTTGTGTTTATATGTATAAATAAGAGAGAAATTAAATCAATCCAATTTACAATTGCAACAAAAAGAATAAAATACCTAGGAATAAATTTAAACAAAGTGAAAGACGTGTATTCTGAAGACTATTACTACTATGAAAGAAATTGAAAAAGATACAATTAATAGAAAGATATTCTATATTCATGGATAGGAAGAATTAATATTATAAAAATGGCCAAACTGCCTAAAACAGTAATCTACAGGTTCAATGCAATCCTTATTAAAATGCCAATGGCATTATTCACAGAACTAGAGCAAATAATTCTAAAATTGGTATGGAACTACAAAAGACCTGACCAGTCAGAACAATCTTAAGAAAGAAGAACAAAGCTGGTGGTATCATACTCCCTGATTTCAAACTATATTAGAAAGCTACAGTAATCAAACAGTATGGTACTAGCATAGCATAAATACATAGATTAATGGAACAGATTAGAGAGCCCCAATATAAACCCATTCTTCTATGGTCAATTAATCTATCACAAAGGAGGCAAGAATATAGAATGGGGAAAATATTGTCTCTTCAATAAATGTTGCTGGGAAAACTGGACAATTACATACAAAAAGAATGAAACCAGATCCTCATCTAATAACATAGACAAAAATAAATTCAAAATGGATTAAAGAACTACATGTAAGATCTGAAACTATAAAAGTCCTAAAAGAAAACTTATGAAGAAAGCTGTTGGACATCAGCCTTAATGAGTTCTTTCTTTCTTTTCTCTTTTGTATACATTTCTCCAGGTAAAGGAAACAAAACCAAAAATAAAATGGGACTACATCCAACTAAAAAGCTTCTGCACAGAGGAAATCATTAATAAAGTGAAGAGTCAACCTACTGTATTAGACAATATATTTGCAAATGATACATCTGATAAGGGGCTAATAACCAAAATATATAAAGAACTTATACAACTCGATACCAAAAAACAAACAACCTGATAAAAAAATGGATGGAGGACCTGAACAGACATTTTTCCAAAGACATACAGATGGACAACAGGTGCATGAAAAATTGTTCCACACAACTAATTATCAAGGAAATGCAAATCAAAACACAATGAGATACCACCTCCCATTAGTCAGATTGGCCACTATCCAAAAGACAAGAAATAACAAGTGTTGGTGAGGATGTGGAGAAAAGGGAACCCTCCCACACTGTTGGTGGGAATGAAAATTGGTGCAGCCACTATGGAAAGTAGTGCAACAGTTCCTCAAAAACCTAAAAATAGGAGTACCATATGACCCAGAAATTCCACTTCTGGGAATTTACCTCAAGAAAACGAGTCACAGGTTCAAAAAGATATATGCACTTCTATATTTATTGCTATATTTATTGCTATATTTATTGCTACTTCTATATTTATGCACTTCTATATATATTGCTATATATATTTTTCCAATAGCCAAAATATTGAAACAACATAAAAGTCTATCAATAGATGTACAGATTAAAAAGATGTTTTATATATACAGTGAAATATTATTCAGCCATAGGAAAGAAGGGAATCTTGCCATTTGTGACAACATGAGTGGACCTAGTGGGTATCATGCTAAGTGAAAGAAACCAGACAAAAACAAATAACATACAATTTCACTTACAACATGGAATCTAAACAAACAAAACAAATATACTCAAACAAAGAACAGACTGGTGGTTGACATAGGGGAGAGGAGTAGGGTTATGGTGAACTAGGTGAAGGGGAAAAAATGAGTGAAATGATTATTTTTATCTGGGTGTGGTTAAATGAATACACACGCATGTCAAAATTCATTGGGCTGTACACTAAGATTTGTACATTTTATTGTATGTAACTCAACTAAAAAAAAGGAAAACTTATAATTACATGGTAGACATGTGGCCTTCTCAATGTTTGTTTTCATCAATTTGATTTTTTACACTTACTGTTCTTAATGAAGGAGACTATAAGTAGTGAATTTACATAAACTTTCCTTGCATGTGCTATTGGAATGATTTGTCTCTTATTATTAAGAAAGTTTTCTCCCCTTTGGTATTGTTATGTGTGCTAATTTTGTGTAGGTTGTATTTTGCTTGGGATTTGCTTTCTCTTAACAGAAGAAATCCCCCAAGTGATCATATTTCCTGTTTCATTTCATCTACTATGAAAAGTTATATCCAATCTGCAACTGAACTGCAGTAACTATATAGGACCTAATCATTTATATTATTACAAATGTAGGGTCACATTTTCCTGAACCTATATTTTACATTAAACTATATATGTTACAGTTAGTGAAGTTAAATCATTTGTTGTCTAAAACAAAGACTGAAACAAACTCCAAATTGACTATTACTGGTAAAAAGCAAAGTTTTTTATATCAACAGCTAACTTGTATCTAAGCCACTTTACCAGATGCCTTATTTTTGACAGTTTCACATTTTCTTGTTTTCTATATATGCAGTTCTACTTACAGGATATGATAGTCTGAAAGCACTAAAATTTATATTCCTTATTGCTATTTTAGATCATTGTTTCAGATAGAATTTTTGAGGTTTTATGTAATAATACTGATACTTAAAGTAATGATGATTTTTAAGGATATGCAGAGAAATTCCTTTATGGACCTCCATTCTTACTTTAAAACATATATTTGATCTCTGTTTTTAATTTTAAATGTCATAGTTCAAATGTGAGTTCGGAAAGGGGGAGGAATGTTGATAATTATTTTATTCAGCAAGCATTTACTGAACTCAGATCATAAGCCAAAGACTGTTCACAAATTATTCAGATCAAAATAGCTGTCATTCTCCTGAGGTAATCCACAGGCTACTTGACAATTGCTATACAGACTGCTGTGATTCATGTCACTGAAAATGCATCTCAGAATATGATTCTAACCCTGGACCAACAGGAGGGCAGAAAGGGTACAGGAAATTTTTCCTTGAATCCATCCTGTTCACATTAGTATGTGTCATATTTGTACAGTCCACAGTAAAAGGACTCATTGATAGAAAAATTGTATTGTAAAACTTTTCCTGAAGTTTTAAGAGATTTTATAAACAGTTCCATTTTTAATTGCAATAAGTGGATGTTTAATTCATTTCATTCTATTTTCAGTTATCTTTTATATTGCACCATTTGCCAATATCAGTCTTGATATTTTTAACATACTCATTTTGGGTATTAAACCAAAGAGAACAGATATCATAGAAGCTTTACAAATGACATAACTGAGGATCAGGGAATATGGTCATTATGACCAAAGTTACATTAAAATTAGAATAATTTATAGGATTTATATTGAACTATTACCATTACTCTTGATAATAGTTATTTATTTGCACTTTTTGGTTAAAATTCTGAAATATATATCTGCAACTAAGTAGTTATACCTTGAGGTAAAAAATGTTATATACAAAATATTAGATATTAAATATATACTTATAACATAGTATAATAGCATGAAGTAAGGTTATATAAATATATAAACACCTCCAGTTGAAAATGTCAAAACTTCCAAATTCCTCATTTTCTCCCCCAGACCTGAGCCACATGCAAATCTTTCTCATCTCAGTTACTGATAAATTCATGCCTTCACTTGCTCAGGCTGCAATTTCGGAGTTGAACTTGATGTCTATCTCACACATTGCATCCTTACTATCAAAAAATCCTAGGGATTCTCTCAAAATGCAACCATTGAATCACTTTCCACACCCTGTCCCTGACTATAGTCCATCCTCAGTAGAACAGCCATAACAATCCTTTAAAAAAATGTAAATCATGTGAGGACACTCGTCTAGATAAAACTCACCCTGACTTCATAATCCAGTCAGAGTAGGAGCCACTTCAAGGCCCTGATCTTTCCTCCCCACAACCTCTGACAGAATTTCCTGCTATACCAAAGGTTCATTTTGTTCCAACCATAATGGTTTCTTATCTCTCCCTGCATCTGCCAAATATGTTCCCACTTGCAGGCCTTTGCACTCACTCTAGCTCTGCCTATGCCATTCTCCTCTTTGGAATACAGATGCTAATTCCTTCACCTTCAAGTCTTTGCTCAATTATCACCATTTCAGTCATCCTATGTAACACTGCATCCACTCTTCCATCCATTTCCCTGATTTTGTAGGTTGGGGAAGGGGAAAGTTTATAACATACTCTTGTGGGGAGAAGCACTGACCACTTGTAACTTTCTATCCCAGAATAACCATGTGTCCACATGGCTCCCTCTATGCAAAGCATATGGTATGTTGATGGACTGGGGCTGACCAAATACAGGCCAACCATATCTTTAGGGACATCTTATTGGGAGGCAGACCCCTCTGACCAAGGTTTTTTTCCTGGGAGTGCTGGTCACACAAGAATGATCTCTTCCAGCAAAGCACATAGTTTCTGTCCCGTCACCTGTGGGACACACATTGTCTTTGTCTCCTCACCCCGTATAAGCAGATCCCTCCCTCTCCATAACAGCGTGTGCACCCTCACCCAGCCAGCTACTCCAGGACTCCCTGCACCTAAGTCTCAATGAAGCCTCACATTTCATATGTTGTCTCTGGGTTGTTTCTTCAGCCTCAAGCATTTTTCTTCTTCTCATTACAACTCACCCACTTGAGCATACGACTGGACTTATCATCACACAAATATAAAATGTGTAATTTACTTATTATGTTTACTATAAGTATCTTCAATTAGAATGTGTGCCTCATAAGGGCAAGGATTCCTGTTTGGTTCTTTGACATAGCCCAAGTATCTGGACTGTGTCTATAGGTACTCTATCAGTACTGGATGAATAAGTGAATTTTGAAAGACGGGATATTTTAATGTGGTATCATCCTAGTATGTGTCATCCTGGTATTTCAGAAATAGAAATAAATTCTAAAACATGAAAATTTGGTTGGAAGGTACTTTCTGAATGGAATTTTATTTGAAACAAAGTATAAATTTTTAAAAAATATATACAAATTATACTCATCTGACAATTAAAATGATTAACCTCCTTTCTATAGTCCAGTAATTGCACTTTGCCCATACTTTATAATTCTTCTCCCTTTTAAATAGGACAAAATGACAGTTGTATCATTTCCATAAAGTTTATATCAAGGATAAATATATTGTTTTACTTTTCCATGACAGAATCTCCCCTTCTCAAGTTTTTGGATCCAAATACCAAATTGAAAAAACTCACATATATCCTGCCTTGGGGGAAACAAACACTCCACCACACTGCCACCTTAAAAGACACCATTGGTCCTTTGGATATGATCCCTGACCCCTGTATTGGATAGCTAGCAATGTCTGCCACACTGTAGATAGAAAACCAATTCTACCTCCTGCTGTTGCTGCTCAGGATTGTATCACTGAGCATTTGAAAAGATACCTTCTTAAAAACAGCATGGAGTAAACTGCTTTCTAATATGAGAAAAACAAACTTGACTCGAACATCACTTAGGGATGAATCTTATTCTCTTTGCTTCATTTTGAAAGACAGAGCTACAGATACAGTCTTTTTCACACATGTATACAATATAATGTTCCATAACATTGTAGCTTCGCATTTTAAATTCAAGTAGGTGATTCTTAAAATCTGAGCACAAATCATCTTTCCTCTTGCTCCTTTTCTTTATTTTGTAACCAGAAAGAACTGGATTTTAAGACCTTAAGTTTATTCATGACTGCAACATCTGATTCATACTTTGAACTGTATATTTATCGTGATTGCCAGCAAAGCTGAGACATTGACTCTGCATTTGTTTTTATTGTGGTTATTTCCTCCCCAAACTCCATCATAATCATGCAGTTGTGTGTGCCTTCCACAGCAACACACATTGCTTTCCATTTGGGTCATTTTATAAGAAATTATTTCCCACTATTTAGATGTTTAATAGCTATATTTTTCAAATGTTCAAAGGCAGTGCTGTCCAGCTGTTATTCTTTATTTTAAAAGGTTCTTCCATATTCCATATCAACAGATGAGAAAAAGCCACTTGATAAAGCTGAAGACCCATACAAAGAAAAATTCTACATAAAACTCAAATAGAAGCAAAAACACTAAGTTTAAAAATAGAAAGCAAATATCTGGAGACAATTATCTGGCTCCAAGAGAAATACGAAGAATTCAAAGTTTTATACTATTATAGCAAAAAAATAAGAAATAACAAAGAAATATTTCATTAAAAATAACAACTAAAAATACTGTTAACTTGGCAAGAAACAGGACTTATATTAATAACGATAATAGATAACACAGGATCTGAATAAACGGAAAGGTATATGCTCATGGATGGAAAATCTAAATGTAAAAATGTCAGTTTTACAAGTCAGTATGCAAAGTTAGTGAAATTTCTATTTGAATTGCAATACAGTTTCTTTAATAGATAAACTCAAGTTCAAGATTTTAGCCCCCAAACAGCTTTAAAAATTGTAATAAAGATAACAGTAAGGGTCAGTTTGTCATATATCAATACACCTTAACAAGAGATTAAAGTGGCTTTGTAATGGCAAAAGTATAGTAAACATAACATTGGAAAAAGGATAATTTCTTAAATGATTAAATAACTGCAGAAAGGAAATAAAAACTTATATTTTTCATCATGTAGAAAAATATATTCCAGTCTGAATAATAAATTATGAAAATTGAGTCACAAAAATCTTACATGGAAGGCTAGACTTATGATAAAAGGAGGAATTCCTTCATGACTGAAGAATAAGCTACAAAGTGAATATATCTAAGATTTATTTTAAAATGTTTAACCATAAGTAGAGAATTATAATTAATGTTAGTAAG
Source organism: Manis javanica (assembly GCF_040802235.1). Lineage (NCBI taxonomy): Eukaryota > Metazoa > Chordata > Mammalia > Pholidota > Manidae > Manis > Manis javanica. Next base: position 56,141,229 of record NC_133163.1, on the reverse strand, counting down.
TTTTACACAGGGAAGATATTTTTAATGCAGCCAACAGAAAAAGCAATAATTTCTGAGCAAATTCAAATGGTCAAAAGGTATGAATATGCTCAGTCTAATAGAGGAATAAATTAAATTGTCAATGCATGTCTATCAGACTGGCAAAAATTTTAAATGGCTATGCAACTTGTTTAGGATGTTAATGAATTTCATACATCACTCATGTGTCAAAGTCTTCCTTCAAAACTATCGGAAAATACCTATTAAAATTTAAAATTCTTAAACTATCATTTCCAGACATTCCTCTCCTAAAGCAGCTATGCTATAGGAATAAAAATGCCAATTCCTAAAGACATATACATCCTAAGGACATACCTATACTATTTCTAAAATTTTTATAATATGTATTAAATTTTTTGAATTAGTGCTTTGTGTCATCAGAATATACGAACCTCTTTTCATTGCAGAGAAAAAATTTATTCTCATGAAACTTTTAATGCTATAAAAAGTATAGATTTACATTATGCTGTGTTATTTAACTTTTACTGTTAGAATGTTTATTATTTTAGTAAAATATGACTGCAATTCTCTCCCTTTCTTGAACTTAAAGATAAAAACAAAACCTCTAAAAAAGACATACTTCTTTCCTCTGCTTTACTTTGTATTTTATGCTGCCTAATTTTAAGAATTAAAAGCCTCTTTTAACAGATCATTTAAAACACCAATGTCGTATCACAAAGACTAATTTGAAGGAAAGTAAGGGAAGTTATTAAAATTGAACACATACTTTAATTGTAGCTCTCTAGCATTCATCATAAAGAGGTAATATGAAGAGTCACTTAGTGCTCATTTCTAGTAAATAAATGTAAAGTAGATCTCTAGAGATTATTAACTTTTCAAACATTAAGTACTTAGTGATATTTCAGTGAATCTTTTTTCATAAAGCAGTGTGTTACATTAAAAATTTACCCCTTAAAAATTCTAGGAACATTTTCATACTACTATTTATAATATCAGTAATGGATATAAGCAAAAGAGTGACAATTCATATTTTAGCATTTTTATAACATGACTCATCTAAGTGAACACAAACTTTTAAAACAACGGGACATCATATCCCTTAGTCTAAGCTTCAACAATTTTAGCTCAGACAGTTTAAACAGATCATGCCAGCCTCCTAAATAAAGCTATTCTATCTGTAACTGAAAGGCATTTCAACATTCTAGGTATACAATGTTAGTTGATTTTATATTATGAAATTGAGTCTAATTTATGGTTACCTCTATATTCAAGCTACATCTGAAAGATAGTGAGCTGTAGTAATGCTACTGAATAAGATCAAGATAAACTCATTTTTGAGATCATCTTGAATTCTTTTTGATCAGAAAATTCTTGAATAAGAGGCCTGAGATTAGCACCAAATAACACTCAAGATAAGACACTTGATCTGAAAGAACTGAGAGCACAATTACCAGTTTCACAAACATGTACAATTAGAATTAAATGATACTACTTACAAATAACTTTTACTATATTTTTAATATTACTTCTATTCACTAAATGCCTTAGGAAAAATTCTATAATATCACAAAAAATAGTCCAAATTTAATCAAGTAACCTCATGTTACTGGAAATTTGCAGTAAAAAACTTAGTAGCTAAAACTTTGTGAATATTTATGAATATTGGGAAAAATATATAATAAGGGAACAGGCAGGTCTGGTAGGAGGCTGTACATGGTGGTGGAGGAAACTCTAAACAGTCTGAGCACAAATGAGTTTGAAAAGAGAAGGTATATCAGATATATGAGTAGAATGGGAATAGAAAAATAAAAGTGAAAAAGTAGCAAATATAAATTCATTACATTTATAATTTTGCTTAAGATTTTCCTATTTATCTCAAATATAATTTTATTTCTAGAACATAAACTATCACTTGGTACATAACAAAGAGTACAGTATTTGAGTATGAACAAATTATTGTGAACTTTTCTGAAGGTTTTTTTGTGAACTTGTTTTAAGTAAACTTTCCTGGGTGCAATGAACACAGAACCCATTTTCCCAATTAAGAAATGGAGAAGAAACTGCTTTATTTGCAGTCATATTGATCTAATGTCTTGACAGAGCTTTAGATGATCATAGTCAGAAATATATACTAAATACATGTGCGTTGAATCTACCTGGTTTAATCCCATATTTAAAATGTCCTCTTTGAAAAATATAATATGGTTAGCAGACCATATTTGAATCAGTCAAAGAAAGAGGGAGTAGTAGTGTTTATTGAAAATTCAGTTTTCTGGGCCCACTGAATAAGAGGTTCTAGAGTAGGAGATGAAAATCCACACATCCCCAAGAATCAGTTATTTCATATATAAGGTCTGCTCAGTGTTATGTAATAAGAGACAGAGGCAGTGGAGCCAATGGTAAATTGATCAGCATATGCCCCAACTAAAAACATTAAAATGAAATGAGTTAAAAACAATGAAATCTGATGAGACAAGTTACTTCTGAAGGTCATTGTAACCTAGTAGCCTCTCCAGTTTGAGACATTTCTTTATAGATTTTTAATATCCCAAATTACCTTCTCCTTCATTTTAACTTGTAAGGGCATTATTTAATATTTAACTGAAAAGGTAAGTGATCACTGTTTTGTTGTAAATTCTGGTGGACAAAAGAGCTTATTTTCAAAATTTATTCTAAGAAAAATGTATTAAATAAAGCTAAGTTTTAAAATTCATTTAAAATTTTTGAAATTTTAATTTTCTTTTATAAGGATTTATTTTACCAAATTATCGTATAGAAAAATTAAATGCAAATGATCCTCAGTCACACAAATAACATAACATCGACCAAAGATTTTGTTCATTTACATGATTTTGCTGGGAGACAGGGAAGCATCTCACTATTCCTTTACACTGCACCTCAGTACAAGGAAGCAGATATTGGTGAAAATTTAACCAGTAAACCAAGTCTTCCTAGCTCTTAATGATGGTCCTACTTAGGTGCAATTTTAACTTAGTCACTTTTTTACCAAAAAAAGGATGAGTGTAGCTGAGTCATATGTTTGATGACCTGCCACACCTTAACAATCATGAATTTGACCATTGCCCTGGACACTAGGTGAGTGTGCCACACTATATTATGCTGACCTTAAGATGTTTCCTAGATTTTGAATATTCAGTGAATATCCAAAAGACACTGACTTTCTGGTTACTTTCATTTGTTACTTTCTGTTAAAGGTTGTTGACAGAACAGCAGGGAAAGGTTTTTTTGAGATTAAATGAGAGTCTAGTTAAGCACTTTATTAGTTTATAAATCTAATTATTTCAAAATAGTGAGTCTGTCTTTTAATATAGTAATGGGCCCCCTGCCAAAGTGATCACAATATCCAAGTTTTTCAGCATCGTAAATCATGTTTGCTCGCTTGGCCACAACCCAACTGATCAAGAAATACATTTTTAGATGAAAAAGACTAAGACAAAACAACCTGCTGTCCACAGTGGAAGCATATATCATTTCTAAAGAGCAACAGTGACAAGGACAGTGCAAAATAGCTGTGTTGGGCAAAAACATTTAGAAGCGAGTATGCATTCTGGTAAGAATCATTCCCTTTCTAATTAGCATTGTGATTCTGCCTAAACAACAAGCAAACTAGCTGACACCACTACCTCTTGAAGTAGTTGTTTGTGCTTACAGAGAACCAATATATATCAGGAGAAATGACTAATGATTAATCTGGCAAGAACATCTCTTCAAGCGACAGGATTAGTACTTTATGCCTGAAGCATGAAGATTCTATAAGAAAACAGAAGACATGTGTAGGTATATCTACCTTAGTTTCCCTGACTTTTAATGGAATGAATTGATGTCATCAGAATTTGAACACTTTTGACTTTAATCTTTTACTCAGGCCTGAAGAATGATTTAATTTGGAAGGCCAAAGGAAGTCCATATTCTGAAAACAATGTGTAGGTATCAAGACAAACTGATTGTAATGTATGTAGGTGCTGACCCAATACTTTCTCAAGGAAATAGGTCTCTGGAGCCAAGGTAATTGTCAGTCATCTACGAAAGCCTAGTAAAGACCCTTAAAAAGGAAAATAGTACAAAAGAAAGGTTACATAAAGAATCAAATCAAATTACCATTTATACAATTACATGAAGAATCTTTGTAGTCTCTATAGATAGGTGAATAAAATAATTAAAAAGCAGAATAAAAGGATGTGAATCTAATTTATGTGTTACAGTTTGTGATATTTGAAGGTGGGAGATAAAGAGAAAAAGTCCAAGAAATTCTAAAACGTGTTCCCACATAGTCTAACTTGATATTTTTATAAAGTTATTCTGGAGCTGATAGTTTTGCAAAACATTTTCTTTGGAGCAAACAACTAGAACTTTTTACTTAGAATATTTATTATCTACAGATAAAGAGAAAACTGCAAATACAAAGGTCAAAGGAGGAAAACACATTAATAGATATCACACAGGTAATGATAGTATTCTGTGGGAATACTGAAAGCAACTTATGGCAATATGTATGATTTCCTAGCAAAATATAAACCTACAAAATTTAAAAGTCTATTACCATTGTGAAGTTTGGATTTGGATGTGTTATAATATAAAAACTCCTGGCCAAGGAGTAGTCATAGTTGATTTTTTTTCATTTAAAGAACTACCATCTCACTGAAATTTCACATATTATAATGAAAAATTCATGTTTATAAAAAATAGAAAATTGTCAAATATCAAATACAGCGAACTAAAATAAATCTATAGATAACTGTCAATAGTTTTCCACCTTACCTCAGCCACTCATACATTACCTACAAACCTTCATAATTCCAGCTTCAACCATTCTACTTTACAAGTACTCTAAATACCCCAACTGGAGAAGTTTATTGGCCTATTCTTCACCTACAAATCATTGATTCTATCATTTTTATATTGACTCTCCCAAGCCCTTTCAGTGTTCTCTTTTTGCCTCCTATCTGGCTCTATGTAAAGGCTATGCAATTTTACTTTCCTCTCGGCATACAGCTTTAACTACCTTGTACTTTACTGTTTTCCATTGGAAAACCATGATCGTGCTTAATCCCAGCTCTGACCACCCCTTCATCTGGATTTATTGGAGAAAAATGAATTGCTTTGCTGACTGGAATCACTTTAAACTCCTCTTTGCATCTTTGAATATTTAATGTTGCTGTGGGTAAAATTGTAATATTTCCAGAATATCTCGCCTGGCTTTGGTGCATTTGCGTATCATCAGGGGTGGAGAGAAGTTCATCTCCATGTCAGTGGGTAATTACCTGGGCAACCAAGGGTGTGTCTGAAAGTGAGAGGTTAAGGGGAGGGGCTTGCTTGCTTCTTCTGGAGGAGGAGAGAGAGATGGTGCTGGACTGCAGTTTGTAAGCAATAAACAAGTTTTAAACTTTATTTCTCCTTTGACTGATTTCAGTCTTTAGAGGTATTTTGCCCCGGGATTTCTTCTCCTCAGATTTACACCTGGTATAGTCGTCAGGATTCCTCTGAACCCAAAATCTGTCATAATGGGTGCGACCTTTGGGAGGGCTGCTCCTGAGGATGGTGGGGAGGTCCCAGCGGATGCAGTGGCAAAGGGTGCAGCTTCACCTGTTATTATTCCCCCAGCTGTGGGGCTTCCAATTTGGGAACCCCTAGTGGGGAATGGGTGTAGGGTAAAGTACCTCTTAGATGTGTGGGACCTTCCCCAGTACTGGGGAAGGGTGGAAATACAGGAAACTGTAGAATTTGCCCCCCATGAATTGGAAGACTGCTTGGAGACCTTAGGGGGTCATGTAGTGGCTGGCATTGTAGGTTCTCTTTTCATCAAGATAGTGGAAAATGTTACACAGGAGAGAGACTCAGGCCAGAGATAGATACACTTCAGCATTGCTTAGAGGAGCTGGGTGATAACATATGGGATGCTGTTAAAAAAGAGAGACAGTTACTAAAAAGACAGGTCACGCCCCTAGAAGATTCCTTAGCAGCAAGGCAGGAGGCAGAAAGAAAGGCCATGCTGTAGGAGGCCGTGGGGGAGGGGGAGGAACGAGTAATGTCTGCAGCCCTGAAAATGGTGGAGGAGGAGCCATTGGTGGAGGATCCAAAGGGAGAAGAGGGGGCGTGGGGCCATTGGCAGATCTGCTACCCAGGCCACCACCTGAGGTACCATCTTCTCCTATTTTAAAGGTCCCCCGAGCTGTAATTAAGAAAATAAAAACAAAACAATCACGGACTCCTCAGGGGAAGGAGCAGCCCCCTCCCCAGATTGTGGAGCACTCCATGCTCTGTCCCTATACCCAGGATGAGCTGGTGGTCATGAACATCCAGTATAGGCAGAAGCCATCGGAATCTCTGTCTCCATGGCTTTTACATCTCTAGGATATGGGGTTGGAAAACATTGTTATGTCAAGTACTGAGATTAGTAGAATGGCTTCACTGATGACTCACCCCTCCCTCCAGCAGCGGTTGCAAAATGCCTGTCATGTCTCAGGGAATCAGACACTCCTGGAATGGTTGACAGCTGCCATGAGGATAGTTTAGTCTAATCATGGTGATTTAACATATTTTTCAAGTACTTGGAAAATATATGCAGAGCTCCAACAGGTACTTTGGGAATTGGGTATGAAAAATATCATCTATAATATGAACCCCCAGGGCCTTGATTAGGAGGTGTTCACTATAGGAATGAGAAACATGGTGCTACATACAGCTCCCACATCTCTCTTTGGATCTCTAGTGACTATTCTTGGCCACCACCTAGGGCAACCCATAAGTGAGGCTACTCGTACTTTAGTAGATCTGGGGGAGGTTGAAACAATAAGGGCACAGAGGGAAGTATGGGCCAAAACTGAAAGGGGAAGTGTAAAAGTCCCCGTGAAGGTCTTGAGGACCCAGATGTGGGTTGATTTGATAAAGGCTAGGGAGGTGAAAGAAAAACTCGATGGGCAGCCCAATAGAATACTGTTAGAACTGTGGCACCAATTAAAGCCAGAGCAACAGTTCCAGCCACTGAGGTCCAGGACATTGAAACAAAAAAAGGGGCCTCATGCCCAGCCTGTGTCCCTGCAAAACTTCCTGGGGGACAGTACTCAGGGTTCACCTAAACTCTCACCCCTACAGGAGGATGATTGGGCATCACAGTTCAAATGAGGGAGAGTCAAAGTTCCCACGTTGGGGGACATGGTGGGGACCAGAGGCCACATGTAGAATTAGCAATTCATTGGTTCCCTGTGAATGTATAACTGTCCCTATGTCAGTGGACACAGAGCTGAGTGTTCTCTGATTCATGGCAACCCTGAGTGTTTTCCCAGTTCCCCTGCTGTGATAGATGGCTATGGGGGTGAGGCAATTAGAGTGAAGAAAGCCCAAGTCTCATTGGAGATACAGCGCTTACCCCCAAAGGAGTGTATAGTGTACACATCTCCCATCCCTGAATATATTTTGGGGTTAGATATCCTTCAGGGCCTGTGGAGTTCAGACTGAGGGCACGTGTGGTAAAGGCATTTGTGAGGGAACATGCTAAGGACCAACCTGTAGCTCTGCCTGTACAGGTGACAAATACTAAGCAATATAAATGGCCTGGGGGGCACAAGGAAATTGGAGAAACTCTATAGGAGTTGGAGAGGATGGGCATCACAAAGCCTATTCACAGTCATTTTTTTTTTTGGTATCATTAATCTACAATTACATGAGCAAAATTATGGTTACTAGACTCCACCCATCATCAAGTCCCCACCATATATCCCATTACAGTCACTGTCCATCAGCATAGTAAGATACTGTAGAATCACTGCTTATCTTCTCTGTGTTGTACAGCCCTCTTTGTGGCCCCCCCTATATTATGTATGATAATCACAATGTCCCTTTGTCCCCCTTACCCTGCCTTCCCACCCATCCTCCTCAGTCCCTTTCCCTTTATTAACTGTTAGTCCATTCTTGGGTTCTATAAGTCTGCTGCTGTTTTGATCCTTCAGTTTTTTTTCTTTGTTCTTATACTTCACATGAATGAAATAATTTCATACTTGTCTTTCTCTGCCTGGCTTATTGCACTGAGCAAAATACCATCTAGCTCCATCCATGTTATTGCAAATGGTAGGATTTGTTTTCTTCTTATGGCTGAATAATATTCCATTGTGTGTATGTACCACATCTTCTTTATCCATTCATCTGATGGTCACTTAGGTTGCTTCCATTTCTTGGCTATTGTAAATAATGCTGCGATAAACATAGGGGTGCATATGTCTTTTGTAAACTGGGCTCCTGCATTCTTAGGGAAAATTCCTAGGAGTGGAATTCCTGGGTCAAATGGTATTTCTATTTTCAATTTTTTGAGGAACCTCCATACTACTTTCTACAATGGTTGAAATAATTTACATTAGCACCACAGTGTATGAGGGTTCCCCTTTCTCCACATTCTCGCCAACATTTGCTGTTGTTTGTCTTTTGGATGGTGGCCATACTTACTGGTGTGAGGTGATATATCATTCTGGTTTTAATTTGCATTTATCTGATGATTAGCGATATGGAGCATCTTTTCATGTGCCTGTTGGCCATCTGAATTTCTTTGGAGAAGTGTTCAGATACTCTACCCATTTTTTAATTGGATTATTTGCTTTTTGTTTGTTGAGGTGCATGATCTCTTTGTATATTTTGGATGTAAACCCCTTATTGGATATGTTATTCATGAATATATTCTCCCATACTGTAGGATACCTTTTTGTTCTATTGATCATGTCCTTTGCTATACAGAAGCTTTTCAGCTTGATATAGTCCCACTTGGTCATTTTTGCTTTTGTTTCCCTTGCCCGGGGAGATATGTTCATGAAGAAATTGCTCATATTTAGGTCCAAGAGATTTTTGCCTATGTTTTTTTCAAAGAGTTTTATGGTTTCATGACTTACATTCAGGTCTTCGATCCATTTTGAATTTACTTTTGTGTATGGACTTAGACAGTGATCCAGTTTCACTCTCTTACATGTAGCTGTCCAGTTTTGCCAACACCAGCTGTTGAAGAGGCTGTCATTTCCCCATTGTATATCCATGGCTCCTTTCTCATATATTAATTGACCATATATATTTGGGTTAATATCTGGACTCTCTATTGTTTCACTGATCTGTGGGTCTATTCTTGTGCCAGTACGAAATTGTCTTGATTATTATAGCTTTCTAGTAGAGTTTGAAGTTGGGAAGTGAGATACCCCCAGCTTTATTCTTCCTTCTCAGAATTGCTTTGGCTATTTCAGGTCTTTTGTGGATCCATAGGAATTTTAAAACTATTTGTTCCAGTTCATCAAAAAATGCTGGCAGTATTTTGATAGGGATTGCACGAATCTGTAAATTGCTTGAGGCAGGCTGGCCATTTTGACAATATTAATTCTTCCTACCCAAGAGGATGGGATGAGATTCCATTTGTTAGTGCCCTCTTTAATTTCTCTTAAGAGTGTGTTGTAATTTTCAGGGTATAGGCCTTTCACTTCCTTGGTTAAGTTTATTCTTAGGTATTTAATTTTTTTTTTGATGCAATTGTGAATGTAATTGTTTCCCTGATTTCTCTCTGTGCTAGTTCATCATTAGTGTATTGTAAAGCAACATATTTTTGTGTATTAATTTTGTATCCTGCAACTTTGCAGAATTCAGACATAAGTTCTAGTAGCTTTGGAGTAGATTCTTTAGGGTTTTTTATTTACAATATCATGTCATCGGCAAACAGTGACAGTTTTATTTCTTTACCAATCTGGATGCCTTTTATTTCTCTGCTTGGGCTAATTGCTGTGGCTAGGACCTCCAGTACTATGTTGAATAACAGTAGGGAGAGTGGGAATCCCTGTCTTGTTCGCTAATTTAGAGGAAAAACTTTCAGCTTCTCACTGTTAAGTATGATGGCTGTGGGTTTGTCATATATGGCCTTTATTATGTTGAGGTATTTGCCCTTCATACCCATTTTGTTGAGAGTTTTTATCATGAATGGATGTTGAATTTTCTCAAATACTTTTTCAGCATCTACAGAGATGATCATGTTATTTTAGTCTTTCTTTTTGTTAATGTGGTGGATGATATTGATGGATTTTAGAATGTTGTACCATCCTTGCCTCCCTGGGATGAATCCCACTTGATCTTGGTGTATGATCCTCTTGATATATTTTTGAATTTGGTTTGTTAATATTTTCTCTAGTATTTTTGCATCTATATTCATCAGGAATGTTGGTCTGTAATTTTCTTTTTTAGTGGGGTCATTGCCTGGTTTTGGTATTAGAGTGATGCTGGCTCCATAGAATGAGTTTGGAAGTGTTCCTTCTTCTTCTATGTTTTGGAAAACTTTAAAGAGAATTGGTATTATTTCTTCTCTATATGTCTCATAAAATTCAGTGGTTAATCCATCTGTCCCAGGGGGTTATTTCTTGGGTAGTTTTTTGATTACCAATTCAATTTTGTAGCTGGTAATAGGTCTGTTTAGATTTTCTGCTTCTTCTTTGGTCAGTCTTGGAAGGTTGTATCTTTTCTAGGAAGTTGTCCACTTCTTCTAGGTTATCCATTTTTTCAGCATATAGATTTTCATAGTATTCTTTAATAATTCTTTGTATTTCTGCTGGGTCCATTGTGATTTTTCCTATCTCATTTCTGATTCTGTTTATGTGTGTAGATTCTCTTTTTCCTCTTAATAAGTCTGGCTAGGGGTTTATCTAATTTATTTTCTCAAAAAAACAGCTCTTGGTTTCATTGATTTTTTTCAATTGTTTAATTCTTCTCAACTTGATTATTTCTTCTCTATTCTTTATTATGTCCCTCCTTCTTCTGACTTTGGGCCTCATTTGTTGTTCTTTTCCTAGTTTCATTAACTGTGAGTTTAGACTGCTTATATGGGATTGTTCTTCTTTTTTGAGGTAGGCCTGTATTGCAATATACTTTCCTCTTATGACAGCCTTGGCTGCGTCCTGTAGATTTTGCAGTTTTCAATTATTGTTGTCATTTGTCTCCACATATTGCTTGATCTATGTTTTTATTTGGTCATTGATCCATTGGTTATTTAGGAGCATGTTGTGAAGCCTCCATTTGTTTGTAGTATTTTTCATTTTCCTTGCATAATTTATTTCTAGTTTCATACCTTTGTGATCTGAGAAACTGGTTGGTACAATTTCAATCTTTTGAATTTACTGAGGCTCTTTCTGTGGCCTAGTATATAATCTATTCTTGAATACGTTCCATGTGCACTTGAGAAGAATGTGTATTCTGTTGCTTTGGGGTTTAAAGTTATGTAGATGTCTGTTAGGTCCATCTGTTCTGTTGTGTTGTTCAGTGCCTCTGTCTCCTTACTTATCTTCTGCCTGGTTGATCTGTCCTTTGGAGTGAGTGGAGTGTTGAAGTCTCCTAAAATGAATGCATTGCATTTTATTTCCCCTTTTAATTCTGTTAGTATTTGTTTCACATATGTGGGTGCACCTGTGTGGGAAGCATAGATATTTATAATGATTATATCTTCTTGTTGGATTGACCCCTTTATCATTATGTAATGTCCTTCATTGTCTCCTCTTACTTTCTGTGTTTTGAAGTCTACTTTGTCTGATACAAGTACTGCAACACCTGCTTTTTTCTCTCTGTTTTTTGCATGAAATATCTTTCTCCATCCCTTGACTTTCAATTTGTGCATGTCTTTGGGTTTGAGGTGAGTCTTTGTAAGCAGCACATATATGGGTCTTGCTTTTTTATCCACTCTATTATTCTGTATCTTTTGATAGGTGCATTCAGTCCATTTACATTTGGGGTGATTATCAATAGATATGTACTTATTCCAATTGCAGGCTTTGGATTCATGGTTACCAAAGATTCAAAGGTAGCTTCTTTACTATATAACCATCTAAACATTCTGCTGACTTTGGGCCTCATTTTTTGTTCTTTTCCTAGTTTCATTAATTGTGAGTTTTAATGAATTGTGAGTTTTAACTCTCTTATTAAGCTATGATAAACATAGTCTGATGATTCTTTATTTCTCTCCTGTCTTATTCTTCCTCCTCCATACTTTGTATGTTAGGTGTTTTATTCTGTACTCTTTTGTGTTTCCTTTGAATGCTTTTGTGGACAGTTGATTTTATTTTTACCTTTAGTTAGTATTTCAGTGGTCTGCTTTCTTTGCTGTGATTTTATTTTCTTTGGTTACATCTATTTAGCTTTAGGTGTGCTTCCATCTAGAGCAGTCCCTTTAAAATACCCTGTAGAGGTAGTTTGTGGGAGGCAAATTCCCTCAACTTTTGCTTGTCTGGCAACTGCTTAATACCTCCTTCAAATTTTTTTTTTTATTGAAGGGGAATTGACACACAGTATTACATTAGTTTCAGGTGTACAACACAGTGATTCAACATTTATATACATGATAATTCTAGCTATCAGCTATCACCATACAAAGTTGTTACAATATTTTGACTATATTCCTTATGCTATACATTACATCCCGGTTACTTATTTATTTTACAATTGGAAGTCTGTACTTTTTTTTTGTTGTTTGTTTTGTTTTGTTTTTTTGAGAGAGCATCTCTCATATTTATTGATAAAATGGTTGTTAACAACAATAAAATTCTGTATAGGGAAGTCAATGCTCAATGCACAAACATTAATCCACCCCAAGCCTAATTTTCGTCAGTCTCCAATCTTCTGAAGCATAACAAACAAGTTCTTACATGGAGAAAAAATTCTTACATAGTGAATAAGTTACATGGTGAACAGTACAAGGGCAGTCATCAAGAAACTTTCAGGTTTGATCACGCATTATGAACTATAAACAATCAGTTCAAATATGAATATTCATTTGATTTTTATACTTGATTTATATGTGGATACCACATTTCTCTACTATTATTATTTTTAATAAAATGCTGAAGTAGTATGTAGATGCAAGATAAAGGTAGAAAACATAGTTTAGTGTTGTAAGAGAGCAAATGTAGATAATCAGGTGTGTGCCTGTAGACTAAGTGTTAATCCAAGCTAGACAAGGGCAATAAAACATCCACAGATGCAGAAGATTTCTCTCAAAACAGGGGGAGTGAGGTTCTAAGCCACACCTCTGTTGATCCCCAATTTCTCACCTGATGGCCCCCTGTGATGGTGCCTGTCTTAGATTGTTCCTCCCTTGAGGAATCTTACCTGTCTCTGACTAACCAGTCATCTTCCGGGGCCATACAGGGAAATGTAAAGTTGGTAAGTGAGAGACAAGCAATATTGTTTGAAAAGGTTAGCTTTTTACTTCTTTGAAGACTTATGCCCTGTCTTCTATGCCCAGCATTTGTCTTGAGGTATCTTTACCATTTGAAAGAATTATGATACTCGGTAATTTCGATATGAGGTACGAATTCTATTTAAGGATTGTAATTAAGAAGAAGAAGAAAAGCTATAGAAGTAGCAGGCGGAAGGAAACATGGGAAGATTGATTATTTCTTTGACATATCTTCTTGTAGAGTAACTTCAGCATCTATAGGTTTTAAACTACTAATTAAATTGCACACACACATTAACATAATAAGAGTACAGTTACATAACCAAAGCAGACCTATAATTACCAGCCATCTCCAGTGAAACCAAGAAAACCAGTTAGGCACCTTAGGCATTTATGAACACTTATCTATGATATGGTGGATATTGTCCAACTGAAACTGAACAGTCTGAGAGAAATCAGACAAATTAAAACAACCCATTCCTGGGGACTGTTCACATCCCACTTGTTCTTTTAACAGTAGATAGTCTGTAGTTGTAAGATATTGGAGCGCTACAATTTGCACTTCTCCTAATTCTTGGTTGATTTCCAACAGTATAGACCCAGTCAAATTTGTTGTTTTGCTGTATGCACAGGCCAGCTTACATATCTCCTTCTTCATTCCCATGGCAAGTCCAGGAACCGGTGGGATGAGTGCATCTACAGCTGTAGCAGCGTGTGGATCTTTGTTGGGGTTTTTTGATGATCCTCTTCTGGTATGAGTCTTCCAGAGAGTGCTGATGTTGTAAGTTCTTCTTCATATCATATCTTAGTTCATTTTCTGGGTAGCCAAATTAGGCTTTGATCCTCTGTATAAACACAAACAGACCCTTTGCCTACACATTTATGTGCCTTTATATCATTGTGTAGACCTCATTGGAGGTCACCACACAGGAACTGCTTTTTTTTTAAGAGAAAGGAATATTATCAGAAAAATGTACCTCAATAGCCGATCATCTGACACCCTTTAAGTGGTCAAAATTAAGGATATTTAAAGCATGCATTAATCATTGATTTACAGTTAGTTTTTTCCTAACAGGGAGTAATCCCCTTTTCTTCCTTTCTTTTTTTTTTGTTATCATTAATCTACACTTACATGATGAATACAATGTTTACTAGGCTCTCCCCTATACCAGGTCCCCCCTATAAACCCCTTTAGAGTCACTGTCCATCAGCATAGAAAATGTTGTAGAATCACTACTTGTATTCTCTGTATTGTACAGCCCTCCCCTTTCTACCAGACCCCCCATGCATGCTAATCTTAATACTCCCCTTCCCCCACCTTTTCCCTCCCTACCCACCCATCCTCCCCAGTTCCTTTCCCTTTGGTACCTGTTAGTCCATTCTTGGGTTCTGTGATTCCGCTGCTTTTTTGTTCCTTCAGTTTTTCCTTTGTTCTTATACTCCTCAGGTGAGTGAAATCATTTGGTATTTCTCTTTCTCCGCTTGGCTTATTTCACTGAGCATAATACCCTCCAGCTCCATCCATATTACTGCAAATGGTAGAATTTGCCCTCTTCTTATGTCTGCGTAGTATTCCATTGTGTATATGTACCACATTTTCTTTATCCATTCATCTATTGATGGACATTTAGGTTGCTTCCAATTCTTGGCTATTGTAAATAGTACTGCGATAAACATAGGGGTGCATCTGTCTTTCGCAAACTTGATTGCTGCGTTCCTAGGGTAAATTCCTAGGAGTGGAATTCCTGGGTAAAATGGTAAGTCTGTTTTGAGCATTTTGATGAACCTCCATACTGCTTTCCACAATGGTTGAACTCATTTACATTCCCACCAGCAGTGAAGGAGGGTTCCCCTTTCTCCACAGCCTTGCCAACATTTGTTGTTGTTTGTCTTTTGGTTGGCAGCCATCCTTACTGGTGTGAGGTGATACCTCATTGTAGTTTTAATTTGCATTTCTCTGATAATTAGTGATGTGGAGCATCTTTCATGTGTCTGTTGGCCATCTGTATTTCCTTTTTGGAGAACTGTCTGTTCAGTTCCTCTGCCCATTTTTTAATTGGGTTATTTGTTTTTTGTTTGTTGAGGCATGTGAGGTCTTTATATATTCTGGACGTCAAGCCTTTATCGGATTTGTCATTTTCAAATATATTCTCCCATACTGTAGGGTTCCTTTTAGTTCTATTGATGGGGTCTTTTGCTGTACAGAAGCCTTTCAGCTTAATATAGTACCACTTGTTCATTTTTGCTGTTGTTTTCCTTGCCCGGGGAGATATGTTCAAGAAGAGGTCACTCATGTTTATGTCTAAGAGGTTTTGCCTATATTTTTTTCCAAGAGTCTAATGGTTTCATGAACTACATTCATGTCTTTGATCCATTTTGAGTTTACTTTTGTATATGGGGTTAGACAATGGTCCAGTTTCATTCTCCTACAGGTAGCTGTCCAGTTTTGCCAGCACCATCTGTTGAAGAGACTGTCATTTTGCTATTGTATGTCCATGGCTCCTTTATCAAATATTAATTGACCATATACGTCTGGGTTAATGTCTGGATTCTCTTGTCAGTTTCATTGGTCTGTGGCTCTTTTCTTGTGCCAGTACCAAATTGTCTTGATTACTATGGCTTTATAGTAGAGCTTGAATTTGGCAAGTGAGATCCCCCCTACTTTATTCTTCTTTCTCAGGATTGCTTTGGCTATTTAGGGTCTTTGGTGTGTCTGTATGAATTTTTGAATTATTTGTTCCAGTTCATTGAGGAATGTTGTTGGTAGTTTCATAGGGATTGCATCAAATCTGTATATTGCTTTGGGCAGGATGGCCATTTTGATTATATTAATTCTTCCTAGCCAAGAGCATGGAATGAGTTTCCAACTGTTAGTGTCCCCTTTAATTTCTCTTAAGAGTGACTTGTAGTTTTCATAGTATAAGTCTTTCACTTCTTTGGTTAGGTTTATACCTAGGTATTTTATTTTTTTTGATGCAATTGTGAATGGAATTGTTTTCCTGATTTCTCTTTCTGTTGGTTCATTGTTAGTGTATAGGAAAGCCACAGATTTCTGTGTGTTAATTTTGTATCCTGCAACTTTGCTATATTCCAATATCAGTTCTAGTAGTTTTGGGGTGGAGTCTTTAGGGTTTTTTATGTACAGTATCATGTCATCTGCAAACAGTGACAGTTTAACTTCTTCTTTACCTATCTGGATTCCTTGTATTTTTTTGTTTTGTCTGATTGCTGTGGCTAGGACCTCCACTACTATGTTAAATAACAGTGGGGAGAGTGGGCATCCCTGTCTAGTTCCCGATCTCAGAGGAAAAGCTTTCAGTGTGTCGCTGTTCAATATAATGTTGGCTGTGGGTTTATCATAAATGGCCTTTATTATGTTGAGGTACTTGCCCTCTATTCCCATTTTGCTGAGAGTTTTTATCATGAATGGATGTTGAACTTTGTCAAATGCTTTTTCAGCATCTATGGAGATAATCATGTGGTTTTTGCCTTTCTTTTGGTTGATGTGGTGGATGATGTTGATGGACTTTCGAATGTTGTACCATCCTTCATCCCTGGGATGAATCCCACTTGGTCATGGTGTACGATCCTTTTGATGTATTTTTGAATTCGGTTTGCTAATATTTTGTTGAGTATTTTTGCATCTACGTTCATCAGGGATATTGGTCTGTAGTTTTCTTTTTTGGTGGGGTCTTTGCCTGGTTTTGGTATTAGGGTGATGTTGGCTTCATAGAATGAGTTTGGAAGTGTCCCTTTCTCTTCTATTTTTTGGAAAACTTTAAGGAGAATGGGTATTATGTCTTCCCTGTATGTCTGATAGAATTCCGAGGTGAATCCATCTGGCCCGGGGGCTTTGTTCTTTGGTAGTTTTTTTATTACTGCTTCAATTTCATTGCTGGTAATTGTTCTGTTTATATTTTCTGTTTCTTTCTGGGTCAGTCTTGGAAGGTTGTGTTTTTCTAGGAAGCTGTCCATTTCTCGTAGGTTTCCCGCTTGTTAGCATATAGGTTTTCATAGTACTCTCTAATAATTCTTTGTATTTCTGTGGGGTCCATCGTGATTTTTCCTTTCTCATTTCTGATACTGTTGATTTGTGTCGACTCTCTTTTCCTCTTAATAAGTCAGGCTAGAGGCTTATCTGTTTTGTTTATTTTCTCGAAGAACCAGCTCTTGGTTTCATTGATTTTTGCTATTGTTTTATTCTTCTCAATTTTATTTATTTCTTCTCTGATCTTTATTATGTCCCTCCTTCTGCTGACCTTAGGCCTCATTTGTTCTTCTTTTCCCAATTTCGATAATTGTGACATTAGACCATTTATTTGAGATTGTTCTTCCTTTTTTAAATATGCCTGGATTGCTATATACTTTCCTCTTAAGACTGCTTTTGCTGTGTCCCACAGTAGTTGGGGGTTTGTGTTGTTGTTGTCATTTGTTTCCATATATTGCTGGATCTACATTTTCATTTGGTCATTGATCCATTGATTATTTATTAGTGTGTTGTTAAACCTCCATGTGTTTGTGAGCCTTTTTGCTTTATTTGTATTGTTTGTTTCTAGTTTTATGCCTTGATGGTCTGAAAAGTTAGTTGGTAGGATTTCAGTCTTTTGGAATTTACTGAGGCTCTTTTTGTGGCCTAGTATGTGCTCTATTCTGGAGAATGTTCCATGTGCACTTGAGAAGAATGTGTATCCTGTTGCTTTTGGATGTAGAGTTCTGTAGATGTCTTTTAGGTCCATCTGTTCTAGTGTGCTTCTCAGTGCTTCTGTGTCCTTACTTATTTTCTGCCCGGTGGATCTGTCCTTTGGGGTGAGTGGTGTGTTGAAGTCTCCTAAAATGAATGCATTGTAGTCTATTTCCCCCTTTAGTTCTATTAGTATTTGTTTCACATATGCTGGTGCTCCTGTGTTGGGTGCATATATATTTAGAATGGTTATATCCAATTGTTGGACTGAGCCCTTTATCATTATGTAGTGTCCTTCATTATCTCTTGTTACTTTCTTTATTTTGAAGTCTGTTTTGTCTAATACCACAATTGCAACACCTGCTTTCTTCTCTCTGTTGTTTGCATGAAATATCTTTTCCCACCCCTTGACTTTAAGTGTGTGTATGTCTTTGGGTTTGAGGTGAGTCTCTTGTAAGGAGCATATGGATGGATCTTGCTTTTTTATCCATTCTATTACTCTGTGTCTTTTGATTGGTGCATTCAGTCCATTTACATTTAGGGTGATTATTGAAAGGTATGTACTTATTGCCATTGCAGTCTTTAAGTTTCTCATTACCAATGGTTCAGGGTTAGCTTCTTTACTATCTTACTGTCTAACTTAACTCGCTGGTTGAGCTATGATAAACACAGTCTGATGATTCTTCATTTCTCTCCCTTCTTATTCCTCCTCCTCCCTTCTTAATATGTTGGGTGTTTTGTTCTGTGCTCTTTTAGGAGTGCTCCCATCTAGAGCAGTCCCTATAGGATGCCCTGTAGAGGTGGTTTGTGGGAGGCAAATTCCCTCACCTTTTGCTTGTCTGGGAATTGTTTATTCCCTCCTTCATATTTAAATGATATTCGTGCTGGATACAGTAGTCTTGGTTCGAGGCCCTTCTGTTTCATTGCATTAAGTATATCATGCCATTCTCTTTTGGCCTGTAGGGTTTCTGTTGAGAAGTGTGATGATAGCCTGATGGGTTTTCCTTTGTAGGTAACCTTTTTTTTCTCTCTGGCTGCCTTTAATACTTTGTCGTTGTCTTTCATCTTTGCCATTTTAATTATTATGTGTCTTGGTGTTGCCCTCCTTGGATCCCTTGTCATGGGAGTTCTGTGTACCTCTGTGGTCTGAGAGGCCATTACTTCCCCTAGTTTTGGGAAGTTTTCAGCAATTATTTCTTCAAAGACACTTTCTATCCCTTTTTCTCTCTCTTCTTCTTCTGGTACCCCTATAATGCAGGTATTTTTTCATTTTGATTGGTCACTCAGCTCTCTTAGAATTCTTTCATTCCTGGAGATCCTTTTGTCTCTCTCTGCATCAGCTTCTCTGCATTCCTGTTCTCTGTTTTCTAGTCTATTAATGGTCTCTTGCATCTCGTCCATTCTGTTTTGAAGTCCTTCCAGAGCTTGTTTTATTTCTGTATTCTCCTTCCATAGTTCTTGCATATTTCTCTGCAAGTCCATCAGCATGGTTATGACTTTTGTTTTGAATTCTTTTCAGGAAAACTGTTTAAATCTATGTCCCCAGGTTCCTTCTCAGCGGAAGATGTAGCAGTTGCCGAAGCTGTCTGGGTTATTCTTGTCTGGATCATATTTTTTTGCCTTTTCATGTTGACAATTGCTAGTGACTGTCAGCTGGGGGGGCCAAACTTTTCACTTGCTACTGGCCTTTCTTTACTGGGGCAACTGCGACCCCTAGTAGCTTGGGTTGGGTAATTGCATGTAGACTGGGTCTTTGTGTCTTGCCCGGCCGGTATGGAGGAAGCTTCCTTTCTGAGGGTGGGGCCTGCCTTAGGCTGCTTCTCTGCTTCCGCAGTGCCCAGAGGGGTAATGGACCAGGGGGCTGTTTGGCTGTTTACCTCCATGAGGGGTCTCAGAGCTGTTGCCCAGGGGGTTAGTGTGCCCAGTTATCCCTGTAATTTCCAGCCACTAGACTGTGACCTGTGTTGTCTCCATCCCGCTGTTACGTCCCTGTCCCTTTAAGACTTTCAAAATCCACTCACTTTTCTTTGTCACAGGGGCATCAGCTTTGGAACCCGCTCAGAGGTCTTGCTCCCGTTTCCCTAGTTTTCAGCCCTCCATGCATGCACTGTGTCTGCGCTCTGGTGCGGGTGGCTGGGGCTGGGTGTTTAGCAGTCTTGGGCTCCCTCTCCTCCCACCGGGAGCTGGGGGGAGGCATGCTTGTGTTGCTGGGCCGGAGGTTGTATCTTACCCCTTTCACCAGGCACTGAGCTCTCGCATGTGTGGATGTAGTCTGGCTGTTGTCCTTTGTCTCCTGGTCTCTATTTTAGTATCAGTTGTATTTGTTGTATTTTCAAAAATATATATGTTTTTGGGAGGAGATTCCCACTGTCCTACTCACACCGCCATGTTGACTCCCCCCTCCTTCAAATTTAAATGATAATTGTGCTGGATACAGTATCCTTAGTTCAAGGCCCTTTTGTTTCATTGCATTAAATATATCATGCCATTCTCATCTGATGATAGCCTGATTGGTTTTCCTTTGTAGGTGATCTTTTTTCTCTCTCTAGCTGCCTTTAATACTCTGTCCTTCTCTTTGATCTTTGCCATTTTAATTATTATATCTTGGTGTTGTCTTCTTTTGGTCCCTTGTGTTGGGAGATCTGTGTGCTTCCATGTTCTGAGAGACTATTTCCTTCTCCAGCTTGGAGAAGTTTTCAGCAATTATTTCTTCAAAGACACTTTCTGTCCCTTTTTCTCTCTCTTCTTCTTCTGGTGCCCATATAATATGAATACTGTTCCATTTGGATTGGTCACACAGTTCTTTTAATATTTTTTCATTCCTAGAGATTGTTTTATCTCTCTGCCTCAGCTTCTGTGTATTCCTATTCTCTGATTTCTATCCCATTAACAGTCTCTTGCTCTTTGTCCAGTCTGCTCTTAAGACCTTTTATTGATTGTTTCATTTCTGTTATCTCCCTCTGGACTTCTTCCCTTAGCTCTTGCATATTTCTCTGCTTGTCCATCAGCATGGTTATAACTTTTATTTTGAATTTTTTTTCAGGGAGATTGGTTATTTCTATCTCACCAGGCCCTCTCTCTGGGGTGTCTGAGTGATTTTTTGACTGGACCAGATTCTTCTGCCTTTTCATGGTAATAGAAGTGGTTGCAGGCAGGTGGTGTGTGTGTCAGCTGGGAGAACAAAGTCCCTTTCTGCTTGCTGGTCACCTTGCCCTTCTCTTCTGCCTGTGTCAGTTACCCACAGACTGGCAGCAGTCTCTGGGATAATCTCCTGAGCTGCTGTGGGCTAGGCAGCCCTCGGGATAGCCTAGGGGCCTGCTGGGGGTCACAGATGTGCTGGTTGTGTTCTCCTGTGAGAATGGTGCCCCTTATGCCATTTGGACCTTGCTCCAGCTTCCTCTGTCTGTGTTGGGCAGCTATGCCTCAGCAGCAGCCTCTTGGTCTGTCCTGGTTTGCTGTGCACTGAGAGAAGACTCTGTGTGGTTGCTGTGGGCAGTACTATTATCTGGCTGCTTCACAGCTGTGGTGGGTCAGCCAGTTTGCTTGCAGTGGTGGCCAGGGGTAATGAATGGCAGGCTGCTTATTGCTGTGTGGGGTTTCAGGCCTGCATTACCTCCCAAGGGGTTAGGGCACCGGAAGTTCCTCAAGATACCCAGCCTGCTGGACTTAGTGTGCTGGGACAATTTTGTCCAGCTGTTAAGGTCTTGTCCCTTTAAGACTTTTAAAAAGAGCCCACTTTTCTTTTTTCCCAGGGGAGCCAGCTGTGGGGACATGCTTGCAGTCTCCATCTTGGATTTTACTTTTCCATTTCTCTAATATCCAGTACACCATGCAATGTGTGTCTGTGCTCCCAGTGTAGATTACTAGGGCTGGTTATTTAACAGTCCTGGGCTTCCACTCCCTCCCTACTCTGATTCTTTTCCTTCCACTGGTGAGCTGGGGTTGGGGAAGTGCTCGGATCCCCCTGGGTCACGGTTTTATATCTTCCCATTTTTGTGAGATGCTGAGTTCTCACAGATGTAGATGTAGCCTGGCTGTTGTACTGTATCTTCTGGTCTGTCACTTAGGAATAGTTGTATTTGTTGTATTTTCAAAAATATATATGATTTTGAGAGATTTCTGCCACCCTACTCATGCTGCCATCTTGAACCCTTCTCATAGTCCTTTCAATTCCCCAGTGTGGCCAGTGAGAAAGCCAGATGACTCCTGGCATATGACTGTAGACTACAGGGAATTGAAAAAAGTCACACCCCCTTTAAATGATGCTGTCCTCTCTACAGCAGACATTCTGGACACCTCAGCCATGAACTGGGAATGTATCATTATGTAGTAAACCTTGCTAATGCTTTCTTCTCTATAGACATAGCACAGGAAAGCCAGGAACAGTTTGCCTTCACATGGGAAGGCTGGGAGTGGACATTCACTGTCCTTCCACAGGGATTTCTCCACAGTCCCACTGTTAGTCATGGACTTGTAGGCCAGGACTTGGCCACATGGAAGAAACTGCAAACAGTGTGGTTGTATCACTACATTGATGACATGATGCTCACATATGATTCTCTTTCAGATTTAGAAGGGACAATTCCTAGACTGTTGTGACATCTACAGGAAAAAGGATGGGCTGTAAACAGCACCATGGTTCAGAGACCTGGTTTGTCTGTTAAATTCTTGGGGGCTATCTGGTCAAGTAAAACTAAAGTTGTTCCTGAAGCAGTTACAGACAAGGTCCAAGCTTTCTCCACTCATGCCACAGTGGCAGTATTACAAGAGTTTTTGGGTCTTTTGAGCTACTGGGGAGTGTTTATCCCACACTTGGCACAAATTCTGAAGCCCTTACACTGGTAGGGAAGAACAGGCATCAGGTGGGACTTGGATGAGACATGTGCAGCTGCTTTTACTGCTGCCAAATGGGCAGCCAAGGCCTTACAGGCCTTGAATGTAATAGACTCATCAAGGTCCTGTAACCTAGATGTTCATGTAACCGAAGATGGTTATAGATGGGGTCTTTGGCAGCATCTTGAAAGGACATACCAACTTATTGGATTCTGGTCACAACTACAGAAAGGAGCAAAGTCCAGAACACCTTGATAGAGAGGCAATTAGCTGCTGTGTACTACACTTTGCTGGCTATGGAGCCTATTGCCGGAACATCTCAGACCAAAGTAATAATCACCTATCCCATCACAGAGTGGGCGAGAGACTGGACCTAAGGACCATGGAGTGGTGTGGTACAGACACCTAAACTGGCCAAATGGGGTGGATATTTACAGCAGTGCAGCACCCTGTCTACTAGCCCCTTAACTGGAGAACTCCAACACTTATTGGGGCCAGTGACCTATACCAGTCAAAAGCAGGAAGAACTTGCTTTTGAGCCATTGTTAGCTGAGACTCCTTATCAGGAGGGAAAAGCCCCTAAACCTGAAGATGCTTGGTACAAAGATAGCTATAGTTATGGGCAGTCCCAAAGGGAGGGCTGTGGCTTTACATCCTAAGACTGAGACAATATGGTTAGATGATGGAGAGGAGAAGAGCAGCCAATGGGCTGGGTTGCAGGCAGTATGGCTTGTGATCACCCAGGAGCCTTCCCCCATAGTTGCCTGCACTGACAGCTGGGTTGTCTATTGGGGCCTGACCCTGTGGCTACTGACATGGTATCATGCCAACTAGAAGGTTGGTCACCAGCCCCTTTGGGGACAAGAGTTGTAGCAAGACCTATGGGCCTCTGGTCAGACAAAGACAGTTACTGTATATCATGTGACTGGCCATTTGCCTTTGGCATCCCCAGGGAATGATGAAGCAGACATATTGGCCCAGGTGCACTGGCTAGAAGGAAAGCCTGCCTCTGATGTGGCCCAATGACTACACCAGCATTTGTTGCACACAGGGCGAAAGACAATGTGGGCTGTAGTCTGTAGGTGGGACTTTCAACTGACCTTTGAAGAAGTCATCAGAGCCCAGAAGGAGTGACTTGTGTGTTCTAAGATGGACTTACACTGAGTCCCACAGCAACATGGCACAATAGTAAGGGGGCCAGTACCCCTTGTCAGTTGGCAAATAGACTATATTGGGCCTCTGCCCATATCAGTAGGATATCGGTATGTCATGACATGTGTGGATATGGCTACTGGGCTATTGGTTGCTTGTCCTGCATGTTGTGCAGATCAGCAAACCATGAAGAGGGGCCTCGAGTGTCTCTTTGTAGCCTATGGTCAGCTGCAGGTGATTGAGAAGGATCAAGGCACCAATTTTACTGGATATGCGTTATAAGAATGGGTGCAGCAATTAGGAATAAAGTGGAAATTTCATGTACCATATAATCCTACCAGGGCAGGCATGATAGAGAGGTACAACAGTTCATTAAAATCTGGCCTGAAGTCAGACACCTATAGTCTACAGGGTTGGTCAGTTCACCTATGGACAGTGCTGTGGTGTTTGAGAAGCCACATAAGGGAGCTTTGAGCCCTGTGCATATGCTCACACACCTTACTGCCTCTCCTATACAACTGTATGTCCAAACCAAAGAAAAAGTTATTGAAGCCAGGATATGGCCAGCAGAGCAACATCCTGCTGCCAGCTGCTACTGCATTAAACCCTAGACACACTGCTGAATGGAGCTGGCCCTGCACATTTCAACACATCAACCAGCGATGGCTGACCCTCTGGCACCTTAAGGGAAAGGCCTGGAAGCTGGCCACCTGTGTGTTCCTGAAATAACAGTTGAAATGGCCCCCAAAGGTCATGGTAGTATACCCCAAATGTCCAGGAGATAAGAGCATCTTGCAGGGAAGTTTTGTTTCATCTTTATGACCAGTGCATGTACCTCCCATAGCCCTATTTATCGACTGATTTCAGTTTTTAGAGGTATTTTGCCCCGGGATTTCCTGTCCCCAGATTTACAGTTGCCCAAACATCACTTCATTTTTCTAGTAAAAGTCCTTAGATGATTTATGCTCTTCCTTGCAAAGGTAATTTTTGTCTTACAATTTTTCCTCCTTTTTTCCAATTTCTAAAAGTTCCACTATGTCCTCACTCTCAGCTAACAACCCTGTTCATCTGTAACTCCCACAAGGAGGGGTGTGAAAGTCTGGTATACTAGACCACAATGAGATCCCATTCTTGCCACTGTTTTATCACAAGACCACTCTCTTGCATGTATCCTACCTGGTGGACAAGATTTACCTATGCTGGTGTCATTAAAACATGTTTCTTATCACCCTTAAGATTATTTTCTTCTACAGTCCTTGTGGCCCGAATGCGCCCCCTGGCTGCAACTGCCACGTGATGATTGCTCTGAACCCTCAGCTACCGCCTGCCTGTGGAATGGATGAGCTATGGGTTTAATCTGCGTAAGACTTTGAACCAAGCTGAGTCCTCCGGCTTGAGGATTGTCATGATTTTATTGCTGTTGCTCTTGTTATATTATTAGTCTGGTCACAATGCTACAGTTTTCTCATCCAGAGACCATTGTGGAAGAAGGGGAATGAGTAGATTGTAAAGTGAGATTTCTGGAGGGGTGGCCTGTAGGTAAAATTGTAATATTTCCAGAATATCTCGCCTGGCTTTGGTGCTTCCACATATCCTCAGGGGTAGAGAGAAGTTCATTTCCAAGGCAATGGGTAATTACCTGGGCAACTGAGGGCATATCTGAACAAGAGAGGTTAAGGGGAGGGGCTTGCTTGCTTTTTCTGGAGTAGGGGAGAGAGACAACACTGGACTGCAGTTTGTAAGCAATAAACGGGTTTTAAACTTTATTTCTCCCTTTGACTGATTTCAGTTTTTAGAGGTATTTTGCCCCGGGATTTCCTGTCCCCAGATTTACAGTTGCCCAAACATCACTTCATTTTTCTAGTAAAAGTCCTTAGATGATTTATGCTCTTCCTTGCAAAGGTAATTTTTGTCTTACAATTTTTCCTCCTTTTTTCCAATTTCTAAAAGTTCCACTATGTCCTCACTCTCAGCTAACAACCCTGTTCAAAATAACTTAAACACACTACCACCTTTACCCATCTACTAGTCTCATTAAGTGCATACACTGCCTTCCCTCCCTTACCCCTGCCTGTAGCAGTCCACTGTAGATCTACTGCATCTACTCAAGCAAGAGTTGTCTAGGAGGACCAACGAAGGATCAGCAGGAACACAGCTGAAGAAAAAGTTAGGCTTATGAGCCTATTGTGCCACAAAAAACACACAGAGCCATAAAAGCAAATGGGAGGTGAGAGGGACACAGTATAGGTTTGGAGATTGTACTTCACGAATCTGGGTGAGCCTAAAGAGATGAAGTTTGCTCTCAAGGGTACCTTAGTAATTGGGAGCAATTCAATAATATGACATCTTAATTCTTACCTAGAAAGCAGTGAAAAAGCATCAGGGTCTCACTGGAGAAAAGAAAGCAGTCATTCTTGAGACTGAGAGACACATTAAATTTGACTTTTACTCATCTGACAAAATAGGTATTAATAGTCACAATTTGCAAAGAAATCTTTCAAATTAAAATAAATCGTCCAATAAGTCATTCATAAATTAGCAAGGTGGTCGAAAAATATGTAACATAAAAAATCAATATATTCAGGAAATGACAACATTCCTTCAACTCTATCCTACAGAAGAATCACTTTGTAAAGATTTAACAAATGTATTTATGCACATTGCTAATTGTGGAAAATAAACCTAGTATAAAAGCACTACTAATAAGAGAACATGTGAATCCATTTTGGTACCTTGTAATATCTTTTAACCATTAAGAAAAATTCATTGAATATTCAAATTGAGTTTTCATGTGGCCATTGGAGTAAGAAAAATAAGATATAGAAACAAATTCAAGTTTGATACACTAATGATCAAAACTTATTTGTGTGTGTATATGCATACAGTTGCGTACATAGGTGTTGCATGTAACTGGTGTATCATTATGACGTTATACATTGTATATGATATACATTATATATGATTATGTAAGGACTGAGTTACTAGGAAAGGATATATATTGGATTAATATAGTTTATGGAAGTATATTTGGAGTTAGTTGCTAAGGAAATATATATTACTGATATAGTTATGGGGTAAGGAGAGTAGGGAAAATACATTAGGGAAAAATGAATATACCTAAACACAGCATGTATAGTATGATTTTATTGATCCACTTTTGCAAATGTTTGGTATATTTTTGTAATACTTAAAATAACCTTTTAAAACATAAGGAAAAGTTAGGCTTAAAAGTAAAAGAAAAGTTATTAGTATCAAATATTAGATGTTACCAGATCATCTTCTCTGCCCTTTTAAGATATCATCTTGATCAATATATTTTGAATAAATGAAATGATCAGTTAATGAATGGATTGCAAACAATAAGAAATATGGGCAGACAGAAACATGAAAGCATATCAAATGCTACAAAACCAACAGTAATACAGACTCAGCATGATCAAACGATTCATATAGACATCCTCACATTTCATAGTCTTCATCAATAATGTAACAAATAACAATTGATACTAACAATCTCACCCAGACATGTTTTAGGTGTAGATCACATATAAAATATATCATGTAATGTTTATGTGTTTAATCCCCCAAAATTGAGTTTACTTATTTCAATGAATCCAGTCTTAACAATCCTAAATTCTGAATTCTAAAAATTCCTTACAGCTTTGTTAAGTACAAACCTGATCACATGCACCAAATGACCTCTGCAGTCACTTCTCCTTTGCCATATTTATTTTTTTCAGTCACATATATAAATCCTTTTACAGCTCAAACTCAATGAATTTTCTCACCCTTAAAATATATATCACTGATATGGTATACTTATACGTGGATTTGTAAAGTATATTGGACTCTTATTTCAGAAGCCACTTATTCTTTTGAATAAGTATTTGTTTTAATGAGCTTCAATTCAAAATAATTCTGCATATACTTAAATAGCAATCTCACTTTTAGAGCTTAGAAAGACATAAGATGATTGCATTCCAAAGACATCAGTTCAGTGTATTATTGTTTGTTTAATGAACCTGATACAAAAATAATTAGCAAGATATAGTACTAGCATTTAATCAAAGTACATTTATAAGTCTTGTTTAGGTAGTTGATTCATTGCAAAACACATATAACAGAAAGTTTCAGTCAGAAAGAAAATTTTCCATAATACTCATGAGCTCACCTGGTTAACTCACTGTTGCCCACTGCACTACTGATTATCTAAAAAACACATAGGACTATAAAAGGTCACAGTTAACTCTCACCAGCAAATAATTTAGAGTTGAAGAGATCTTATCCTTCACAACACTTCTCATATATTGCAATTAACACTAGCTGAAATTTGTTGACACTGAAAAATGTTATCTACTGGCTTATAAAACTTCAGTGACTATCTACTGTGTATTCCTTTGAGTGAATTCCACAGCCAAACATTCACTGCTGTACATAGCTGCAATTTTGCTTTGCAATCTTAGTTTCACTATTACATTTCATACACTATTAATTGTTCATAACCTACTTTTTTTTCCAGCCTTTTAATCTTTGTACATGGAATTACTTAATGGGATAATTACCCACTCCCTCTGTACCTAATTTGACCTAACCTTGCAGCTGCATCTAAATCCTTTAAGAAAGCTGTTTTCTGTCTTTTGCCCCATTGTCAGTTATAGGTAGCAGTGGATATTGTTTTATTCCAATAAATATCTGTCATCTCTCTTAAATCATTTTAATATTCTGCTTTTTAATCCAGCTATAAAAGCAATTGTTTTAGTCCACTCCAACTATACAGCAAGCTCCCTGAACAAAGTTATGTCTTGCCTCAGTTTGTATCCCTCACAAAGCCTATCGCTGTGCTTTGCATCTACTCAAAAGTTAGAAATGAAAGTTTATCAGGACCAATAGAAACTTGCAATGGAAACTTGTATTCTAGAATGTCAACAAATAACTGGACATGAAAAAAATGAATGGATAGTGACTAGGGGTTCTGAGTTCCTTGTTATTATTAATTAAAACCTTTTATTTCTATCACTAAACTTTGTATAGCATTTTATTGTGGAAAAATACATTTATATCAGCAACTATAAATTGGTAGATATTGGACTAGAAGTGTAGTCTGCCTAATTTATACACAGGTTCCCACATAAAAGTGTTTCTGTGAATGTAGTTCAAAAGCAATGACCAAATTTGAAGTTACCACTGTGTAGAGGTAAAATAAGACTACTTACCACAGGCTAGTCAAGAGGGACCCAAACTGTATTTCTTCCTGAAATGACCAGGTAACAGATGATGGAAAATTTAAATAAATCTGAAGTAATTACCAAATTATACACATTTGAAGAGTTAATAATAAGTATGAATATACATGTCACATTGCATATTGTAGGGGTGGAAGAAGAGAGATATTGGGAATCATGCCAGACAATAGAACAGGCCTGGTTTTCCTATTTGGTCCTCATAAAAATTCTACATGATGGATATTTTTACTCCTTTTGCCGATGTGGAGAAGGGAGATGTGGAGAAATTGTATCAAAGGTCACACAACTGCATGGAAAAGTCAGGATGGGATCCCTTGTCAACCTCTTTTATACAGTTCTCAACATGCCTGGGCAATAACACAGCTGGCTTCTTATCACTCAGGTTTCAAATTACTACCCTCTCTAGCCAAGCTGATTAATACCACTTACTTAATCTCTACCTATGAGAGTGGTTCTTTTCACAATATTCATGCCTTCTTACTCTGTTTCTGCTCTTATATCTAAATATCACAAACGGAGGATCTTTAAAACAGAAATGTATAGCTTACAGTTCTGGAAGTGAACGTCTGAGGTCAGTATACCAGCACAGCCAGATAAGGGCTGCCTGCTGAGCCGAAGACTTCTATCCTTTCATGGCGGAAGAAGCAAGGGAGCCTGCTCAGGCCTCCTAAATAACGGCATCAATCTTATTCATGACCTTTCCACTCCCAAAGGCCCCGCCTACTAAACCATCCCATTGGGCCTTATGATTTCAACCTACGAATTTGAGAGGGACACAGATATTCAGCCTACAGCAATGACCGTCAGTATCTTTCTTATTTGTTTAGTTATTTGTCATTGGTATTTCCTAAAGAAACGTAATATCCATGAAGATAGACTTTTTCTTGAAAAGACCTGCTACATGGCAATGCCTACACCTGTGATTCTCACGACCAGCAGCATTAACATCACATGGAACTTAAAAATGCAAACTGCCAGCACCACCCCAGGCCCACTGAAGCAGCCTGCCTAGGGAGGCGATGAAGTGATCAGTGTGTGCTGCGAGCCCTCCAAATTACTGATGAGTGCTGAAATTTAAGAACCTCTGGCCTAGAACAAGGCATTTAATAAATATGTGATGGAAAAAATAAAAGCATATGAATGATTTTAAGTAACAAATAAAATATTAAAACATGTATAACGTAAATGAGAATATATTACGAAAACACAAAATAATATAAAGCAAATAAGATAATTTGTATTTATTTAATTGAAATGAATGATAACATTGTTTTGCTTATCTATTACTTTATTTAGCCACAGGAATTCTAGAAAAAAACTTTGTACTCTTAAAGGTAATTAGTCCCAATTTGAACAGGCAAGATTAAACATTTAAATTACTGGCTTAATCACTGCTCTTGGTTTTCTCCCAAGAAATATGAAAAGTAATGTGCATCAGCACAGAGTGTGAGAAATTAGTCAAGCCCTGTTCTCAGTCCTTCCCAAAGGCTGGCATTTGGAAGCCACTTCAATGGGAAGGTTAAAGAGGAGTACCTGCATAAGCATCCCTGAAGCTGGAATTCTGATCAGTGTGAAAAATTAATTAAATATCCAGATTCAAAGAGGTTTAAATTATCTGGCACTCTCTGGAAGAACTAGATTCCTTTTATAATAAATTGAGTTGAATTTCAAATTAATCAGTTACAAAATCTAGGACTAGATGATTGGCTCCATTCTTGGGAAGCAGAAAGAGGTTAGTTTTACAAATGATAAGGAAAATAATGGAATGCTTCCATTCTGGCACACAGAGCCTTTTGAGTTCAGTACTTCTCTTAAACAGATGTCTTTACTAAATGATACTATATATTTAATTTTTTCTTAAATCAATGCTGTAATGACCTCATACATCACAAATACAGTACAAGATTTTATATCTAAATTTAAGATAAGCCTTGAAATTGTAAGTTTATATAAAACTTAGAGTGCCAGAATTCAAACCATACTTGTCTATTTCTCAGTAACAAGCAGGCAGGTAAATTGTAAGAAAAAGGACAGATAGATGTTATCTTGAGTCTAAAAATAATTATATATGATGAAAATGATGACAATGACATACAATTCATTTCAAGAATCTTAAGGAAATATTTATCATCCTTTGCAAAGTAATAACAAAACAAATCTAGTTTAGCTATTAACAGTAAGAAAACAAGATTTATATATTTGATCTTGTGAGGATTTCCTATCCCCTTCTATGTGCTCTACATTGGAAGGTTCCCACTTTGCTGGAGCGGGGGTGCTGTACCTGATCATGCCAACAGCTCTCCCTTGGCATGACCACATGTCCGACAACATCATAGACCTCCACGCCCCAAAGACACACACTCCATTCCAGTCGAAGTAACAAAGTCTGAAGATATTGGAGAGAATCTTTTACTGTGATCAGCAGCATCACATGTTTTCTCTGTTTTTAATGGCAAATGTATTTGTAAAGTTTTTATAAAGAGTAGTTTTACTGTAAGTTAACATCTATTTATCATGAATCCCTTTTTTTCTT
Organism: Manis javanica; assembly: GCF_040802235.1. Lineage (NCBI taxonomy): Eukaryota > Metazoa > Chordata > Mammalia > Pholidota > Manidae > Manis > Manis javanica. Next base: position 56,109,592 of record NC_133163.1, on the reverse strand, counting down.
CACTACACAAGCAATTTCTGCACATACACCCATACAGTGGCCAATACATTCCCTACCCCTTCAGCCAAGAGGGATTGGCTAGTGGAGACTGCAGGACCTTAGGTAATCTCAGGATAACACAAAGGTATTGATGTTCTTTTCTTCCAAAATGCTTTACTGTCAATTTGGATACATGGAGTATTATATGATGCCAGGCCTTGCTAGATTATTTGGAAGTTGATATCACAGAATGTATTTATTTTGATTTTTTTCATTAAGTGGTTTAATTAGCTACTTGCTATCAACTTTAATACTAACAAAAGTGGAATATGAATCATATGCCATAGATTCAAGTTTTGAAATTAGTTTTCAACAAAACCTACCTGCTTATATTAAATATTTTATATGTGTGTGTTAATATACTCATGGTACTTACAAAAAGAGTTAATATACTCATGGTATTTAAAAAAATAACAGTAACTATATACCAGCTGTGAAGTACTTGAACAGAAACTTTTTGCAGAAGATTGTTTCATCTATCTCAGCATCAATATGGAAAATCTATTTGTATTTTCCCTGTGTGTACTACAAACACACTCCAATATAATATATATATATAAACAACTTGACCACCTCTTCCATTCTCACCAAAATGCAGACTAGATGCATTAAGTCATTTGTGGAAAGAACGCTGCCTAGATCAGCTAAATAAATATCTCCAAAAATTAATTAAAAATGAAAAATAAAAGGAAAGCTTTGAAAACAAAATCCTAAATAAAAATATCATATCATACTTTAAAATTGTCTTCTAAAAAATTATCTAACTACATAGACATAATTTTAAAACACAAAAGTAAAAAAGTTACTGCAAAACACAAAGAAGGAGTCAGGATGATTTCTATGATATAAAAGGCAAGTATATTACTACATCCAAATATTTGTGGTCCAAAGAGAGAATTTTTTGTAGCTTTTAGCATTTAGCAAAAACAATTATTCCACATTTACTTGTGTTAAGTGCCTATGCCTGGGGATACACTGATGATTAAGATACACAGGTTTCTTGCCTTTATTGATCTTATAGTCTAGTAGGAAAGAGAGAACTACCAAAAAGGGATACTAAATAACCCTTTAGGGGAACTAAATGGTGCAATAAAATGGAGAAAAAAATTGAAAACTGAAAACAAACATATGTACTTACCACTTAAGAAATAAATTTGACATGAAACCACAGAACTCCTAGGAGAAAACACAGTCAGAAGATCCTTGACATTGGTGTTGGCAATGATTTTTTGGATTTGACACCAAAAGCAAAGCAAAGAAAAACAAAAATAAATAAGTGGGATGTCTTGCCAATGGGTTTCAGCCCTGGACAAGTTCATTATGGATTCGGTGTGACCAAAGAAATGAGAGTAGAACATTCTTGGGGTGACAGGGTTATGCCCAAATTTATTCTCACGGTGGCAGGTCAATCACTAAAATCCCCGTTCACTCAGAGCAAGTCTCCATGCAGCAAGCTGGTCTCTGCCTCTGGGCCTCCCGTCCCGCACAGCCATCCTCTGGGCCTCTGTCCTCAGCGCTGCCACCACTCCAGTCTTGCCTCTGCTCTCCTGCAACCTTGCAGCCATGCCATCACATCATGCAGAGCACTGGGCAGGACACTTTACATAGAGTCGGTAATTACATATCGCCCACACATGTGTAGTGAGCTAGCCAACTAGGGTCAGGTGAGAATTCCAACCACAGGAAGCTTCACTTTATCCACAACTATCAAATTACCCAGTAATTTCACCGCTGGATATATATCTGAAGGAAATAAAAATACTAATTTAAAAAGATGTATGCAACCTTATTTTCACTGAAGTATATTTGCAATAGCCAAGATATGGAAACAACACAAACGTTCACTGATGAATAAATAAAGAAATGTATATATACAATGGAATGTTTTTCATTCATACAAATAGGGAAATCTTGACATTTAAGACAGGATGGATGGACCTTGAGGGCATTATGCTAAGTGAACTAATACAGAGAAAGGCAAATACCACATGATCTTACTTATATGTGGAGTCTAAAAAAAAAAAAAAATACAAAAAAATTAAAAACAACCACCAAGCAGCTCATAGATACAGAGAACAGAGTGCTGATTGCTGGGAGAGAAGGGGAGCAGTTGGAGGGTGGGGAAAATGGTTGAAGGAAGTCAAAAGGTACAAATTGCCAGTTATAAAATAAATAAGTCATTGGGATGGGGATGTAATATACATCATGGTGACTAAAGATAATAATACTGTATTGCATATTTGCAAGTTACGAAGAGTAGATCTTAAAATTCTCATTACAAGAAAAAAAAATGCAACTAAAACTTACCTGCAATAAATCTATTGCTCTGGTTTGAGAGGAAATAAAAGTACTTTTCATATAAATATAAGGATGAAATTTAAAAATTTCAGAACAAAAAATCAGGATAGTTTATACGCACCTCAAAAATGATTTGGAGTTTACATTATTGAGTACCCAACCACATTTTAAATGATTCATTTGGCCAAAGATACTATAATACAATTCCTCACAAATTCATGTAATCATTAAAGTGAGATATTCCTGGAAAGACTATGGAACCATAATCTTCCAAAACCATTTCATTTCTGTTTGAGGAAAAATATCAATAAGAGCATATTAAATTGACAAAAATAAGAGAAATTGTATAAAATGTAAATTATCCTTCATTTGATTTGAGTCAGGTATTAGGTCTTCAGGAAAGAGCTGATATAAATGAGAAAATTATTTCCACAAATACTACCTCAAATGATGGCAGCTAGCTTTCTTTTATCCAATAATGTAGAGAAATTATCATGAGAAAAAAGTTCAGCCACGTAGAGTGGAACAGGAATAATGCTGAAAGGCTTCTGTGAATAAAACCTGTTTCATTTCAAGATGCATACAGAAAAGTGAACAGGAAAATCAAGCTGTAATAGTGAAAGCAGAGATCGGTTTCCCATTTTCACAATGAAGTTTGACAAAAAAAATAGCAAGTTACCTGTCAAATGTATTTTCCTCATAACCTATAAAATAATAGGGTAGTTATAAATATTAATACTAATACTCTAAATAAAAGTATTTAGAACAATAATACATAATATAAAACAATGGCTAGTTACTGAGTGTTTAATGTAATTAAGCAACATCCATCTACTCCTGTGTTTTCATTCTCCCTCACAGAAATCTACCTTTATTACAAATCCACACTCCTCCAGTCCCTACCTTTGACCATTTGCTTCCAAGGCGACCAGTCGCATTTCTAAACCTTGAGAGGTTTCTAACTGATCTGATGTTCTCATGGAGTCTAGTCCCCGTGTCAGTGATTGGGATCACTAGGAGCGAGGAACTGGTCAATGTGAGGTTGGTGTAATTCTAGGAAAAGTCTACTCATACTTAAAAAGGAAACATTGGAAATGATTGCCTTTTAGCAGTGATGATTCAGTAGGAAATGCCTGTTGGGCATTAATTTTTGAGGGATAGTGGTATTGCAAATCCAGGGAATATGTCTTTTGATGGAACTTCTACTGGCAAGGGCTAAAATGGACAAATGGAAGGAAGGACTTGGCGCTTTAATGACATAACTGATTGTGCCATCTTCTACTTACAGTTGTGTAAAATATTACATTTCCTACCTGTTTAAGATGTTCTGAAATACAGTGTAATTTTACCCAACCTAGAACCACAAACATCTGGACTAATACATTATATTAGCAAAGAATATATACAATACACATGAGAATAAGCCTATATTCTTATGCAATGAAACCTTTTTATGACCTTCACTTAAACAGATCACACAAACATAATGCTGGGATTTGCATTAGCTGAATCTTTAAAATAGTAGTATTATTAAAACTATTTTAAAACATCTGTTTTAAGTAGGTACAATTGATAATAATGGAGACTATTCTCTAAAAGAACAAAACCCCATATTGGAAATTACTCTTTTTCATGTATAAAACACATGATTCTTAGACTTTTTCTCTTTTTTTTCCCTGAAATTCAACAATGAATTATTTTCATTGAGTATAATCTTCCTAAATAAGGACAACATTCTATTGAACATGACTGGATCTAAACTGTGCAATATGTAGTTTAGTTTATAGCTATAGAACCAACCACTGTGCCTAATGAACAGAGACTAAACTGCCCTAGGGGTAACCTAAAATCAGAAGCAGCCAGCTTAATGGCACAGAGCAGTGGGGCAAAACAGTTAAATGTGCTTTATCATTGTTTTGGGGTTCCATTTTATAGAATTCTCTAGGATGGTTGCTAAGTGTCCCTTGTTCTTATTGTGTTAACTGACACTGTTTTGCTTTGTAACACCCTGAGGCTACCATTCTGTCTATCAACAAAGGAAGATGCTATAGAACCACTGACTATATTCTCCATGCTGCACTTCCATCCCTGTGACCAACATTATGGGTTTCTATTGAGTTCTATTATGGGTTTCTATTGAGTTCATTATGGGTTTTTATTGAGTTTCAAGATTTCTATTGAGTTCTGAAATGAATAATCCATCAAGTTAAGACCCAAACAGAAAATCTTAAAAACGTAGAGCAAAAATGTTGGAAGTCCTTTCCACTCTTCAGGATCTGATAACACTTCACACTCTTCAGGATCTGATAACAGTATCAGTGTTTCCACGTCTCAGTGTCACTTCTAGATGATTATTTCTCTACCCATTTGGAAACCTCTGCTTCAAGACTCATGGACACTGAGAAGTGACTGGTGGTTACCATGAGAGAGAGGCTCAGGTGGGTGGGGAGAGGTGAGTAGTTGAGGGGGATAAAAAGGTACAAAATCTCAATCATAATGTTGGTCACAGGGATGGAAGTGCAGCATGGAGAATATAGTCAGTGGTTCTATAGCATCTTCCTTTGTTGATAGACAGTAACTGCACTAATTGGGGTAAGGATTTAGTAGTGTGGGTAACTGTTAAATCACTGTGTTGCATACTTGAAACAAATATAATATTGTATATCAACTATACTTCAATTAAAAAAAAAGACTTCCACTTCCAGGTAATATAATGTAGCTTGGAGCAAACCAAAGCTCTAGGAGTATAGTGAACTTTTGCAATTTGGTAAACAACATCTACAAAAACTTACTGAACTTTATTCCTGTCCCCTCAATGCCACAACAGTTCTAACAATTTTGTTGGAAACAAAAACAAAAACAAAAATCAAGAACAATTGGAATATAACTAGAAAAGCTGATATAATAAAAAAATAATACTAAATGAATCTCTGAATATATGAGAGAGCCTTTGAGGCTGCCAGAACATGACAGGACAGAATCCTAAAGAAGAGGTAGCCATGAAAAGGTGAGTCAACAAATCTTAACCATTTGTTTTTCCCACACAGCATTTACTAAATCTGGGCATGAGACAAGAGTCTGAGGAACTGGGCAACGAGCCCAGGGAGAGGGATTATACTAAGAGGCAGAGTAAAAGCAGAGCTTTGGCAATGTCACAGGGCTAAGACAAAAATTAGAGATGAAGTGTCAGGATCATGTGGAAAAGAAGAGGATTTTCCTTTCAAGATTTCTATTGAGTTCTGAAATGAATAATCCATCAAGTTAAGACCCAAACAGAAAATCTTAAAAACGTAGAGCAAAAATGTTGGAAGTCTTTTGGTCATGGTGGGGTGGTAGTGAGGGGGTGGGAGACAAGGAATACAGCTCAGTAAGTTTTCTATCGATATTCCTTACCAACTAATCAAATTGTAAATGTTGCCCTACATTCTTAGATTTCAGAGAATTTTTATCATGAATGGATATTGAATTTTGTCAAATGTTCTTCCTGAATGGATGAATATAATCATGATTTTTTTTCCATAGCCTGTTACTATGGTACATTACATGGATTTTTAAAATATTAAACCAGTCTTGCATCCCTGGAATAAATCCCATTTGGTAATGGTTATCATTCTTTCTTTGATACTACTATATAATATATACTATTACTAAATTCAATTATTATTTTTTGAAGATTTTGCATCTGTATTATTCAAGGATACTGATCTATAGTTTTCTTTTCTGTACTGTTTTTGTCTGATTTTAGTATCAGTGTGATATTGGCCTCAGAACATGAGTTGGATATTGTTCCTTTCCCTTGTATTTTCTGGATGAAATTGTGCATATTTGGTGTCCATTTTTCTTTAAATGTTTTGTAGAATTACCCAGTGAAATTATCTTGACCTGGAGATTTCTTTTTAAGGCATTTTCACTATGACTTTAATTTCCTTAATAGTTACAGTACAATTTAAAGTATCTTTTTCATGTTGGGTGAGTTACGGTAGTTTGTGCTTCTGTAGGAAATTATTTCATCTAACGTAAGAAATTACATGTATAGAGACATTTTCAGTACTCGCTCATTAACTTCTTCATGTCTGTTAAGCCTTATATGAAGAAAGAAGGGGACATACTGTTGTCAGGTTCAAGTACTGGGAAAAAAATCTTGTAATTCTGGCTACATAAAAGGTAAACAGCATGTTGTCTCATGATTAACAGAACCTCAGTTTTCTCATACTTCCTGAGAATTTGAACAGATAAAAATTCTTGGAACATATCCGAACTTTTATTTACCTTGTGAAAATCTGCATATGAAATCTTTAACACTTTTCTCCTCCAACCCCAGCCCCCAGAGTAGTCAACTTGAGGTCTTCTGACTTCAGAATATTTAAATAATATTCAGAATATTTCTGCCGGTGTTACTTCTAAAGTATAAACATGCAAGACAACTTTCTTTATATGGCCTTTGTCTACCTGAATTTTCTTCTCTTTTGTGTCTCCACCAGCACAGCAGATACACTTGGGGAATTTTTAGTTTCTTAAAGGAGCAAGGCTCCTTCTTGTGAAAGGACTTTCACCTCAAGGTTATTCGCTCTAAGTAAAGTGATATTTCACTCTGATTAATCAGTTTGATTATTGCTCAATCTTTGTAAAAGCTCAAATATAATTACCTTTGTCTGATCTCATTTTTTAATATTTTCCTCACTCCATCATCAAGTCCATTAGCAAGGTCTGCTCCAAAATACATCCACAATCTGTCCATTTCTCACTCTTCCCAACACTATCTACTAATCAAACCAGCCTCATTTCTTTCCTGGTCTGATGAATCTGTTTTGATTTTTGTCCCTGAGAAAGACAATTGTACCATTTATAGTAATTTGGTTTTTGATTGTGTTTAAAAGAATGGCTGGTTATATTATTCCACTGATTTAAATCATTCCAATAGCTTTTCATTGGATAAAATAATATCCAAAATTTTTTCATGGCTCACCTCGTCATATATAATCTGGCCACCATCTCCCTTGTGGATTTCCTCTACAAATATTCCTTTATTGTAGTTAAACAATTTGACTGCCCCTGGAACACAACAGTATTGTTCAAACTTAGGACTATTATACCTCCTCTTCAGACTGCCAGTAACATTATTCCTCCAGATTGTTACATGGCTGACTTGTCCATACAATTAGGACAGCTGGTCACATGTCACTTCCCCAGGGACCTTCCCAGATGGCACTATCTAAAATAGTGCCTCCCCCTATCATGCAGAAAGCTCTATTTTACTGTGTTTTATTTTGTTAATTCAATAAAGTACAACTTACAATTTTACTATTTATTTTTCTCTTATAATCATCTGCCTCCCGCCCCCAATGGATCATTTATTTGACAGGGCTATTGTCTGTTTTTGTCATTCCTATGTCTCACCATTTGCATTCATTCAAAAATATTTATTGAGCTCCTGGCAAAAGATAGTTTATCAGTAAATAATTTTGAAAAAGGGAATGAATCCCCCTAAATATTTATAATATTTCTATATTTACCTTAAGCAAAATACTTAAAAGAGAAACACTATCATATTCCTTTTATTGATGATAAGCCTAGCAGAATCAAGGTTTATAATAAATCAATTCTATCAGATAAAACATATGGAAACGTTCCACTCTGCTTAGAAACAGCATAATTCACTTCAGTTTTCTTTTATTCTTAATTAGCTAGTCAATTAATTAGTCATAGATTTAAAATGAGTCATAGATTTAAAATGAGAAAACCAGAGATTATGATTATTTAGAGAAATTAAAAATTATTAGTCAAAATAGAATATTAGACTGAATGAGAATAATTTAATAAAATTAAGTAGCAATTCTATTCATGATTTCTACATTGATTATAGTAAAATTGATTTTACAAACCAAATACTTAACATGTATATGACAATAAACAATATGAAATAAAAGAAAATAACTATTTAAAAATTACCACTTTAGAAATTTATATAAAAAACCTAAAACCATACTTTTGAAAGCTTTTATCAAATAAAACATTTTTCTTGTGAAAGGGACAATGTATTACATTTTCATAAACTGAGATTTAAATTTCAATTATATGTCTTTTGCTAGGTATTTTGTTCAATGATTTTTCACCTGTGGGGCAAAAAAATAGCAAGGTATTCTTGCTACTACAATGCTTCAGCCTTTTTTAAAAAAATAAATACATATCAGCTTCATTTCTTCATAAAATTCAGTTAGAAATCATCTGTAAGTCAAATATTTTCTTACACTATATTATTTTTATTTGATTCCATAAAATTTTGAGTTGTCTTTCCTACTCTGCATGTTGCTCTGAAAATATAAAAATCACATAGGAACTGTAAAATTTAAACTTTTTGACAATATGCTATTTCATGAATCCCCTTAGGCAAGAGAGAAAATGTACAATCAGTCCAAGATGTATGTATTAATGTATTGTATTTTTGTATTAAGATCACTATACAGATAATTTTCATATCATTTGGATTCCTATCATATTGCATATTTAAAGACAGATTACATTTTGTGATATAAAAACACATAGTATGAAGATGTGACTGAATCCATTTATTCTTATTAAATATGTAGTGTATATATTTCAAAATACATAGGATGTAGATAAAAGAATTAAATAAGACAACACAAAATACCTATCACATTTTTGTTGATGATATTAACCTTTTAAAAAAGCATTTGGAGATCAACATACATTAGGATAAATATCAATAAAATTATTAAAAGTAAACACATGTCCTCAATAAATTATGATTAGCATATAGGGAAAAGCAAGTTTAGTTAATATGTCATCTGTTTTTGAGGATGAGGGGAGTAAAAAACCACATAAATTACATTTAGTTCACATACTGATTGTAGTTTTGTTTTAAATATACACTGAATCTAAAGTAACTTTATGTTAACTCTTTGAGCAGGTCAGAAGAGCACTTGGTTAGCAAAAATTACCAACCTTAGGAAGAAAGTAATTGGAGCCTTCCTCTTCTTTATTCTGATTGCATCATAGTATAAAAATCTAGTAAAAAAAATGAGGAAATGCCACTTAATCAGTTGATGAAGGATGTTTCAATTTGATACCCAACCTATACAAAATTGATACAAGAAAAGAAAAATTTAGGCCATTCTCACTTTTATGTTTAGCAAACTCTAAATTAAATATTAAAAAATTGAATCCAACAATGTGTGAAAAGTAAAAATCTAACAAAATGACCAAGAAAGATTTATTTTGAAATTTGCTAATAGTTAAATATTAGAAAGATCTATTTATATAATTCATCATTCTAAAAAGTGACAGGAGGGGAAACCTTATGATGAACTGAATGTATTCATCAGATAAGAGCACTTAATAAAATGTAATACACTCTACTGTGTATGGTTCTACTTGACATACATAGTTCTACTTAAAGAAATCACCTTTGGGGAAATAGCCAGGGTGGGCAGCCCTGCTTGAAAACAGGAAGGAATAGGCAATAAGAATAGCATAATAAATTATTATTTAATTTGTGACACAGAGTTGATCTATTTCAAGAGTACGCCAATACTCAAGCCTTCCCCCACTTCAAACAGGCACTTTGAGGGAGGGATAAGAGAATGGACTCAGGACTCAGAGCTAATGACAGCTTAGTTGACATCACCTACATCTATTCCAAGAAGACAAATGTCCAGGCCACAAGAATATCTTGTCAAGGGACAAAGGAGTGCAGTCAAAGGAGAGCTGGATGTCATATACTTACCTAAAACTGAAGTCCAATCTGTAGGTTTATCTTCCATTTTTCACATTCTTGTTGAAAATGTTTAATTTTTTAAATCTTGTGGATGTGCTTGAAAAAATATTAACAAATTAACATTGTTTATTTTATGGTTATCTATGTACACACAGTTTTGCTAACCTAATATTTTCATTTATTATTACATTGTTATAATTTTTCATTTTTGTCTACGTTTGCACTGTTTTTTAAACTAAGTACAATTCCATTGTGTGGACATGTTATAATTGATTTACATATTCCTATTTTTATTAGTACTTCTGTGGTTCACCGTCTTGTGGTTCTGTTTAAAATATACATGCATACATAAGTTTGCAAACTTACTACATTTTTAAGATAATTTATTGGATTCATTTATATTTCCACAAAATTCATGTTAATCTCTTTTCTTTTTATATCTGTATGCTACAATTATTTCCATAAAATCTAGGCAACATTTGCATTTTAATTTATAATCACTGCAACCTGGATGAGAGAAAACTCTTATTCTGCATATCTTAGGTTACCAGTAATACCTAACATATATCAGTTGCTTACTGGCAATTTAGAATTATTCTTTGTACATTAGATGTTAATAAACTTCATCTGTTTTTCTATTAAGGTATGTATCTTTCTATGTGTGCATTGTAAAGTTAAACTTACTATTACTATGTGACATTCACAGTATTGGGTAAGCAGTTTAAATATACACAAGTTAAGTTTAATTACATATCAAGACTATTTAGAGGTACATTGGTATATTAAGGATTATAAATTTTTTATTACATATTTTAAATTTTCCCTATTCACTCACTTGCCTTCAAACTTGTAAAGTTTATATTTCAGATTTTCCAACTCTTTGGTAGTTTGAAGCTTTAAATGTTTGACAGATCCGTTTGGAATAAGGTTATGGCTGGTATCCAGGATGGCCTCCTATGCTTGTGCAGACTGCGCAAGGCTCAACTACCGAGAGGATGCCAAAGAACAATATTCAGGATGCTCTCCAGAGGAATGAAAAGTGGAGACCACATTCTTCTTATTCTAAAATCTTTAGTCAGTACTTAAATAATATTTTTTTCCAATAAGATGATGAGTTTTTTATGCCTTTTGCCTGGAAGCAAAACTAGGGAAAATTAAAGTACAAAAATAAATACTACTTACATTAATGGACATTCCACTGAAAATAAAAATAACAAAAATAATGTATATAAATAAAAATCCATTAAAAGCACAAAACAATGGCACTTTTATGAGAAAAAGCTGTGAACATTAAAAAATGTGTAAAGCATATAAGCTTTTATCTTTAAATTTAAAAAATGCATTTAGGATTCTCACCTTTAAAGCTAGTTTTAACTTCTTCTAAAACATATTATTTGCTTTAGCTATTTTGCATTATTTTAGTTAACAAAACTTTTGGCATTGTTAAAAGTTCAGAAATAAGAGAATAAAAAAACCAATGCATTTTCAAAGTAGTAATCAGTAAATGTTATTGTGTATACACCAAAAAGTTTATAAACCAGGAGCACTCAAATCAAACCATAGAATAAGGTCCAGGGATACATTATAAAGCAGTTTGATATATGAAGAAGCAGTGGTTGTTTATTAATCACAGTCATTGATAATAATATTAGAACTTTCTTTATGAATAGAGAATTGGTCAGTGGTCACTTCAAGTCAACCTTGAGAATAGGTTCAAGATCTGCTTATGATTTTGAGAAGCATTAGTCTTGCAAAATAAGCTAAATAAAGCTTTATTTTTACAACTAAACTGGTTTTGTCTGCTCAGGGAATTTTCAAGGTTGGTCTCCATTGTTTTTATTTTAACAGCATCTATCTTTCTTACTTGAAATACCTATAACTGTATGAATAAGCTGTATCCTGAGTTCTCAGAATGATAAAGCACAATTTATCATATTTAAACTATATTGTTATACTTCCCCTACAAATAAAAATTTGGTAACTCAGACATGATTGAAAATTAAGACTTTGCTCATTGAAAAATTAAGACTTTACTCGTCAGTCTTTAATTCCACTTTTATCATATGCCATCTTTTCATTCTCTGCTTTTTGTTTTTAGACTTTGCATAAAATTTATCCCCTGTTTTTAGTTATAGGGGTAATAGTTTACTTATCTTGTATTATGCAGTATTATAGGAATATAAACATACACATTTGTGATCAACTTAATATTCCATTTAAGACTATTAATATATTAATTCACTTTTATTGTCAAATCCATAGTATCATGATTCTCTATAAATTGCAATGTATTATTCCTCTTCCAATATTTGTTAGCTATAGCTAAAATCTTAGTACAGATTATTATTACTAAGTCCCTATACTCTATGTAATATCTTTTAAAAATAATTGTCATCTTTTAGATTTAGATGTACAATTGTATAAAGCATAGATTTTTACACTATATTAAAAAAGTTTTCTGTTCTTTGAAAAATAACATTATACCAGTTAAGTGTTTGCCTGCTTCAGTCTTACTCTATTTCCCAATAGTCTCCTTACCTATGAACACAATGATCATAAAGAAACATTATTCCTGATTAAATAAACAAACACAAAAAATCTACTCATTATGTTGTTCTGATTATTTATGTAAGTGCAATACACAGAATATCAGCCATATATTCTTCCTTAAGTTTTCTTTGCAAATCTAGCCATAAATTTAACTACTAAATTCTATCTTAAAGAAGATTTCAAAAGGAAATATCTTAAAGATTTCAAAAGGATCAGACTTGAAAAAGCCTTTGATATTTGATTTTGATTTTTTTTTTTTTTGCTAAGATATTTGCTAAGAAACCAATTGTAAGACACTCTAACAGCTTTCAACTTCAATATCTATAAATTTGGGTGAATTTCTCTCTTTTCAATATCTCCAAAGTTCATTAACATTCCTGACCTACCAAGACATGACCTTCCCTACTTCCTGTCAAGCTGGGCCCCTGTAATGCATGTAATCAGCCAGTTTTCCTTAGAGGCCTTAGGGGCATTAACTCCACAAGTACAGTAAACCTTTACCCCTTATAAGTGGTCTTTTGTATCTGATTAAATGAACCTTCTCAAGGTAAGATCTCAGTTACACAGTTGATTTGTCTTAATATATCTTAGTAAATATACAGATGAATGCTTATTGAACATCTGCAGCTAAGTACATTTCCATTAAAAGTAAGATTAGTAAGTTTCTGAATACTTGGTGGTCATAAAAAATGAGATAACATTTTAAAAATGTTTATTTTAGTATATACAGCTAGGGTTTAATGTGTGTTTGAGTTACCAAAAGCTTGAGATGGGAGAAAAATGGATTCCTTATAAATTCATGAAAAAGAACATTAAATTAATCTCTATTTCAAATACCACAATAAATTTTCCTTCACAGTTCATTCCATCCTATATAATTAATACTTATTTCATTACATCTTGGGTGAGCAGCCTGCTCTCATGAAGCCTTCCAGACTAAAAAGAGTTCTGGAAATCCTAACTCAGTCCACAGGTACAGTTCTGAAAGTTTTTAAGTGATATGACCTCAGAAGCCTATATCCAAGAATCTATTCTTTGAAGTTACAGTAATTTTAAATACCCAATGCAATCCTTTTTTTCACAAGGCTCTAAGACCTTCCTTGTTGTTGAGAACACAAACACAAAGTTAACATAATGGAAGAGAGCAAAATTTTCTTTCAAGGTGCATATCTAACTATCACATAGACACTTTCTGTCAGTGTTTACCTTGAGATAAAAACATATTATTGACAATAAGGGCAATGAAATCTTTAGGGACTTCAAAAAAACATAGACTTCCTGAAATATTTATATAAACAATATTTTACCTACACAAATTTGACCTCGAATAGGCTGATTTGATCACCTCTTCCAATCTGACAATGCTCCCCATGAGACTCTTACAGTAGTAAACACCAATCATATTTCAATAATCTTCTTAGAAGTTCAAAAAACAATTGTGATTTTCCAAAGGCCTTATAGGCCATCTCAATAGTTTTGGTGTAAAGAATATTCTGTTTTTGTAATCAGGAGCAGTTTTAGGAAAGAACATTTATAAAAAGTTGTCAGAGGAGAATTACACACTTAATTAAATATGATAATGACACTTTGTTGATTTGTGAATTTTTGAAATGAAGTGATAATAAATCGTTTAAAAATAAGCATGACGATTGAAAGGACCTTAGCTTTCTGTAAGTGAGAAATCATTGTTTTTGCTTTTATTCTTGAGTAATCAAGAATAAAGTCAACATAAAGAACAAAAATGTATTCTAAGACAAAGAATCATTTCTAACAATACAGATTACACATATGGGAAGAAAATTCTTTCATATTGTAGTCAGAGTTATTCATCAGTAAATCAAAGAAGCAAGCCTACGTAGTCTGAATGAAATTTGCTTGTTTTTAAAACAATTTATTGTTTTTTTATAAACACAATATTCTAAGCAAGCAAATAAAATTCACTTTCCAAGTTTCATCCTTTAATATTTCATACTATGAAACAAACTAATATTTTAGGTGAGCAATTCTTCCTGAGAGGTATTATGAATTCAAAACTATTTTCACAATAATACCAAAATGTTATTTTTGTTAAAATACATTATGTTCATCATTGTTATCTTCAGATGAATTGACAAATATATATTTAAAATATTTTACAGTTCACATTTTCATCATAGTAAGCACTGATTGGCTAAAAGTCACATAAACAGAAGCTCTCTAGGGACTTCAATAAATCCAAAAGTGTAAAGACGGCTAGAGACTAAAAAAGTCTATATGAATGCTATAGAATGCTATAGAATGAACTTCTCTTTTTCCTCGAAAAACAAAAGTATGTGCATAAAATTGTATTCCTCTGTCACTACTGTTCCTAATATAGACTTAGCTATTCATATTAATTAACTTCAGCTAAAGTAACTAACTTCTATTTTACAGAGAAAACTGGGGAATGAGGATGAACTATTAAAAACTGTCTGGCACACACAAACATTTAGCAGACTATCAAAGTGGTGAGCACACATAACACAAAATATACAGCCACACACATCCCTTTTTCATCTTCTTAAAGTCACAAAAATAAACAGTAATATGATACAAAGATATAATCTCTGCATAGAATACAAAAATAAGAAATCAAAGTATTTATAAGCTTGCATTTATACTTTATACTCAATGTTTCAGAATTCTCTCCTTTTAAGAAATTATCTACTAGTGATTGCCCATCAATTTTTAAAAATTATCCATAATAATGAATTAAAATCAATTTTTATGCCAGTCTAAGGTTTTAAGTTACTTAAGTTACTTAGAAATTATCATCATTCTTAATTAATATGAGCTAAAATATAGACACAAAACTCAACAAAAAAGACTAACAAATTAGATTTTCTGCCATCTCTCAGCCAACAGAAAACAGATATTTATTGTTCATCTACAGAAATCATCAAATGATCAGACCATATAAGCAAGTACCCAATCATTGTTGCAAAAGTGGGGAATAATTTATTGAATGTTAGCAAATGAGAAATAAAAGTAAATCATAGAATCAGAGGAAATATCAAATAGAAAAAACCTGGAGAACGAAGGTAACCCACATTTTGTTCTATCGCAGCTTTTTATTTCATCTCTAGAAGCCAGGATAAGATTTATTTGGATTTTAGTTATCTGAGTCTCACTGCTCTGACAGTGTAATTTATCGGGCTCTTTCAGGTGAATCCACTGCACAGTTTGGTGCATGACCTCCAAACTGTTCAAGAATAAATCTAACAAGGAGGCAAAAATCATTATTCTCTAATGAATATTAAGTGGCAGTGTCAAATTCTAACATATTAATTAATGAGGGAGCCAGTAAGATGATGCAACTGGTTCCCCATTTGTTTTCAAACCATTAGAAGAGAGGCAGCTCTTAGGTGTGTGTGAGAGAGAGTTTTTGTTATGTTTTATTTTTATTTGTTTAATACTGCCTATGAGCTTGTAATTTTTCATTTATGTTTAAACATCAGACTATCTTTAGGTTGTGTTATTTAATTATATTTTCATTGACTTCCTAACAAACTTGTCAATCACACACAAATTCTTAATTTACACAAAATAATTTTCTCCTACTGTAGTATTGATTATGGATTTTCACATTTTTTAATTAAACTTCCTTGAAGAGCAACATTTGGCTGAATGCTCCCTCTCTTTTCAATTTCTCTCACTTTATATTTTTGTCTTCACACTCTTTATTTCGTTTTTCCTATTTCCTATGCCAGCATCATTTTTTTTATTAATGTATCATTGATAAACAATCCTATGCTCATATACAATCCTATGCTCAGGTTACACATTCCCCCCTATTATCAAGTCCCAACCACATACTCCATTACAATCACTGTCCATCAACATAATAAGATGTTATAGAGTCACTACTTGTGTTCTCTGTGCTATACTTCCTTCCTAGTGCCTCCCCAAATTATGTGGGTTAATCATAATACCCCTTAATCCCCTTATCTCTCCCTTCCCACCCATCCTACCCAGTCCCTTTCCCTTTGGTAACTGTTAGTCCATTCTTGGGTTCTGTGAGTCTGCTGTTGTTTACTTCCTTCAAAAGGAGGATGGGTATTATATCTTCTCTAAATGTCTGATAAAATTCAGTGGTGAAGCCATCTGGTTTGGTAGTTTAGTTCTTATGTAGTTTTTTGATTACTGATTCAATTTTATTGCTGATAATTGGTGTGTTCATATTTTCTATTTCTTCCTTGGTCAGTCTTGGAAGGTTGTAGTCTTCTAGAAAGTTGTCCATTTCTTCTAGGTTATACAATTTGTTAGCATATAATTTTTCATAGTACTCTCTAATAATTCTTTGTATTTCAGTAGAGTCAGTGATTTCCTTTCTTATTTCTGATTCTATTTATGTGTATAGACTCTCTTCTTTTCTTGATAAGTCTGCCTGTGTCATCATTTTTATGTTTTAAAAACTGTGGTACAAATTTTTTATATGATACTTTTCTTGCATTCATTTCTGTAGTTCAATTGTCTCGCTTTTGTTTTGTTTCTATTATTCATAGTATTTTGTTCTCATCAATTATTTTTTTGTTATTGCAGAATATATGCTAAATATTCCAATTTCACAACACTAGGATCCTGTGCTACCTAATTTTAAGAAGTGTTGTATTCCTAAATCTCCAGGATGTTCTTGATTTTCCTTTTCATTGCAAAATGTTTTACCTAATAATTTTTACCATTGTTCAATCTTTAGTAAACTACAAAATTTCTAAACTTATTCTGTGACTAGATAAGACAATAAGATTTTTTGGGTTTTCTTCCTTAATTCTATATCCAAATTTCTACCATGTCATTTCCAGTTTATGGATTCTATCAGAAATTGAATGCCTCCACATATCTGGAATTGTACTTCTTTTCTACTTTTTTTGCCTGATTATCTTTTAATGCATGTAGTTCCTTGGACATTAGACATTTTTTTAGATGGCTTTTGTCATGAGTCAAAGTCTTGGTATGTTAGTATCTAAAGCTTGGATGTCCGTATTATTGTTTGTTTTTTTCACTGTTATTCTTTTAAGTAAAGGTTTTTTTCAACATTAAGTTAAACTTAAGTTTGTCATTTTTTAATTATTACACATAATTTTTTATATTTAAAATATTAATTTTATGAAGGTAAGCTCTTTAGTTTACTGTTATGATACTGATATATACTATCCATGCTATAAAAATTGTTATATATTTATCAGAGACACATTCCTGTCCAGAGTACTTACACCACTGACTTCACCCTTATTATTTATCACCATAGATTTATTTTTATTTTTTTTTATTTTGGTATCATTAATCTACAATTACATGAAGAACATTATGTTTACTAGGCTCCCCCCTTCACCAAGTCCCTCACATATACCCCTTCACAGTCACTGTTCATGAGCGTAGTAAGATGCTATAAAATCACTAATTGTCTTCTCTGTTTTGCACAGCCCTCCCCGTGCCCCCAACCACACTATACATGCTAATCATAATGCCCCCTTTCTTTATCCCCGCCCTTGTCCCTCTCCTCCCACCCATCCTCCCTAGTACCTTTCCCTTTAGTAACTATTAGTTCATTCTTCGGTTCTGTGATTCTGCTGCTGTATGTGGAGTATCACTATAGATTTTATCACTTTTGTGTACTTAGATCAGATTATAATATTAATTTTGTAGCAACAAACTACATTACAGGCACAGTTAGCTGTAGCAGAGACAGACATATTTTGGGATACAACCATTTCAAAAATCAGTTTGATTTTCTTCTAGTCAGTGAAAGACAAATACTAAAGAAATGATGAAACATACTAATGAAAGCAATATAATTACATTAATTATGTATTTTGAATTTAATGAGACTTTGAGTCTATCTTATAGTGACAGAATGGTATAACTTTAGAAAAATTAATTATGGGGAGAAATTAGTAGATATTTATAAAAATAAAACATATTACAAGAAATATTTTCTGGATGGTCTTGAGCCTAATGCAAATATATAAATAATTCTCTAAACCTTATTATAAAGTATTGCATTATAGGCAGTAAACTTGTTATTTAAATTATTTTAGTCAGGAAATAATACATTTTAATTTAATACCTATTGGTTGGATGGTCCTATTATAGATATTGAGAATATAAAGAAGATTAAATTATAATCCATGTCCTTGAAAAGTCCACACTATAATTGCTGAGAAAATCATGTTTTAAAAGGTCACTGGGCATTGTGAGTTTATACAGATATGCATTGTGTTTTATTGAAACAAATAAATCCAATTCTTCTGAAACAGTAAGAGGTTTGGTAAGCATGGCGATTCACTGCTGAAAATGCAGTCCTCCATGAAGAAGAAAGGGCAGTCAGGGGTAAGAGTATGGTTTCTGAAGTCAGAAAGAGAGTTCAATCAAAGGTCTAACATCTTATATAAGAAACGATAATCACATTACATAACATTTCTGATGGTCTGTCCTCTGACAATGTTGGAATAATAATAGCATACATAAAATACAGTTTGATGATTAAATAAAAATTCCACATAAGCTTCTAATTCATATTTTAAATATATTAAGTACCCACTAAATCACAACCTTAAAATGTATTATTGAAGAAAGCCAAATTCAGTGAAGAAATAATAAGAATGGAAGATTTCTACTACTTTATTTTGTTCTTTCTTTCTCTCTCTACTCAATAGGATACAGAATATTAATATTGCTTTTAAAACACTAATAAGAAATCAATACATACTTTCTAGTCTATAATTTTTTCCAAATGATTTATGAGGAAGAATAAAAGTGGGCAATCATAGGATTCTCACTACAAAAATTTTTCTTTACCATCCTAAATAACAAGAGTTATTGGAAAAGCTAAGTTTAAAATGTCACCAATTATAATTAAGCACATAAATTTTAAGATAGCAAATTTACATTCTGTGTATTTTACAGCAATAGAAGAGATTAGTATAACTAATCTCAACTATCATAATGACAGAATATATGAATTTAAAAAGTATATAAATGAGAAGTAATAAATGCATTATTCTTAAGGTTATCTCTAAGTAGAATACTTTCTCAATGATGTAGAATATAATTTATATTTTGTGAAACTGATGGAAAAATGTTTTAAACTTTTGAGATATTTTCTATTAAATTATTTAGTCATTCAAAAATTATATATTGGAACCTGGAGTTTGGTATTTAGGACTTAATGATGACCAAGTTAGACACAGTGTTTGGTGCATGCCCTCTTTTAGAATAAACAAAACACCCAAAGAGAAATGATGAGGGCAATAAAGATTACTATACATGGGTCTATCATTCCACCTAGGTAGTTCCAGAAAAGAGGTGTTTGGAGAAGATGAGATTTTAACAGTGATAAGACACCAAAAGAATTCTAGTGGTGTGGCCTGGTGAAGGGGAGGGTATCAGTATAGTTTTCTAATAATTGGGGACAGCACATTTTAAGATCAAACAAATATGTCTAATTATTGGAATACAGAATCCAAGGAAGTGGTAAGAGACCAGGCTCAGAGAAAAGATCTGGGAAAGTTTGACAATGTCATAAAGAACTAGAATTTAAGAATTTATTTTTATTTATTATTAAACACTTATTGTTAAATAAAACATTTTTACTTTTTACTGTAAATCAATGCTACTTCAGATAAATTGTTTCTATGGACAGTTATACACACACACAAAAAAGGTTTAAGCCATGAATTTAAGGTCACCTACAAAGCTCTCAGAAACACAGTATACCCAAACCTAATTACATTATCTGGCAAGGGATAAAATAGCACAAACACATGTGTTTTGAAATCACTTATATGTCAGTGTTAATTTTGACCTCATTTTGATAAACAGTAACAACTATATTATAGGATGTTTGGCTCCATCTCACATAACTTATGACCAAGGACCTGAGGCAGCAATTGAGTAGAACCATTTTGTTTACAATTGGCACACATCAAAACAACCTTGTTAGAGCCATATTACCACAGGGGCAAAACATGACTTTGAACTCTACAACTCTACCATCAGAGAAAAAAAACTTGTTTATATATTCCACTTTTTGGTGAAAATACAGTGTGCCATGCCGATTCTATTACAGAACCAGTTCATTTTACTCAACTAGTAGAGAAATAACATTTGTTTTATGTTTTAAGGAAGATTTTCTTCAATCTTCAACTTTATAAAATGGACAGAACTTAATAATTAACTTTCAAATTATAATGAGTAAATGTATATTTAGCATTTGTACTTAAATTACTATATTGAAAATAGTGATGACTTCACAACAAACTAAATTTATATAATAAATATAAAATGCATCTAAGAGAAATACAGATAATTAAAATAAAAATCAGTATTAGGAAAATTTATTTGAAGAACAACAGATCCTATCTAAATAAAAAAACTTTACAACTTACTTTGTAGTTATAAAATCATCAGCTCATGTTACAAAATTTGCCTATTAATAAAGTTTCAAATAGGTAAGTTATCCAAATTTATGAACTGGCAAAAAGAATTAACTATATAAGCGTTTATGTATGAATCCTACTAAATATAAGATTTGAACTGTGCACTATAAAATATAAGTACATAGGTTATTGTTATGGTATATATCACTTTTACTAATTCAAATTTATAAATACATAAATATAATTATAAATATATATATATGTAACAAAGGAAGATCTCAATACATGACTTATTCATACTTAGAAATAATTTTACTATACTATATATTCACTAGGCAAAATTATAAAGATTAAAATTATAGTTGATGTTTAATTCCAATTGTTCTAATTTTAGATTGTTAATTTGATGAGATAGTGGGCATCCCTTAATTGCTGTTCAATTTTCCAAATGATAGGATTATGGACAGGATAAATTCAGTTAATCAAAAAGTCAAGGAAAATAAGAACTGGATAATGTTTTAGAAATTTTTATCAGTTTATTACTCTCATTTTTCAGTCCAAGAATTTACAAAAGATTGAGGTTGTTTAATATCACATAATCACTATAAATGCAGAACTGGGACTAGAACCCTATTGTGCTTTGTTTTGACTAATATTCTTCTTATCATTTATGATTATTTTAAAATTTTTATTAGTATATTAATTTAATAGAATTCTAACCAAAATCCCAGCAGACGTTTTGAAACATCAAAAATTAATTTTAAAATGTATCTGAGAGGGCAAGCATGAACAAAGAATGAATATTTTAATAATCACATACATGGATTTATAGGACTAAGAATCATAATATAGCATCATTATAAATATATAAAATAGAATCAAGTGGTCAGTGTAATAAGTATCTATAAGTATACTAAAGTATAAATATGTATGAATATATAAAAATAATAGTATATATTAAATATATATTATAAATTATAAACAAATGGTATCCATTTGGAAAAAATACTATTCCTACCATACATACCAATATAATACTTACATTTTTTGCAGATCAAGAGGGGAGTAAAATCTTTCTTAATGAAGACTCAATACCCAGAAACTTTTAAGGACAGGACTAATAAATTATAAAATCCAAAATGAAGTCATTTGTTCAGAAAAGTCACTACATACAAAAGTTAAAAGATAAGCCATAGACTATGGAAGCTAGTTTTATATACCATGCCCTGCCTCTGAAGCTTTGGTTAGGAGGATTGAATCATTTTACCAATAGGTTGTTTCAATAACTTATTTTCCTGCTAGGTCTAAACACTCCTTCTGGGCTGGCTACATGTCTACCTGGAAGCACTGAATTTCTTTGCGCCTCCATATTTTGCACTCAATGATATAAATATTTCTTGCATTCATTCCTTTGCAAATTGCCACTTTCTTCAGATATGGTACTCAGATTAATCACTCAGACAGTTGCCTTAAGATACTCTTCTACTAATTGCTTCTTGGACCTCTGAAGTTGGGGGCTACTATAAAGACCTCAATTTCTAATGTAGTCCTTTCTAGCAGTTGCGTTCATTTTGCTTTCTATCCTTGAGAAATTCAGCCAAATTATGTCTTTAAGGATACACTTCTCACTTACTTTTCTATTTTAGTACTGATTATTTGTTTAAAATTTACTTTTTGTCATTTCTATACTCTATTAAAAATGTGAAGTTATATGCATTTCATCAACCCTCGATAAATTTCAAGCTTTTGGACTTCAGAAAAATTATTTTTCTTTGAAAATAAATGGGCAGAAGCAATAATGGAAGACATGACAGAAAGCATTGGAAACTTAGTAACTTAAAAAATAAAATAACAGAGGATCAGGTAGTACAAATTGCTCTAATGATGGGATGTATTTTTTCCAAAAGACTTAATTAGAAGAAGTTAATGTATCTATTATATAATATATTATGCAATGTATTTTTCAAATATAGCTTATATAGTATTTTCCTTTTTAATTGTAACTAAGGAACTAAAGCAAAATCCAAAATATTTCTTATGTTTAATATGCTGTCTCTTATAGTATGTATTAAAATTATATGAATATTTCTATTATATAAAACATCTTCCTGCAGACTTAGTAGCCTACACTAGGCTAGCCTTGTTCTTCTGGTTTAGGTGTTTTCATATGTTAAACTGAATAGCCTTGCCTTCTAAATTGTATCAAATATGCTTCTAATATAACAATAATTGTGTTACATTTATAATTCTTAGAAAAATAAATCATTACTTAGTGCTTTTATTTCTTAAAATGAATTATGATGCTTTTTGGATATCCTTTACATTCATGACATATATATTGTCTGTTTACTCTGGCATACATAAAAACAATAATTTAATAATAAACTATATCATTTAAATAATAAATATTATAGCACTCTAGATGGACATTTAAGCAAATACCAAAAGAACAGATATAGCAAGTATTTACACAAACACTCTGGATAGATTCTATACTGCTATAGTCAGAAGTCATACTAAGCTAACTTGTGTAAGATTAATGGGAATAAAAGGAGATAACATTGCAAGAAGAAACTTCTGTGGGACTGAGACCCATATTTTTCTTCATTCCCTTGGTTTTGTTTTTAATGTAAAGTAATATATGTATTTGAGTTCAACACACATACCCACAGACATTTTAAACTACTAATGTCTGATTCATTTTGTAATATCACATTTTATTAATTCAAAATTGATATATAGTGTTTTCAATATTGTGAATAGGGTTAAATTGTCATTATTGATCATAATTGTGAAATTTGTTATCTGAATTATATCACAGTTTAAAATATTGAGTTGCTTAAGTGACTTAAGCAATAATATATATATATATATAATTTTATAAGATTGCATATGTACATAAATTTCATATAAAGTTACATGAAATCAAACTAGGACTTTTTGTGTCCTATAAAATGCTCAAAGAAAATTACTTAGGAATCTGAATCATCAATATACAATGTTTATTCTTTATGAATACCCCTAGGCAATTGGCACTGGATTGAACTCATAACAATGTTAGGAAAGAAATGCCATTCTGATCACTAAAAAGTGATTCACAATTCCAAAAAATCACTAGTACTATATATCACTCAGCATCATAATTCTGTTTTGTCCTGATAAACTTCACCAAATACCAATCTCTCTCTCTGGATGTGAGATTGATTGAACATTTCATTCAATGCAAATATGAGTCTCATTAAAATTGAGTGTTTCTGTTAAATAAAATGTTTTCTTCTTACAGAATGAGTAGTCCATTAAAACTAGAAGAGGGCTCTCTTAATCATTTCAATTACACACTTTGTCACTTGAAAAAAATCAGTTATAAATTTAAGATTAAAAACAATTGAAAGTGTATCATATCAATACTGTATTTAAAAAGCAAACTTTTATCCTATCCATGACCCTACAAGATTACCAGATTAGAGAATTGTTGTCTTTTTAGGCAAAATTTTATCTGATAAATGTTATCGGTTGTGCTTGTGCCTCTGTATTTATACAGCTGATAACTATTTAAGAATTTGGGTAATGAATTCCTCCCAGAGACTAAGTATTTTGTCACAGTAAACCTCTTTTCCTCAAAAGTAATATTTTAAACCATTATTTATCAGACGTCCATAAATGGAGATCAGTCTAGAGTTGCCTCAGACTTTATTAGATAAAATCATGGTTGGGTTGCAAAGTCAGTATAGCCCATTTTGATGCTACTTTCTGAAAGGTTTATCATTGAATCAAAATACTGTATTTTCCCTACTGCTTTTGATATTTTTAATGTTTAATGTTCTCCTCTGCTGGGCTGTGTAATCTCTAAGGGAAACAAAGTTTCTGGCAAAAGGCTTAAACTACTGGTATAAGCATTCTGCATTCCATTTCTCATGGTGGTTCTCTTATGTATTTTATTCCTAATCCGCAACAGAGACACAGCCCAGGGTGTTACTATAGTGTTAAGCAATATTTGGTGAGTATAATAGTTTGTTTTCTAATGACTTTTTGGTCCCCATGATACTAGGTACCTGATGAGTAAGGAGTTTCACAATCCACTTCAAGTACAGGAATCAAGGATTGTTTTTGTCATGAAATGGTGAGCATTTGAGATTTTACCGGGCATGCAAGCTAACATCATGGATGCCTGTAGAAGACACGAGACTTCTGAGTCAGAGATGAAGAATAGTTAATTCTTTACAGCTGTCAGTCCAGAGAAAAGAAATCCCAGGGCAAAATACCTCTAAAAACTAAAATCAGTTGAAGGGAGAAATAAAATTTAAAACCCATTTATTTCTCACAAACTGCAGTCCCAGTCCGTCTTTCTTCTCTGCTCCAGCAGCAACCACACCAGCCTTCCCCTTCACCTCTCAGCTACAGATAAGCCCTCTGTTGCCCAGGTAATCACCAATTGATATGGAGATGAACTTGTCCACCCCTGAGGAAAGATGCAAATGCACTAAAGCCATACTTCTTTCCACCTCTGAATGCCTATTTACAAGCAGATACACTAAAGCCAGGCAAGATATTCTGGAAATGCTAGAATTTTACCCACAATTCACCCTTCCAGAAATCTCGCCTTAAACAATTTACTCGATCCCCCTCTTCTGACCAATCTAGTAACATGTAGTAGCTGTAAGATAAATTCCAATGTAAGATAAATTTCAATTGAAGTAAGCAGGCTAGGAGAGGCAACAAAGGGCTAGGCAGTTTATTTGAGTGCAATTCCCAGGTGATGTTCCTCAGTCTGAAACACAGGCCAGGGAAGTCACACACAGTCAGAGAGGTGGGGGCTTATAAGGGGTTTGGAGGGGGAGGATTGGGCAAGCTCTCCTAGGGGGTGTGTGGAGAGGTATGATTGGCTAAAGATGACATAATAGACAACTAGAAACTTTTTTTCCTTCTGAGAGGGAGGAAGCTTACATCTGGGTCTTAGGTGGCACATCAGAAGGATGGAATTCAAGAAGAGCTGTCCCCTTTCCATATAAGGCATGGACCTTGGGGTCTGGTATATTCTCCTTTTATGGTATCTCTCTGTTCTTTTTGGATGTCCTTGTTTTTCCTTCCTCCAGCCTAACATTCCAGCCTTTTGGTCATAATGAGCGATGACTCCATCTGGCTACTTCCGGCTGACAAGGGGTGGGTGGGGGGCAGTTCTTAGCATGTAGTTACATTGCTCTGACTGCAAATATCTTGCCTTGATTTCTCCAGAGGCTCTCATCTTATTCTGTCTAAGCTTATGGTCCCTGTTTCATTTTCTCATCTACAGATAGATACTCTAGCTGCTGCTAGGGAAAAGGGGTGACTACCGCTCTGGCTGCTTCATGCTGAGAGGTGCGCAGTAAAGGGTGCAGCTAGGTTTCTACCACTGGTCAGTTGAGAGGGCCTCGGAAGGTTGGTGCTTCTATTCTGGAAGGACAAACTTGATGAGATTAAGAATGCATGGCTGAATATGAGAACTAGAAATATGAAGAGTCTAATTAAGAATCATGGTCAGGTATCATGGGGAAACTAGAATTCTGGATCAAGTTTACATTTCAATGACTAGTATTAGGATTTAGTATATATATAAGACTGCATTATTGAAACAATACTTTTCTTTAAAATCACCCTCATTTTTATTAGAAGTAGCCGGATTAAGAAAATAATTAACAGTTGGCTTGGTTATTTGCATAAGTGCAGCAAGAAGAGTAATTGATTTCATAGGCTCTTTTAAATGTGCTTTGCTGGAACTTTTCTTAAGGAATTTCAGATTGGACTTTTAAAGGCCTTTCAAGGCTAGAAAGCCAAGTTAGACTTGCTATCAGGTTTTTCCTGTAGTACCTGTAGATTTGGGTGAATTCTTCTCTTCTTGAGGTCTCTGAGACTTTTTGAGGTTCTTGCAACTGCTAGGAAGTGACCTTCTTTACTCACCTGGTAAGGCTGCTGGGAACTTTGTAAGCAAAGTACCAGGCCAGCTCTTCCAAGGGGCTTTGTTGGCTCTATAAAGTCAATCTTAGTTCTTTAAAGCTCTCTGTTCATATCTGAGTTTACTCATGTGTCTCTCAAGTATGACATTCTAGTCAAAGCCTTGGTAGTATAACCTGTGGTTTTTAATTGGTCTTCTTACAAGGAAAGCAGATTCTTATTGAACTTAAGCAAATAAACATACTGCCATGAAATATAAATATAGTCACTGAGAGTTTTTAAATTCTGGAGGGATCAGGGAGAAAGATAAAGTTTCAATTCTGCTTATAAAGGCAGTCATTTACTAAACTGCTTTCAACTTAGGAGAAAAAGCTTAAAACACTTTATCGGCAACATTTGAAACAAAAAGCTACAAAATCATCTTCTTTAGATTACTTAATCTTATGTAAACAGTACCTGTTCTGCTGAAATCTAGTTCTTTACTAGTTTAGAAGTAATTAAACAGTGACTATAAATGAGGAAAGACTTACAAATGACAATGGTTAAAGATCTGATAAGAGCTTACTATAAGACAGTTGACATAAGGAAATTTGGATATTTCTGTAACCAAACATTTAGTAACAAAGTTTAGCATCATTCTCCTTCACAGTGCTTTTCAGGTAATTAAGCAGGTAAATATATATCAGATAAATAAGCTAAATTAGCCAAATATTTTCTCCAATGAGAAAAAGTTCCTCTGACATGTTCTAGGGGCCCTCTGGAAAATATCAGAGTTAACTAGAGGTAAAAGTACCTTTTTGAATTTTATTTTTATTTTGGCACTTGCTTAAATAGGATTCTAGGTTGCCATGAAGCAATACTTATCTATTTAACCAGACTGACAATGAAATACCTCAAAGGCAAATAAAGAAGGTTACACAGTTGTTAGCAAAGTTTAGCTTTTAGTCCTTTTAATATTAAGATCTCATTTTCTTAAACACTTCAACAACTCATTGAGACTTTAAGCATGAGAAACTGCTTTGATAAAACAATTAGAGAACTCTTTGCAATTTTTCAATATTAAGAGCAGACTAACAGTTAAGAAATCTTTGTCTTTTTTAACTGAAAACAAAATTATAATTTTGCTGTGTACTTGATACTGAGACTCATTTGCTTTAATTTTATATAGCATGACTATATTAAATTCTTCTACAAACTTTCTACACTTTTCTTTTTCACTTAGAGTTCTCTCTGTAAAAACAGCTGTACTTTAGAACAAAGTTATTTTTTTATCAAAAGACATACTCTTTAGGATGCAGAAATGTTTTACTTATTACTTTAAGTAGTTTTAATTAGAACTTAAAACCATTAGGTACCTTAATTTTTAGTGAACACTGAGAAGCAGGCTATTGTAAACTGTTACACTAGCATTCTTTAGATTGACAAATTTATGAACACATTTAATAATTTCTGTAACCATGAGCTTTACAGCACAGTCTCTCACTAAGCACAAAGTATATCAAGTATATCTTTTTAACTTAGCAAAACTTTAAGGTTTTAGGTTACTATAAAGATTCAGAGGCTGTAGGTCGGTATACACACTGCAACACACAATTAAAAAGGTGTTCACTTGCCACACTTATTTAGTTCACTCATTTGTAACAACTATGCTAGATTACCTTCAAGACCTACTGAATATTTGACAAAGCTAAGACTTTAAGCATTTTATTCTTAAAAAATTTAGCAGATAACATTAACTTAACTGACCTTACATAAACTTAGGCAGCTGATAACTACAAGGACATGCCCACCTCAGCCAAACTTAAATTAGCATTAATGCTTAACATTTTTTATCAGATTTTCTGGAAGTTTTAGAATGCCTAATTTTCACAAGCACTTGCTTTTAAATCAATTTTATTAATATTATCCGGAGGTAGAGAAATCTTTCATTTACATGCTTTGACACACAAACGTACAGACTGAGACACAACGTCTACAGTTAGCAATACTTCTTACACAAAAACATATACACAGACAGACAAACCGATATAAAGACTTGAGTCACTGATAGCCGTCCTCTCTTCAGCTTCTAGTTCCTGGCTTCTGGAACCAGAGGGTGGGAGGAGCCTGTTCTGGTGGGGGAAGAGGGTGGTGAAGGCAGAAGGAGAGGGGAAGGGGTGATGCAGCCACCGGAAGAGGAGAGCAGGACAATGGCATGGTCGAGAATGCAGGACTTTAAGATGGCAGCGACACGTGTGAAGACAAAGGACTTAAAGATGGTGGTGGAGAGAGGGGGAGGGGATTGCGAGCTGAGGGAGGCAGGCAACTGATGTCCTCTGGTGGATCTGAAAAGGAAGAAGGACTGGGCAGAGTAAGAGGCTGACAATCTTTAACTAGAGATTGGGTTAGGAGAACCTGAGTCAACATAAAGGTCTGGGTGGGAGCGCAAAGTCCAAAAAGCCTGCACATATGGAATTTCACTCTACTCTCTGCCCCAGTAGCAAGAATTAATCAAGTTGGTGAGGAGGCCAAAATTGAAAGTTCCCTCAGGGGGCCAGCGAGATTGATTGTCCAAGGGATACTGAGACCTGGCCTCAGAACAAAGAAAGACTAGCTTCCATTTGTGAACTTCCCAGGATAAATATAGAGTAGCCAAATTAGAAATGAGACACTGCAATGGGGTCTGAGCCTCTGGTTTTGAGGGCTGGTTCCCCATGTCTGTGTCACCCTCCCAACTAATCCCACTGAGAGGAGCACCCAGCGTCCCAAGCACACCAAGTCAGGGGAGACAACCTGGGAGCCTGGGTGAGGGACGTCTCCCACACCACAGGGCCAGGGACAGGCCGGATGTCTGCAGAGGGTGGGCTGGATGCCCATGTGGCCAGATGCCCCAACCTGGACGTAGCTATGATTTCTAACGGACCAGGTGAAGTGGAGTTAGGAAGGAAAACAGACTGGGGGAAACTGAGGGACTCACTGGAAAATAGTCCATGCAGCAGAGAGCAGGTTGAGGTCCCGGGTCGGGGAAGGAGGGGGCAGGGCTACCGGTGGCTGGTCAGGGCCCCATGCTCACGCTCTTTCCTGGGTTTTGGCACCAAATGTAAGATAAATTCCAATGTAAGATAAATTTCAACCGAAATAAGCAGGCGATGAGAGGCAACAAAGGGCTAGGCAGTTTATTTGAGCGCAATTCCCAGGTGATGTTCCTTGGTCTGAAACACAGGCCAGGGAAGTCACATCCCATCAGGGAGGTGGGGGCTTATAAGGGGTTAGGAGGTAGAAGAGTGAGCAAGCTATCCTAGGGGATGTGGAGAGGTATGATAGGCTAAAGGTTACATAATAGACAACTAGGAACTTTTTTCCTTCCAAGAGGGAGGAGGCTGACATCCGGGTCTTAGTTGGCACATCAGAGGATGGAATTCAGGAAGAGCTGTCCCCTTTCCATATAAGGCACGGATCTTGGGGTCTGGTCTGTTCTCCTTTTATAGTATCTCTCTGTTCTATTTGCATGTGTCCTTGTGTTTTCTTCCTCCAGCCTAACAATAGCAACAGCAATAAAATCTTGATAATCCTCAAGTCAGAGGATTCAACCTATGCAGATTAAGCAAATGTACTTAACAGCACAATCTCTCACTAAGCACAAAATACTTTTCTACATTTGTTTACTCATTCCTAACAATCATGCTAGATTGCTCACAAAACTTTTACCAAAGTCAAACCTCCCTTTAAACATTATTTTCTTAACAACAGCAATGCAATCATAATTCTCAAGCCAGAGGATTCAGCTAGGTTCAAAGTCCCATGCAGATTAATCCAAAGTTTGTCCATTCCAGTCATCACATGGCAGCTGCAGCCAGGGGGCGCATCCAGGACACAAAGACCATAGAAGCAAATAAGGCTAGCTTCCAGGCCTATTTCCCAAGGTGCCAGAAGAGCTATCCATTGTTGGTCCATGTGTTGAAATGTCTAGTGCCATGTCCATTTTACTCCTAATTGCTGCACCCATCCTTGCAACACATGTCCAATAAAGTAGGTCCCTGGATCTCTCTCAGTAACCAGCGACCGACAACAGGCTGCAGAGAGACGCTCTAGGCCCCTCTTGGTGGTTTGCTGATCTGCACAACATGCAGGGCACTCCTTCCGGTCTCGGCTGACTTCTACAAAAATGAAAGGCATGTCCCACCAACAGGCCCACATTGTCTTTTGCCTCATGTGTAACAAACACTGATGTAGCCATTGGGGCACATCAGAGGCAGGCTTTCCTTCTAGCCAGTGCATCTGGGCTAATGTGTCTGCTTCATCATTCCCTGGGGATGCCAAAGGCAAGTGGCCAGTCACATAATATACTGTCAGTGTGCCACACCACTCCATGGCCTTTGGTTCCAGTCTTGCACCTGCCCCATGATGGGATAGGGGTTATTAGCTTGGTCAGAGCTGTTTTGGCGATGGACTCTGTAGCCAGCAAGGCGTGGTACACAGCAGCCACTTGCTTCAAGGTGACCTGGACCTCTGCTTCTTTCCATGGTTGTGACCAGGCTCTGGCCGGCAGCAAAAGCAGCAGCAGTGGCAGAAGCAGTATCCTTAGGTTTGGGCCATGGGCCCAGGTCAGCATGGGCAGCAGTGGTGGTGGTGCCTCCATGACCACACAAGTGTAGACACATATCCCTCTGCATAAGCGCCGCTTCTCTCCATTATTTCTAGGGGTGGCCCTCTCAAAGGTCGAACCCATTATAACAGATTTTAGGTTCAGAAGAATCCTGTCAACTTACACCAATTGTCAGTCTGGAGAAAGGAAATCCCAGGGCAAAATACCTCTAAAAACTAAAATCAGTCGAAGGGAGAAATAAAATTTAAAACCCATTTATTTCTCACAAACTGCAGTCCCAGTCCGTCTTTCTTCTCTGCTCCAGCAGCAACCACACCAGCCTTCCCCTTCACCTCTCAGCTACAGATAAGCCCTCTGTTGCCCAGGTAATCACCCATTGATATGGAGATGAACTTGTCCACCCCTGAGGAAAGATGCAAATGCACTAAAGCCTTACTTCTCTCCACCTCTGAACACCTATTTACATGCAGATACACTAAAGCCAGGCAAGATATTCTGGAAATGCTACAATTTTACTCGTAACAGCATTAGTACTGTACCCAGAGTTTCAGCATGTTTTGTTCCAGTTCACTGAACTGGTTTTCACGTGGTGACAAAAACTAGATGACACTGCACATCCTGTGGATTGTGGTTCAGAAAAGGACTCTTAGATTCATGCACTCTATCTCTTGTAAATGGGAAGTAAGCAGGGAAACACTATATTTTGCAAGACTATAAGCAAATCTGCCCTTTGCTATGCAGAGTTACTTTGAAGTTTTCTATACAAATAGCTTTGAAGAGATAATCAAAAACAAAGGGCAGTCAGATCTCCACTTCACAAGACAAGCAGAAACCTGACAAACCTGTGGTGAATTGTCCTCCAACAGTTTTAAGCTGCAAGCAGTCACAGTATCTTTAGTCCAAGCTGATTATTATTTTGTCAATCTAAATCTAAATTATTTACTTAGCTCTCTGTCTATTTGATTCAGGTACATGTGCTAACAACCACACCCAGAGTTACTATTGTTAGGGTCCGGGCTTCCGAGGCTTCTCCAGAGAACAAACTACACAGGCATAGAGATGTAAATTCAAGCAAAGTCTTTATTCAGCCAATTAGCTGGGGTCCAACGTTAGCCCAACACAGCGGGTCTCAACAAGGACCCCGAGCACTCAAAGCCAAGGGTTTATATAGCATTTTCAAAACACTTAACTCATAGTAATTTTCCACAGCTGCACATTATTCTTGCAAGACATACATCCTGGGGTTAGGCAGGAGCAAGATAAGACCAATCCTCAATTGTCAGGGAGGTTCTGCACGATAAGCTTGGTATGTAGGATTAGCTGACCAAGGTTAGCTGACTAAAAGCCACAGCTGCCCACCATCCGGTGTTCATGATTAGCTTGTTTTTCAAGGCCTTACCCAGTTCCAGTTTTTCTTTCTAAGTCACATACTCAGAAAATGGCTTCTAGGCCTTTAAGATGGCTATGCTTATGCTAACCTATTTCTATTCTTACACTATCAAATATACCTCTTCTCTTTAAATTAATAGTTTTATTAAGGTATATTTTATGTATAATAAAATTCACTGTGATGAAGTATGCATTTCAATGGTAATTTTTAGCATATTCAAAAATTGTGCAACCATTAGCACAGTCTGATTTTAGAACAGTTCTATTACCTCAAAGAGAAACCTTAAGCTTATTTACAGTCACTCTCTATCCCCATCTCCAGTATCAGGCAACCATCAATCTAATTTTGTTTTCAAATATTTACCTTTTCTGGACATTTTATGCAAATGAATCATAAATTGAATTCTTTTGTGTCTGGCTCTTTTCATTTAACATAATGTATTTGAGATACACTCATGTTGTATTCATTCATCATTGTTGTATCAGCAATTTACTTCTTATATGGCCAAGTAATATTTTATAATATGTATATACCACACTATTATTGAATCACTAACTGATAGAAATTTGTATTGTGTCCCTTTTTTGGTAATTGCAAATAATGCTGGTATGAATATTTGCATATAAGTCTATAAGCAGACACACATTATTTTTCTGGAAACCCAGGAATGGAATTTCTGAATAATATGGTAATTCTATTTTTGATATTTTTAGAAATTGTCAAACTGCTTTTCAAAGTTCTGCACCATTTTATATTTCTAGTCATGATATGTGAAGTTTTAATTTTCCACATTCTTGTCAACACTTGTTACTCTTTTTTTTATTAGTTTTATTTTGGTATCATTAATCTGCAATTACATGAAGGACATTATGTTTACTAGGCTCCTCCCTTCACCAAGTCCCCCCCACATACCCGTTCACAGTCACTGTCCATCAACATAGTAAGATGCTGTAAAATCACTACTTCTCTTCTCTGTGTTGCACAGCCCTTCCCGTGCCCCCCCCCACACTATACATGTTAATCGTAATGCCCCCTTTTTTTTTTCCCCGCCCTTATCCCTCCCTTCCCACCCGTCCTCCCCAGTCCCTTTCCCTTTGGTAACTGCTCATCCATTCTTGGGTTCTGTGCTTCTGCTACTGTTTTGTTCCTTCAGTTTTCTTTTGTTCTTATACTCCACATATGAGTGAAATCATTTGGTACTTGTCTTTCTCCGCCTGGCTTATTTCATTGTTACTCTTTTTTCTTTACTTGCCATTCTAATGGATGGGAAGTGATGTCTCATTGTGGTTTTGATTTGTATCTCCTTAATAATTAATTATGTACATCTCTTAATGTTTATTCATTGGTAAGTTGATTACCTGCAAAAAAGTTTGTATATATGTCTACTTCAATCTTTTGTCCAATTTTAAAGTGGGTCATTTGTCTTTTTATTATTGAGTTATAAGAGTTCATATATTCTGGACATAAGTCCATTGTCAACTAAATTGTTTGCAGCTTTTTGTTCTAGTCTGTGAATAATCTTTTTACTTAATGATGGTGTTTTGAAGTTTAAAGTGTTTTAATCTTTATAATTCATAATTATGTTTTTAGTTTACTTGAAGTATTAGTATCATATCTAAATAACCATTGCTTAACCGAAGAGCTTACCTTTTCTTTTCTTGAGTTTTATAGGTTTGGCACTTAAAATTAATTCTATGTCAAATATCCTTACATTTGTTTTATTTCTGAAATTTTTCCCATATTACTGCTTCTTTGATGAACTATGGTTGCGTATAATTACCAGGTATTACTAAGAAAGCCTAATGATTAAATTATTTAAACTAAATCCATTATTCTAAGTGAAGTAATTTATTTCATGACACATCATTAATTGTACCTTAACACTGAGAAACTTTTATAGATATAGTGATTTTAACTAATGGGTGTGACCATGGTATATATTCATTTGGTTCTTGGTACAACACTGAGTTTAACTGGCAATTACTGCTGAAATCATTCCTCAATTTTGACTTTTACTACTTGGTGAAAGGGTATCTCGCCACGACCCTCCTTACCCAGAATGACTCAGGAGACACGGGCAAGAAATTTTATTATCTGAAGGAGAGAGTGGCTGCCCCCACAGAGGGGGTGAGGAGAGAGAGAAGGAGCGGCAGAGAGAGCAGTGGGACAGAGAGAGAGCAGCAGAGAGAGAGAGGGAGAAAGAGCAGGGAAAGCAGGGGGACAGAAACAGACACAAAGAGAGAGACAGAGAGAGCAGAGAGCAGAGAGAGAGAGAGAGAGGGAGAGACAGACAAGAGAGAGAAGGCAGCAGCATGGTGCCTTTTATTGTGATGGATCCGCTCGGCCTGTTGCTTTGGGGGAGGGTCGGATGTTTAGAGATAAGGTGGGGTAAACCCAGGCAAGCCCAGGCATAATTCTCACCAGCTTATGTGCTTGGGACCATGGGAAAATGGAGGATAAATTACTATTTTCTTACACTTGGGATCTGAAGCAATAGCATTTCCAAAACTGCACCTTGTCAAATTTGTAGGCTCCCTCTAGTCTTTTATATTCTTCTTTTCAATCTAGCCAATTCTTTTCCGATATATTTATTTCTCATATAACCTTGTATTTGCCAAATAGGGCCACAGAAATCAAATCACAATAATAGGATTCTATTTCTAAACTTTTCTCCTCAAGTCACAAGTACGTTACATACCTGATATACATCCAAGTTCCCACAGGTACATTTTGATCAAATTCTATACCACCACATAAGTAGGATTGTTGGATTCCCCTGAGGAAGGCGCCGCCCCAAATCACTCACCAAAGACGTTTCTTGATGCAACAAGCAAGAGGAATTTATTCGGAAGCCAACTAGTTGGGGTCCAAGTCAGCCTGTCGCAGCAGGTCTCAACGAGGACCCCGAGCACACTAAGGCAGAAGGTTTTATAGTATTTTCAAAAGGGGTAAAATTTTCCATAATCACAATACAGAGTTTTTTCTATAGGCTCATAAATCTTTTGCTGGCGCCACATCCTGGGGTCTGATTAGATGAGATCACCTACGGAATGTCTAGGGTGGTTCTAGTAAGATAAGCTAGGCATATATGATTAACTGATTTACGGTTAGCTAACTAAAGGTCACTACAATTGACACAGAAAGGTCACTACAATTGACACAGGCTAACTAACTTGTTTTTCAAGATTCTAATGATTTTGCTTCTTCTGGGTTAGGGGGTGGTATTTAGGCCTTAAGATGGCTGTACTTATGCTAACTTTTGATTCTTCAGATCCTACATTTCCCCATTTCTCTTTTTGGGGCATTCCAATCATGGAATGTTTGTATCTTCTTATGAGTTGAGTGAGTGGTATTGTTGCTTCAACATTAGTACATGAACGGCACTCACTCTTTCTCTAACAAAAGTTATTAACCGGTTTAACATGCAGGGTCCTAAAGTTAGAAGCAACACAAGGATGAGTAGGGGCCCAGCCAGAGTGGATATCAGGGTTGTAAACCATGGGGACCTGGTGAACCAAGATTCAAACAGTCCTTGGCCTGCTTCTCGCTCTCTCTTCCTCTGATCTAGCCTCTCTCTAAGTTTTGACATTGAATCTCTTACTATCCCGGAATGATCTGCATAAAAGCAGCATTCTTCTCTTAAAGCTGCACACAGTCCTCCTTCTTTTAGGAACAGTAGATCCAGCCCTCGTCTATTCTGTAAGACTACCTCAGAGAGGGAAGTTAGAGATTCTTCAAGTTTTGTAATGGATTGCTCTATTGTTTTTAGGTCTTCATCAATAGCAGTCCTTAGTCCTTCATAATGCTGGTTCCCTTGAACAATAGCGGCTGCCCCCGTTCCCACTCCGGCTGCAACTCCTATCCCTAACAACACGGCTAAGGTCAGCGAGACCGGCTCTCTTTTATATCTATGCCTAGGTTCAAATTCAGTTACGAATGAGAGATCATCATGATACATTAACCTGGGTACTAGCTGAACCATAATACAGAAATCGCGAGAGGAATTGAAGGCAGAAGTAGAGACACATGGGGTCACTCCAGTATTACAAGCCCACCATCCCTCGGGGGGAGGGACTAGATACTCATTTTTACCTGAGGGGGTTATAGCTACGGTTTCATTACACAAGGCTTTATGGGTGGGGGGGACTGTACCTAAACATTTTCCTTTTCCAGTTACTTCAGTTAGAGTTAGTTTCTGGTGGCTTCCCCAGCTACAGATCTCGTGACGGGTTGTTTTATTAAAATTGCCTAACAATCCTAATCCTTCATAATAAGGCGGCCCAGAAGAGAAACACAACCAACAGGATTCAGTAGTTTTAGGATTGGTGGTGTTTAAGGCCTGAAAAGCTCCTTCAAGGAGGTTAAGGAGGCGTCGTCCTGTGCTAGGGAAAGGGGCAACTTGACCAGGAGTGGAAACAGAGGGAGCGGCGGTAGAGACTACAGGGGGGGCTGGGGTCTGCTCGGGGGCCGGGGCTGGGAGACGCGGCCGGTCCTGCAGGACAGTGTTGGGTCCCACTGGGATAGCCGGGAGAGTTTCTACTTTTAGCCTGAGCATAAGTAAGACTCCATTGTCATACCCACTCTGGTACAGTCTTAGTCCCCAAGTAAGCCCCTTTTCCCAGTTTGCTGCCCTTTTTCCTGCATCTGTGAAGGAGATATCAATGAGATTGCAGGTGGGATGAGTCTTGCACTGGGCATGAGTGGCACCTCGTTGGATTTTTATAAGGCCTGGAGGGGGTCTCCCTGCGCTTCCTGTCAGCCAATGGCATGTCCCTGTCTGTTCACAACCCCAATTCTTACAGAAAAAATCTGTCTGCCCTCCACATTGTGAGACCTCGGCATCAGTTGAGGGGGCCGGGCATACATAAAAGCAGGCACTTTGAATTTCTTTCATAGTCCCAGAGCCCCAATGCACTATATAATCCCGAGTGCTACATCCGGGTACTCCAACTGTGTCCTCATACCTAGGGTCTTGCTTGAAAAGAGTGCATACGTCTACAGTGAGGGTAGGCCACCAGGTTCCCTTAGGGTGTTGTCCTGTTATCTGGACTACTATTTGGCGGGAAGCTGGGGTAATGATTTGCCATGTCAGTAACCTGGGCTCATGAGGGTTAGGGTTCTGGTGGGTTGGAGGTAGCAGAAACATCAGAATTACTAACAGCATAATTCTTTTTACACAAGCGAAGCTTAAGGGGGTTATCAGTCCGAGTTACTCGCCAGTCTGGGTCCGGGGGTGCCTTCTTTAGATGTGAAGCGTGTATCCAGGAAGAGACGCCGTCCACTTTTACAGCTGTGGGAGTAGTCAGGAGGACGACGAAAGGCCCCTTCCACCGTGGCTCGAGGTTTCCTGTCCGGTGCCTTCTTACATAGACAGGGTCTCCCACCTGGAACTGGTGAGGCACTGAGAGTTCCTCTGGCCGATAGGCTTCCTTGATGGAGGCCCACACCTCTTTCTGCACAGCTTCCAAGGCTCGTAACCTTTCAAGCAAAAACTTATTAGTTGCACACTCAGGGAATACATGAAGATGTGCTGACTGAAGCGGAGCTGGGGCCCCAAACATTATTTCAAAAGGCGTTAGTCCAAAGCGGCCGGGAGTGTTCCTGACTCTAAATAGGGCGAAGGGAAGGAGGACTAACCAATCACATAAGCCAGTCTCTATGGACAATTTAGTCAAGGTCTCTTTTAGAGTTCTGTTCATCCTTTCTACCTGTCCTGAGCTCTGGGGCCTGTATGCACAATGCAATTTCCAGTCCGTCCCCAGGATCTTGGCCAATCCCTGACTTACCTGGGCAACAAAAGCAGGGCCGTTGTCGGAGCCGATTACCTTTGGGATTCCAAACCTGGGAAATATTTCTTCAAGGATCTTTTTAGACACCGTCTGAGCTGTCTCAGTTTTGGTGGGGAACGCCTCTGTCCATCCTGAAAATGTGTCTAGAAAAACTAGAAGGTACTTATATCTATACTTGGCAGGCTTAATTTCAGTGAAGTCAACTTCCCAATAAGCTCCTGGGCGATCTCCTCAAAGTCTTTTCCCGGATATTGCTTGATTTTTGCTCACGTTTACTAATTGACAGGGAACACAATTTTTTACAATCTCATCAGCTAATTTTCCTAATTTAATAACATGATAAGGGGAGTCTCGAACTAAGGTCTTTAGGTTTTTTGCTCCCAAATGTGTCAGTTGATGTAATTGCCTTAAGTATTCTGCTGCCTCTCTCTGGGGCAGGACAACTTTCCCTTTTTCAGACTTGTATATCTCTTGGGGCAAAGAATTTTTGAACCCTAATTTGTCTATACAAATGAGATCTTCAGGTGTGTACTGGAAGCTCTTGATGTGAGTGGCTTCCGGACACACTTGGAGGGGCAAAATGTTCATTCCCTGAGCCGCTTGCTTTGCGGCTTGGTCTGCTCTCCGGTTTCCTCGAGCTATTGGAGAGTCATCTTTCTGGTGTCCAGGGCAATGTATTATTGCTACTTCTTTAGGCCTATGGATGGCTTCTAGCAAATCTAAAATTTCTTGTTTGTTTTTAACATCTCTCCCGGCAGAAGTTAACAGCCCTCTCTGTCTATAAATAGCCCCGTGTATATGAGCAGTGGCAAAGGCGTATCTGCTGTCAGTGTAGACGTTAAGTCTCTTACCTTCTGCCATCCTTAGGGCCTGAGTCAGAGCGATGAGTTCTGCTCGCTGTGCAGAGGTGCCCGTTGGGAGTCCACTGGCCCATACAACTCGGTCATCATCTACTACTGCAGCTCCAGCCATTCTTTTACTATCCATGATGTAACTGCTCCCGTCCGTGTACCAAGTCAGGAGTCCTGTTCCCCTTAAGGGCTGGTCTTGCAAGTCCTGGCGGGTTCCTGTCTCTTCAGCCAGGATTTCCTGGCAGGTATGAAGCACTTCTTTCCCCAACTCGGGGAGCAGAGTGGCCGGGTTTAGGATGGCAGGGGGGGCAAACTCTACTCGATCACGATTCAGGAGTAAGGTTTGGTAGTGAGTCATTCTGGCATTTGACATCCATCTCTCGGGTGGCTGCCGAATCACACTCTCCAACGCATGTGGAGCAACCACAGTAAGTTTCTGTCCCAGTGTCAGTTTGTCAGAATCTTTAACTAGGAGGGCCACAGCTGCCACTACTCTCAAACAGGCAGGCCATCCACTACTTACTGGGTCTAATTTTTTTGACAAATAGGCGACAGGTCTCTTCCAAGGTCCCCATTGTTGGGTCAACACTCCCCGAGCTACTCCACTCCGTTCATCCACAAAAAGGACGAACGGCTTAGATACGTCTGGGAGGGCCAGAGCAGGTGCCGACAGGAGGGCCTTCTTGATCTCATCAAAGGCCTGTTGCTGTTGAGGTCCCCAAACAAACGGGGCTGCCCCTTTGGTCAGGGGGTACAGGGGGGCAGCTAAGGTGGCATATCCGGGTATCCATAATCTGCAGAACCCTGCTGTTCCCAGAAATTCGCGGACTTGGCGCGGAGTAGTAGGGACCGGGATCTGCGTCACAGTCTGCTTCCGGGCTTCAGTAAGCCACCTTTTCCCTTCTCTCAGGGAATACCCTAAATAAGTCACTTGTTGTTGGCAGATCTGTGCTTTTTTGGCAGATGCTCTATACCCCAGCCTAGCAAGTTCAGTCAAAAGGGCTTCAGTAGCCGCTTGGCAGACTTCCTGTGTAGGAGCGGCTATCAGTAAGTCATCAACATATTGTAACAAGGTTACCTGCGGGTTGGAGGCTCGGTAAAAGGCCAAGTCCTGGTGTAAAGCCTCGTCGAAGAGGGTAGGTGAGTTCTTGAATCCTTGTGGCAAGCGAGTCCAGGTCAATTGTCCAGTAGTTCCTGTGGAGGGGTCTTTCCACTCAAAGGCAAACAGCGGTTGACTACTCTGATGCAGGCGCAAACAAAAGAAGGCGTCTTTTAAATCTAAGACTGTGTACCAAGTGTTTTCTGGGGCCAGAGAGCTTAGCAGGTTGTAAGGATTCGGCACAGTGGGATGAATGTCCTGTGTTCTCTTATTAACTTCTCTTAAATCTTGCACTGGTCGATAATCTCCTGTTCCCGCCTTCTTTACGGGCAGCAAGGGAGTGTTCCATGGGGATTTACATTTTACTAATATCCCCTGCTCTATGAGCCTCTGGATATGGGGCCTAATCCCATCTCTGGCCTCTTTACTCATTGGATATTGTCTCACAGTTACTGGTGAGGCTGAGGCTTTCAATTCTATGACTACCGGGGGCTGGTTTACAGCAAGTCCCATACCTGCCGTTTCTGCCCAGGCCCCTGGAAACTGGTTGAGCCACCTCTGATTAACTCGGGAGGGTTCTGGTTCTTTAAAAAGGCGGTACTCGTCTTCTAACTTTATGGACAGGATGCTTAGGCCCAAAGGTCTCTTTTTGCTATCAGCCACTTGGGTATCTTCAGTCTGAAAGGATATTTGGGCCCCGACTTTGGTCAAGATGTCTCTTCCCAACAAGGGTGTAGGGCATTCTGGTATAACAAGGAATGAGTGGTTTACTTGTCCCACTCCTAAGTCCACTGTTCTTTGGGTAGTCCATGCATATTGTTTCTGACCCGTGGCCCCGAACACCCAAGACTTTTTACTAGAAAGGGGGCCTCTAGCTTGGGTCAGTACTGAATGTTGAGCACCGGTATCTACCAGAAACTCAATGGGTTGCCCCTCCACTTTCAGAGTTACCCTAGGCTCGGGGAGGGGCTCCGAGTCCCGTCTTCCCTAATCTTCATCTTCTAGCAGGGACAACACTTTCTTCGGAGGTCCCCGTGGTGGTTTCTTAGGGCATTCTTTCACCCAATGCCCCTTTTCCTTGCAGTACGCACACTGATCTTTATCTAAAGGAGGTCGGTTGCCCAGGGACCCTGCCTTACTAGTTTTACCACTAGAGGGCGGTCGTCCCTTACTTTCTACTATTGCGGCCAAGATCTTTGTTAAATTTCTCTCATGCTTTCTATCTCTCTTTTCTTCTTTACTTTCCCTCTCCTTCTCTTTCCTTAACTCTTTCTCTTCCTCAGTCTCTCTCTTATGATAAACTTTCTCTGCTTCTTTCACTAAATCTTTCAGCGACAAATCCTGTAAGCCTTCCAATCTCTGAAGTTTTTTCCTAATGTCGGGTGCCGATTGCCCGATAAAAGCAAGGGCCACTGAAGCACTATGCCCCTCAGAAGTGGGATCAAAGGGAGTATACCGCCTGAAGGCTTCTATCAGGCGTTCTAAGAATACTGCAGGTGCTTCAGTGGCTCCCTGGCTGACCTCTCTTACCTTGGCCAAATTGGTGGGGCGTCTGGCGGCCCCACGGAGACCCGCCACCAGAGCCTGGCGATAGATGGTTAGTCGCTCCCTACCTTCTGGAGAATTAAAGTTCCAGTTGGGTCTAGTCAACGGGAACCCCCTCTCTATGTCATGAGGGAGTTGCGAAGGCCGTCCGTCGGTTCCAGGCACATTCTTCCGTGCCTCCAGGAGAATCCTCTCTCTCTCTTCCGTGGTGAAGAGCACCTGTAAAAGCTGCTGACAGTCATCCCAGGTGGGCTGGTGGGAAAACATCAGAGACTCTACTAAACCAGTTAGTTTCTGCGGTTCCTCTGAAAAGGGCGGGTGGTTAGCTTTCCAATTATACAAATCAGCAGAGGAGAAGGGCCAATATTGCAGAGGTTGGAAAGGCGGTTCCCCTTCTTCTCCAAGGATGGGAACTCCATAAGACCGGAGAGGAAAGATACCCGGTGGGTCCAAGATGGCCCCTCGGCGGCGCCGGGTGCCCTGGGCAGGTCCCGGAGCCGGCCCTACTGCCTCAGCATCAGGGACTGAGGGTGCCGGAGCTGGGGGTGCTGGGGGTGCTGGGGCCGGGGGCACCGGGGGTGCCGTGGGGGCAGGAGGGTAAGGAGGGGGAGGGGGATCATCAATTATAAGCGAATCTTGAGTATCAGGGTAAACTTTGGTAGTTTCTTTTTCTTTTTTCTGAGGTTGAGTCTGGGCAGCTAAAACTCGAGGGCCCATTTTCTTTTGCACCCAGGGCTTTACCCAGGGTGGTGGGTTCTCCACCAACTCTTGCCAGACTACAATGTAGGGTTGCTGATCCGGGTGTCCTTGAGACGAATCCTGAAAAACAATAGCTTTTACTGCTAGTAAAGTGGGGAGATCAAAAGTCCCCTCCGAGGGCCACCCAACATTGAAGGTGGGCCATTCGGAGGAACAGAAAGTCTGCCATGGT
The DNA here is from genome assembly GCF_040802235.1 of Manis javanica. Lineage (NCBI taxonomy): Eukaryota > Metazoa > Chordata > Mammalia > Pholidota > Manidae > Manis > Manis javanica. The sequence continues at coordinate 56,066,456 of NC_133163.1, read as the reverse complement.
CCCTTTTTCACTTCTACTGACAAGTTACGTGCCCTCGCTCTAACTTCCGTCCAATGATCTAGTGTCAGGCTAAGGGGGGTCGTCACTGTCTGTCCCATTGTCAGTATAACAATAATTAGACACGTAAAGGACACAAAAAACAAAGACACACACAGATTAGACACACAGCGGCCGCTTTTGGTTCTTTTCAGAGCCTCGAACAGAAACCGAAAGGAATCAGAGGGTTGAAATTCTCGGCGCCCAAAAATCAACCCTATCTCATCAGGTTCAGTTTGCCGGAAAAACAGACGGGAGGCTACCAGGCGTCCCTGGCCCCCCAACCTCCCTGAGGCGTCCCCCAGGGTTGCAGCCTGCGGTGCTCTAGTACGTCTACCGACCGCAGTCACAGCCCCTGTACGGGATTGAGACGGCTGCCAGACAACGGGTACCCTTCAGAACTCTGACCGGTCTCACTGAAACAGAAAACAGAACACAAACAACAACTCAAGGCGCCACTAATCTTACCTCTTCCTCCAAGAGCGACTTCGGGAGTGAAGCGGGGTGGACAACCGATCCCGGACGAGCCCCCAAATGTTGGATTCCCCTGAGGAAGGCGCCACCCCAAATCACTCACCAAAGACGTTTCTTGATGCAACAAGCAAGAGGAATTTATTCGGAAGCCAACTAGTTGGGGTCCAAGTCAGCCTGTCGCAGCAGGTCTCAACGAGGACCCCGAGCACACTAAGGCAGAAGGTTTTATAGTATTTTCAAAAGGGGTAAAATTTTCCATAATCACAATACAGAGTTTTTTCTATAGGCTCATAAATCTTTTGCTGGCGCCACATCCTGGGGTCTGATTAGATGAGATCACCTACGGAATGTCTAGGGTGGTTCTAGTAAGATAAGCTAGGCATATATGATTAACTGATTTACGGTTAGCTAACTAAAGGTCACTACAATTGACACAGAAAGGTCACTACAATTGACACAGGCTAACTAACTTGTTTTTCAAGATTCTAATGATTTTGCTTCTTCTGGGTTAGGGGGTGGTATTTAGGCCTTAAGATGGCTGTACTTATGCTAACTTTTGATTCTTCAGATCCTACAGGATCATTGTCTTTTCATTATCACTTATAACAATTTACAGAATACACATACAAAAAACTTTAACTTTTGTGTTATAATGCCATTAATAAAATCTATTAATTAGACATATTACATGCTAAGTTATCGATGCCGGGGTTCTTGTTTGCAGAGCCGAAGAATGAGCTCCACAAATAGTCAAGGTAGGAGAGAGAGGTACAGGCTTTTATTTAGAGATAAAGTGAAAGGAGAGAGCTCCCGGCTCATGCCAGGAGGGGACAAGAGAGTCCGTAGTGGCGTGTTGTCTAGGGGGTTTTATAGGCAGTTGAGGAGAACATGAAAAAACTTAGGGGTGGGGACTTGTTAAGTGGTCTCTGAATATTAAAAATTAACTTAACTGTAAGGAATTTCCTGCCTTGATTTCTCTCTGGGACACCGGAGCCTTGGTCCGGGAGCATATCAAAAGGCTGCCTGCCCAGCTCCCAAGGTGGGCTGAGGTATTATCTACTTGCTAAAGAATCTTGCCTCTTGAACTTCATGGGTGTTTAAATGTAACCTTATCTTTAAGATGGAATTCTTCCTGCCTTTAACTATGCTGTTTACAGCTGGGTCTGCATGCTAAGTTAGTTGCTCAGTTTGCAGAATCATCTGGCCAGATCTGAAGAAGGAAAGACAGCACATAGACCTGGGCCTTTTAGTATGCTAAAGTGAATCTTATACACGATTACAAATGATTAGCATAATAAAACATGTGCTACCCTTCTTTATCTGGGGAACATTAACTGAGCTCACTGAAGAATGATTCTAGAGCTCAATGTTTAACATAGAGTTTTAACAGGGGGGGTTTCCTTGCATGTAGTTACATTGCTCTGACTGCAAATATCCCACCCTGCCCCCTCCAGAGACCCTCACCTTACTCTGACTACATCTATGGTCACTGTCTCATTATGATGCAATAACAAGAAACAAAAAGCTTAGTGCCTTATAATTACCAAAGTTTTTCTCACACTCGATCATTATAAGTAGGATGGGTGGTCTAAACTACATGCCCCACTCCAGAACCCAAGCTGACAGAGCATGTCATCTGATGTGTCTGGTCATGTTTTGAACAGTCTGTTGGCTACCACAAAGAAATAACCATTAAAATAACAGAAATTGAGATTATAACTTTCAGACTCCTGTATAAAGGGGAATGATATAAAAGAATATCTCATCCTTCCAAAAGAAGGCAAATAAAAAAAAGGAAAGAGAAAATGAACAAAGAATAGGCAGCAAATGTAGAAAGCATTTAAATAAAATGTATGACCCAATAAAAGAGCAAGTTAGATAAATGTAAATTGACTAACTGCTCCAGATTAAAAAAATATTTTAGACTGTATAAAATATCCATAAATACTAATAAGGTCTTTCAAAGACATGCAGGAAGTGCAAACATTTTTTGAAGACTGTGAAAGATAAAGGGGGCAACCAATATACCATTTAATAATTAACTAAAAGAAAGTTGGTGGTTGCTTTCTTAATATAAAATAAACCACATCTAAAACAAAACACATTATTAGAAACAAAGAGATCCCTTCTTAGGAATAAAAGGCTTACTTTAATATTACACAAATTAGACTCCATTTTATGCAGCCATAAAATGATAACCAAATATAGAGCTGGACAAAACAAATCAGATCATTAGAAACCTTCAAGTCAGTCTTCATTAGCAATATAAGTCCTAAAGTATTAACATGTTAATACAGCTATATTTAAATAAGCTAGTATCCATAATCAAATTGAGTTCTGCATTCTGAGGAATACAAGATAAGTTAAAATTAGAAAAATCAGTTAACACAGAATATTAAACAATTAAAATAGGAAATTTACATAATTATCTCAGTAGATGTAGAAATAACTTTGATAAAAATCACAATTACGTGTTGGTTGAAAGATTAAAAGTTTTCTCTCTTGTTTGAGAACCATTTCTGTCTAGCATTTTATATCAGGTACAAGTCATTGAAGCAAAAAAATAAAAGAAAAAATGTATAAAAATTGCAAATAGAAAATACTGTCATCATTTTAAAATTAAGATCATTAGATTACTAATGATTGTATAAAATGCTATTTAATAATTATTAGAAAATGAAAATATGAGATCATATATACATAGTAAAATTTCTGAATACAAAATTTTAAATTGTATTTATGTATATGAGGAACAAACAAGTAGACACTACTCTGTTAGGTAACCAGAAATCAATAAATATTGCTATTTTAGAAAAAACATTTTTTTGTATTTTTATGTGTATAATTATATATGTTGAAGGGTCCCCACCAGTAAGATGGCAAACTTCTGGCTTCTCTTCGGGGTCCTCGGTTCCCGCCAGCACCACCTGAAGCCCAATCACCTCTCACCCCCCCCCAATCCCAGCACCTAGCCAACAGCCACCAGCCCCATAAAAGTAACACCACAATCAGCCTATGCCCCTTCCTATATAACCCAGCACCTTTCCCTAATAAAGCAGAATTCTCCGGTGAATTGCTGCTGTGTGTCGCTCCTTTCCTTTCATTGGTGCCGAAACCCGGGAGATGGGACACCCCAACTGGGCCCCGTCTTCCCCCCGACACCAGCAGCAGCTTGCCCTCATACTCTTTTTCTGGCGCTGGCTCATCACACTCACCACTCCTCTCTGGCCTTTAGGTAAGTTTTCCCCCGGAGTGGGCCACTCTTCTCCGAGCTATCGCAGTGCCATTGACCGTGATCGTACGGCAAGACCCTGATGCTCGGGGACGAGGAGGGAACTCTCCCCGCCTCAAGCCTTCACGGCTGCGGCGGACCCTCAGGCCCCTCCTCTGACAGTCATAAATCTCTGCCTCAGGTCTTCACGGCTGCGGCAGACCCTCAGGCCCCCCTCCAACAGCCATAAACAAGGTGACTCCTTTGCGGATGAGAACGCTCCCTTCCCCCCCCACCTCCTTCTGTTCCACCCGCCGAAATCTGTTCTGTCTGCCGAAAACTCCTAGCGCTAGGTACCTCGTGACTCTGGCAAACTGCCTTCTTAGGGAAGTCTGGGTGACGATCCACACATCCTAAGAAATTCCGACTCATGTACGAGTTTCCGCAGACCACCAAGGATCATCGGGGACGCCCTTTGTCTCCTTGCGGTCTGCTTCCAGTCTGAGGATCTCCGTTCGTCTTCCCCTGTTTGTCTCCTTCTCTGTCCTTTAGCCATGGGAGCCTCCTCTTCCCTCCCTGAAAGTTCACCTCTTGAATGCCTGCTTAAGCATCTGGCTACCCTCTCCCTGATGCCTGATAAAAACCAAAACTTCTCCGTAAATATTGCTCCCAAGATTGGCCGACATACCCCCTAGACAATAACAACAAATGGCCCGCAGGGGGAACTCTTGATCCTAACGTCACTCGCAATCTCTTTAACTACTGCCAGCGCCTGAAAAAATGGAAGGAGATTCCCTATATCAAAGCTTTTCACCTCCTAGCTCAAAATCCCAGCCTCTGCACCACCTGCTCCCCGCCCCAAGTGCTCCTAGACTGCAAGCCATCTCCCTCCCCTCCACACACTCCCAGTCCCTCTTCAATTACCTTTGACCCAGCTGACGAGACTCTGCCATACAGAATTCCCCCTTTGCCCCCTCCCCCTCCTACAACCCCTCCACCCCCGGCCGCCCCCACTGCCTCTTTCCCCGCGGTGGAAGCCTCCCATCCTCTCCCTTCCCCTTCTCCTCCTACAACAGCCCCTCCCCCTTCCTCTACCACCACCACCTCCGCTGCCTCCACCCCCACAGAAGCCTCCCATCCTCTCCCTTCCCCCTCCTCCCCTCTCTCCACCACCATCTCCTCCCCCATCTCCCCCCCTCCTCCTCCATCCCCCTCACCTCCCCTCCCTCCTGCAGATCGAGCCTGAGCATTTCAGCCCCCCTCTAACTAAGTTCCAGAAGCCTCCTCCGTCTTTGCCCCCTCAGATTCGGTCACGAGGGCCTCCCAAAATTATCACGGCCTTGCCCCCATCACCTGTTTCCCCTGCACAGACTGAGCCAGAACCCTTCAGTCCCCCTCAGACCCGGTCCCAAGGGCCTCCCAAAATTATCACCCCCCTCCGGGAAGTAGCAGGATCCGAAGGCATCGTGCGCGTTCACGTCCCTTTCTCCTTAGGAGATTTAGCCCAACTAGAGAAACGCCTAGGTTCCTTTTCCACTGATCCCACGACATACATCAGGGAGTTTCAATGGACCCTCCAGTCTTACAGCCTCACGCATCATGACATTTTCATGCTCCTGGCCAATACTCTCCTCCCTGAAGAGCATAGACGAGTTTGGGACTTCGCCCAAACGCACGCTACCGAAACCCACAGGACTAACCCCACCTATCCCCCTGGCCCCACTGCTGTCCCCAAACAAGACCCACACTGGGATTATAACACCGCCGTGGGTCTCCACTCTCGAGATATTTTTGCCTCCTGCTTAATAGCAGGTCTGAAAAAGGCAGCTCGTAAAGTAGTCAATTTTCAAAAGCTCCAAGACATAATTCAAAAGAGAGACAAAACCCCCTCCAAGTTCTTAGACAGACTCACTCAAGCCCTATTACAGTATACCAGCCTGGACCCAGAAACACCTGAAGGAAGACATGTACTTATGACATACTTCCTAGCTCAAAGCTACCCCGACATTAAAGCTAAACTCGAAAAGTTAGAACAGGGCCCCGCTAACCCACAGACTGAGATCCTAACAGTGGCCTTTAAAATCTTCCATAACCGGGAGGAGGAGAAAGAACGCCATAAAAAAAAGGCTGATCAGGCCAATTTCCAGATGTTGGCCCAGCTGATAAAACCACAACCTGGGCGCCCCTCTACACACAAGCCCCCCCGCCAAGGAGCTTGTTTCAAGTGCGGAAAAGAGGGACATTGGTCAAGGGCTTGCCCCTCCCCCAGATCTCCTACCACCCCATGCCCCAGATGCCACAAAAAGGGCCACTGGGGGTCTGATTGCCCAACCACCCAAAGGGGAGGCTGGACGAACAACCCCCATCCTAAGCCCACCGTAGTGGGGCTGGCAGAAGAAGATTGATGGGGCCCGGGGGCTTCTCGCCCGACCATTTCCATCACCAAACAGGAGCCCAGGGTTACTTTAACAGTAGACAGTCGCCCCATCTCCTTCCTCCTAGATACAGGAGCCACCTTCTCAGTCTTGCGAGAATACTGGGGCCCTACCACGCCAGCCATTACTCCTATAGTTGGGGTAGGAGGTAAACAGATTTTCCCATTAAAACCTCCCCATTTTATGCACAATCCTAGACAGTCCCATACCTTTCTCCCACTCCTTCCTAATTATGCCCCAGTGTCCCATCCCTTTACTAGGACTCCCTTTCTGATGGCCCTCATAGCCAACAACCCCTCTCTACCCAATAAAAGCTCTGGTTCCGCCCTCATACACCCTGTAAATCCCAAAGTTTGGGACATTACAAGCCCCTCCGTGGCCCTATGTCCCCCTGCCTCTATCAAATTACATGACCCCTCTCAGTATATCTGTCAGGCCCAATACCCCCTAACCACTTCAGCCCTCATAGGCCTCCAACCCATCATTCAAGATCTCTTAAACAAAACTACCTCAGACCCACTCACTCCCCATTTAATACCCCCATATTAGCTGCTAAAAAAACCAACGGATCTTTCCACCATGTCCAAGACCTTCGCCTCATCAACATGGCCATTGTCCCTATTCATCCCTTAGTTCCAAATCCATACACCCTTTTATCACAGATCCCTGCCTCGGCATCCCACTTCTCAGTCCTAGATCTCAATGATGCATTTTTTTCTATCCCTCTAGACCCCTCCTCCCAAGATTTTTTCGCCTTCACCTGGACGGACCCATACACCAGACATTCTGAACAACTTACTTGGACAGTTTTGCCACAAGGCTTCTGAGATAGTCCCCATATTTTTGGACAAGTCCTAGCTCAAGACCTCAAACAGTTTCATCATGATCACCCCGAGTCCACTTTATTACAATATGTAGATGATCTTCTACTCTGCAGTCCCTCGTGGGAACAGTCTCAACTTAACACTGCATCTCTACTTAACTTTCTAGCTTCCAGAGGTTACCAGATATCCCCCGTCAAAGCTCAAATCTCTTCCCCTTCTGTCACTTACCTTGGATTCCTTCTGTCTCAACAAAGAAAGTCCATTACTTTAGTCAGAAAATGACTCCTCTCTGACCTGCCCGTTCCCAAAACCAAGACAGAAATCCTTTCCTTTCTAGGCCTGGCTGGGTATTTTAGAGCGTGGATCCCTAACTTCTCCCTGTTGGCAAGACCCCTATACGACCTCAGCAAGGGGCCCCCTGAAGAACCATTATCATCCTCACCCCAACACTCCTTCATTAAGCTCCGTCAAGCCCTTGTGGAAGCTCCAGCTCTCCATCTTCCTGATTTGTCAAAACCCTTCTCATTATACATTCATGAGAGGTCCAGTCAAGCTCTAGGAGTTCTAGGCCAATATTATGGCCCATCCTTTGCCCCAGTAGCTTATCTCTCCAAGCAATTAGACCCCACAGTTCGGGGATGGGCCCCCTGCCTACAGGCATTAGCCACTGGACAGCTCTTGCAGAAAGAAGCTCATAAACTAACATTTGGAGCGCCCCTTACCATTCTGTCCCCACATCACCTAAAAGATCTCTTAACCTACAAAAGTTTACAGACTCTCCCTCCCTCCAGACTCCTGACCTTACTGTCCTCTTTCCTCCAAAATCCAAACATTTCTTTCTTCCCCTGCCAGCCCCTGAATCCGGCCACTCTTCTTCCTCTACCCTACTCTCCTCATACTCCCTCGCATGATTGCCTACAAGCCCTTCACAACTTCCTTCCGTACCACTCCACGATCTCCGAAGGAGCCCTCTCACACTCCGACCTCATCTGGTTTACTGATGGGTCCTCCTTTAAACATGAGGGCACCTACTACTCAGGATATGCAGTAGTGTCCCTCGAAGATGTCAATGAGGCAGGAGCCCTACCCCCTGGTACAACCAATCAGCAGGCCGAACTCATTGCAGCCACCAGAGCTTGCACTCTGGCCCCGGACACATCTCTCACATTGTACACTGACTCCAAGTACGTATTCCACATTCTCTTGTCTCATGCGGCAGTATGGAAAGAACAAGGCCTCCTCACCACAAAAGGAAATTCCATAACTAATTCAGCCTTAATTACTAAACTTCTAGAGGCTTCACAACTCCCACACCGACTAGGCATAGTCCACTGCAAATCACATCAAAAGGATGACTCCCCCATTGCAAGAGGTAACAACAAAGCCGACAGAGTAGCCCGGTCAGTTGCCCTATCAGAAGACACACAAGACAACAATCCATCTGCCCTTGCAGTTTTAGCCTTATCACAAGACACCCTCTGCTCCCAGGACAAAGAGTCTCTCTTCCACCTCTTACATGATCTGTTCCATCCCAGCCCCCAATCCTTGATCCATTTTTTACAATCTTTTTTCCTCTCTCTCCTGAAGACAAAACCCTACTTAACCAAATCACCTGCAAGTGTACCATCTGTCAACGCACTAACCCTAATACCCCCCTCAAGGCCCAACCCTTCCTGGCTCATCAAGCAAGGGGTAATGTCCCTGCTGCAGATTGGCAAATAGACTTCACTAACATGCCCCCTGTATGGCGTACCAAATACCTACTCGTGTTAGTAGATACATTTTCAGGATGGGTCAAAGCTTTCCCCACCAGTAACAAATGAGTGTCCGCAGTTGCCTCTATACTCCTCACCCAGATCATTCCTAGGTTCGGGATGCCCACTTCCCTCCAATCAGATAACGGCCCTGAGTTCACTGCCCAAATTATCCAGAACCTCTCCAAGTCGCTCTCGCTCCCCTGGCATTTACATTGTCCTTATCGACCACAGGCTTCGGGAAAAGTAGAAAGAGCCAATAGGACTCTAAAAGACATCCTGACCAAACTATCTCTAGAACTACACCTTGACTGGGTTCGCTTACTTCCCTTAGCTCTACTCTGCATTCGAGCCCTCCCAAAGAAACCTTCCTTCTTGTCACCCCTTTAGATCATGTACGGCCACCCGATTCTACCCCCGGGGCTCCCTTCCCACAAAGGACCAATTCCTCCCAATATGGCCCTTCCGCTACTCTCTCTCCTCTGCACTGAATTGTGGAAATATCAGGATTGGCTCCTTCCTGATCCATCCGCCTCCCAAAATCCTCCTGTCTTACAGCCCGGCCAACTAGTGTTTTATAAGCCACCAGAGGATCGGCCCTCTCTCACCCCGAAATGGGAAGGTCCACACCCAGTTATTCTCTGCACCCCCTCGGCCGCCAAGCTCTCACTGTCTGATAACTCTGTCACCCCTTGGATTCATATCTCCAGGTTGAAACCAAATACCCAAGACCCACCTTCTCTGGACACCCAAGACCCATCAGTCACAATCCAGAGTCCTTTGGATATAGCCCAAGATGCTGTCTACTCTACCACGCCTCATCCATCTGATCTCTTGAGGCTCCGCATCTCCCGTGCACCCCCTTTGCCATCCATACCCGAATCATGAATTTTTCCTCCTTTACTGCTCTCTCGCTTTTTTCCCTCATTCCTATTGTCTTCCCTGCCACCCCACCCTCCTTTGTATGGCGATTCAAAGTCAGGCAGACTTACACACAGCATCAAACAAAAGTTACTGCCCTCATTGCCACATCAGACTGCCCTCTGAAAGGCTGCTCTGAGCCTTTGTACCTCCACTTTCGTCCCTCCACCGAAGTGTTCACTTACAGCTACCTTTATTCTCCCTACCTCTGCTTCCTCTATGACCAAAGACAAGCCTATTGCAAGCGATGGCAAGACACCTATGGGGGATGTCCCTACTGGTCTTGTGCCATTCACTACATGGGTGACTTCCAGTACCCACAGTATTACTCCTCCAACCATTTCATGAAATATCCTAATGGCTCATTCTCCTTATCAATCCCAGATCCCTGGGACTCTCGATGGGCTGCTGGAGTCACAGCCTCAGTTTACTATGGGGGGTCTTCGACCCCCCACGGTACCCTTCATATCTCTTGAGAGTATGTTCCCTCTCACTCCCAGATCTCTCAAGTTGCATCAGATATCAGACATTCCGAGAAAGTCATTATCCAAAGTCTTGATGGCACCTCTTCATCTTCTTATTCCTCCTACTCTTGGTTACAGCTCATTCAAGACACCACCATCTTTCTCAACCACACTCTCAACACCGCCAATTGTTTCTTGTGCGCATCACTACAGCACCCACTGCTGGCCGCCGTGCCCCTCAATATTTCCAACTACTCTTTCCATGCAGAAGGACAACCCCTCCGACCCCTGGCAGACATACCCCTGTGGGAACCAGAATACCCAGATAATCTCACCATCCACCACTGTGTAGGCCCAACTCCACCCCCCTCCAGCGCACTTCACTGCCTCTCTACCTACACCCCTACCTCCTGCTCTAAGACTTTTACACAACCAGGACACTTCTTTTGGTGTAATGGCAGTCTTTTCAACTCACTGCCTCTCAACTCTGATATACCCTGCATTCTCGTCACCCTAATCCCACAGCTTATACTTTACAGCATGGCAGAATTCCTTGAGCTCCAACCTCCCTTGCCCTCATGCACAAAAAGGGCTGCTTTCCTTCCCATCATGGTCGGTATCTCTTTGATCACCTCAGCCATTGGGGCAGGGTTTTTGGGAGGAGCCTTGGGTCACTCTCTATGGGCAGTTAGAGATCTCAACGCCAAACTTGAGGGAGCCCTGACATCCACTGCCGATTCCCTAGCCTCTCTCCAAAGACAGGTTACTTCGCTAGCTAAAGTCACCCTTCAAAACTGGCGGGCCCTAGATCTGCTTACAGCCGAGAAGGGCAGCACCTGCTTCTTCCTCCGGGAAGAGTGCTGCTGTTACATCAATGAATCCGGCATTGTAGAAACTGACATCACCAAACTCACTGACCTTGCCTCCAGTCTCCACTCTGATTCCAATTCCAACCCATTTTCTTCAATACTAACAAACCCCCTCCTTACCTGGGTCTGACCCATTGCAGTCCCCATAATAGTCATTCTTCTCATCTGTCTCTTCTTACCCTGTATAATAAAGTTCATCAAATCCCAAGTCGGAAAAATCTCTAATCAAGCTTTCAACCAGCTTTTACTCAGGAACTACCAGCTTCTGGCCACAGAAGACCCCTCACCCTCACCCTCACGTAACCTCCTCACCAGACGCTGAGATGGACCTCTCTCTCCACTGGAAACTGTTCCTGGAAACAATGGCCACAGACGCCTGGCTCCTGACACCCATATCCTCTTGGCACCATTGGAATCAACAGGTCCTCGACCTATGGTTACAGGGGACCTTCATTGATTTCCAACCTGAAGAAGTCCACATCTACTCATCTTTACTGTGGGGAATCCTATCAACCCTTTCCTCCCAATCCTCAAGCCCTCACTCCCTTCTCCACCCCTGTTCAGCGAGAAGCAGTCAGAGAGAAAGCAACATCCACAACCCCATAGAGGAGAAAGGGGGGAATGAAGGGTCCCCACCAATAAGATGGCAAACTTCCAGCTTCTCTTCGGGGTCCTCGGTTCCCACCAGCACCACCTGAAGCCCAATCACCTCTCGCCCCCCTCCCAATCCCAGCACCTAGCCAACAGCCACCCGCCCCGTAGAAGTAACACCACAATCACCCTATGCCCCTTCCTATATAACCCAGCACCTTTCCCTAATAAAGCAGAATTCTCCCGTGAATTGCTGCTGTGTGTCGCTCCTTTCCTTTCATATGTGTGTATTTGTACAAATAAGAATGTATATGAATATATAAAGCTGTTTCTATAGAAAATATTATAATATATGACATTCTATATCACAAAGGAAGTTAATACAGTGCTGATAAAATTATTGTACAATGCTTCTTAGCTAGTTATCATTTTTTATGCATATGGAGAGTTCATTTTTACTTACTCAGGCTTAGTCACATATTGTTTCATATTCATAAAAATAAAATACAGTGCACAAAATTATTTTACAAATTCCTAAAATGTCTATAAGTTTAGAATTCATACTTCTAAACAAATTCTTTTAATCAGCATTGTTGATATCCATCTGTTTGACAATATATTCTTCTTTGTTCCAAGAGTTTTACTGAATTAAGATTTAACTTAAAATTTTAAATTTGATAGTCACATGGTAAAACAAAATAACTCTATAAGAAAATCAATATAACAAAAATGTTGAGGTTCTCTTAATTGGCAAACTCTCTAGTTTCTCTTTTTCTTTAGTTGAATAATATTTCTAGAGTACAAGCAGCTTCTTAAAAGTTTAACAAGGAGTTTCAGACAAAACAACATTCAATTGTTTTATGCAGGGCATGAATTGGTTACATCAGCTCTCACTGGAGCTTCCACATTCCTTTAATGTATTGAGAGGTATTAGTCTATTTCTTCAGCCTTCTGTTGTATGGCTTTAGTAAGACAGGCATTTCATCTACACAAAACTCACTGGTAAAGCATTAAGACATCTTTATATACCCATTGGCCATTCTTTGTTCTCTTTAAAGCACTTAGTTGTTGTTTTGGAAGAAAATAAGGAATTGCCATAATTTCTTCACTGTTAAGTGTTTGCTTCATAGCATCAAATTAATGCTCCACTTCTCAGATTTTATACCCTTCTGTGCACACAATTTTTTATTTCAATTATCAGGTGCAATATTTTGAATAAACCTTTATTTTTTAGTGACTTTAGATTTACAGAAAAGTAGCAAAAATAGTACAGAGATTCCCATATACTTCTCACCCTGCTTCTCCTACTGTACACTTAAACTGTCATCTTATATTTGTCAAAATGAAAAAGACACTGGCTATATTACTATTAATTAAATTCTAGCCTTTATTTAGACTTCACCAGTTTTTCCAGTATCTTTCACCTTTATGTTCCAAGATCCAATAGGCATTACATTTTATGTAATTGTCATGGATCCTACACATCCTCTGATCTCTGACACTGTTTTAGTCTTTCTTTGGTCTTTATGACCTTGACAGTCTTGAGGCATACTGAACGGCTTCTGTAGAATATATTCTAATGAATTTATCTGTTTTTTTTTCTTTCTTACGATTGCTGTAGTTCAATCCTTTTGAAAGTAATTTAAATAGGTCAGGAAACCCAACACATTTAGTAACAAAATGCACCTAATTGCACATAGATCAAATGAAAGTGTAATTTTTTGAACACCTATGACCAGAGGGATGCTGCAAAGCTAATGAAAACTATCTCCTCTGGCCACCTGGAAGATATTATTTATAAGATGTCATTGATTGTAAGCCATCTCCTGTCTTCAAGTGTTAAAATGTGTTACTGGGTACATCTGGGTATCTATGAAATAGAGCAGCATCTCATCTACTTAAGATTCTTCACAGAACAAGTTAAGACAGCTGGGCACAGACATTACTGAGTGCTGAACAAATCTAACTTCCATAAATCCTTTTTTGAATTGGCAAGGAAAACCATATCTTAGGAAGGATGGAAGTTAGTCATGCTAATATATGTAGTTCTTTCTGGGTGTTTTCCATCTTAGCATAAGGCACTACCAGGTGATGGGGTTAATTATGCTAATCAAGAAATAAATTAAGGAAGATAGGCAAAGGTGGAGATTCTTCCTCACTGAGATAGAAAGGACTGTCAGTACAGAAGTGCAGCTTTCTCTAGGCCTGTAATAACTAACAACTGCATGAAGTCAGAGCTTATAAGTGATAACACTGAAGACAGATGTGACTTAAACCTAAAACTCCTATTGAATATCACTCCAAAAATTATCTTAAAGAAAGAGATAATTTGTAAGTCATAACCAAACATAAGGACATGAAAATTATTTTACTGGAAGGCAGAGGAAGTAAACTGAATCACAGGTCACTCAGTTCTTCTCTGAAATGTAGAGACAAGTTATTTTAAGTGATAAAGAACAGAGAATATATACTAATAAGTATATAATGCAAGGCAGTATACAAGAAATGAAGTAAGAGCTACCAGATGAAAATAAAATAGCTATGTCTGTATATGGTTACTATTTGTAACCAGTCTGAGTAAAAGAATCTAAAGAATAAATCAGATTCCTTTATCTGAGAAATTTGTTTAGTAACAAGCAAAAGTGCTTAAATTGTGGATATTAGAAATATTAGAAATGATAAGTACACTCTCAATCTGCCCCAGTGCCATAATATAAAAAGAATTTTGAATAAAATGGATCAATTATCTAAGCTCATAATCCATTGTTATTTTTATATCATTAGCAACTGCTAATGTGTAAGTTGCACAAAAAAGGTGCTAAACTAATGGTAAACATTGGATAATATTTATTCAAATGATTATGGGTGTATAAAAAAGTAAAAGAACTTATGAATAAGATAAGCAGAAAATCTTCCATGAAGAAAATGGCATTTGAACTGGAAAAATGTTGATATTTAAAAAATATATATGTATGTAAAGGGCTGGTTGATCTATTTAAGAAAAGAAGGTTGGTATAGCAGTGGAAGATACAGCCAGAAGACTAAACCATGAGAAAGCAGGAAATCATCTTAATGTCTACTTAAGTAATTAAGACATTAATTGGTAGCAATAGGAAGTCATTGTAGGTCATTTAGTGAGCTAGTAACATGATATAATAGCAATTAGAAAGACTAAATTCATGGTGTGCTTAGGATAAAGTAAAAGAGGGACAATGCTACTCAAAGGTCATCACTGAAGTTATCCTAATAAAAGGGTTTGATTAAGATACTCTTGGAAATGAGAATATTTGTATGTGGTAGAGTGCATTTTTCCTTGTATGTTTTCATAGCAGCATGTTAATTTGTCTTTTTTCTTCTAGACTACATAATTTTATTAAGAGTATGAATTTATACTGCCATAAAGATGTTCTATCTCTAATTTGTAGCTTTAGAAATTCTCTAGAATGTCATTGCAGCCAGGGAACATCTGTGCCAATTTGCTGAACCAGAACTAGAAAAAGAATGGCTACTGGGTAAAGTAGAAAAATACCTCTAAATCAAATACAGTGTTAGCATTGGGAAAGTACCTTCACAGTATACCAAAGAAAAAATGATCTAGTTAGAGATGAATTGAATAAGTAGTTTGAATCAAAGAAACACCATAGGTTTCAAGCCAGGAAGTCTGATGCCATTAACATAAGAAAAAATCTGAAAGAAGAACTCTTGTTGAGGGGACAGAAATTCTTTTAAATCATTCTCAAAAAAGACTGCTCAGAATAACACTCTATTGAGAAAGTTCTATGCTCTTTTCTTAACCTTCACCTGATGCGCTGTAATTGATCCATATTTTTCCAGACTTCTAATGTAAAGTGCAAATAACTCATTGCTTCTAGCAATGTTCAAAAATATGAATCAGATGGAGGGGGCGGAGCCAGGATGGCAGAGTGAGTAGAGCAGTGGAAATCTCCTCCCAAAAACACATAGAGCTATGAAAATATAACAAAGAAAATTCTTCCTAAAATAGAGACCAGAGGACACAGGACAACATGCAGACCACATCCACACCTGCAAGAACCCAGCGCCTTGCGAAGGCGGAGAGGAAGGCCACAAAACAACAAGAAGGGAAGCTCTTCCAGCGGTCACTCATACCAGGTCTGCAAACTATCTCTATCACCATGAAAAGGTAAAAATTGAGGCAGACAAAGATCACAGAGACAACACCTGAGAGGAGACAGACCTAACCAGTCCTCCTGAAAAAGAATTCAAAATAAAAATCATGAACATGGTGACAGAGATGCAGAGAAAAATGCAAGAGCAATGGGATGAGATGCAGAGAAAAATGCAAGAGCAATGGGATGAAGTCCGGAGGGACATCACAGATGTCAGGTAGGAGATCACAGACGTGAAACAATCCCTGGAAGGATTTATAAGCAGAATGGATAAGATGCAAGAGGCCATTGAAGGAATAGAAGCCAGAGAACAGGAATGTATAGAAGCTGACATAGAGAGAGTTAAAAGGATCTCCAGGAATGAAACAACACTAAGAGAACTATGTGACCAAGCCAAAAGGAATAATATTCGTATTATAGGGGTACCAGAAGAAGAAGAAAGAGGAAAAGGGATAGAAAGTCTCTTTGAAGAAATCATTGCTGAAAACTTCCCCAAACTGGGGGAGGAAATAATCGAACAGACCATGGAATTACACAGAACCCCCAACAGAAAGGATCCAAGGAGGACAACACCAAGACACATAGTAATTAAAATGGCAAGGATCAAGGACAAGGAAAGAGTTTTAAAGGCAGCTAGAGAGAAAAAGTTCAACTATAAAGGAAAACCCATCAGGCTAACATCAGACTTCTGGACAGAAACCCTACAGGCCAGAAGAGAATGGCATGATATACTTAATGCAATGAAACAGAAGGACCTTGAACCAAGGATACTGTATCCAAAGCACGACTATCATTTAAATATGATGGTGGGGTTAAACAATTCCCAGACAAGCAGAAGTGGAGGGATTTTGCTTCCCACAAACCATCCCTACAGTGCATCCTACAGGGACTGCTCTAGATGGGAGCACTCCTAAAAAGAGCACAGAACAAAACACACAACATATGAAGAATGGAGGAGGAGGAATAAGAAGGGAGAGAAGAAAAGAATCTCCAGACAGTGTATATAACAGCTCAATAAGTGAGCTAAGTTAGGCAGTAAGATACTAAAGAAGCTAACCTTGAACCTTTGGTAACCACGAATCTAAAGCCTGCAATGGCAAGAAGTACATACCTCTCAATAGTCACCCGAAATGTAAATGGACTTAACGCACCAATCAAAAGACACATTTATATGCTGCTTACAAGAAACTCACCTTAAACGCAAAGACAAGCATAGACTAAAAGTCAAGGGATGGAAAAACATATTTCAGGCAAACAACAGTGAGAAGAAAGCAGGGATTGCAGTACCAATATCAGACAAAAGAGACTTCAAAACAAAGAAAGTAACAAGAGATAAAGAAGGATACTACATAATGATAAAGGGCTCAGTCCAACAAGAGGATATAACCATTCTAAATATATACGCAATCAATACAGGAGCACCAGCATATGTGAAGCAAATACTAACAGAACTAAAGAGGGAAATAGATGGTAATGCATTCATTTTAGGAGACTTCAACACACCACTCACCCCGAAGGATAGATCCACTGGGCAGAA
The DNA here is from genome assembly GCF_040802235.1 of Manis javanica. Taxonomy (NCBI): domain Eukaryota; kingdom Metazoa; phylum Chordata; class Mammalia; order Pholidota; family Manidae; genus Manis; species Manis javanica. The sequence goes on along the minus strand of NC_133163.1, from coordinate 56,049,192 downwards.
AATAAGTAAGGACACACAGGTACTGAACAACACACTAGAACAGATGAACCTAATAGACATTTATAGAACTCTACATCCAAAAGCAACAGGATATACATTCTTCTCAAGTGCACATGGAACATTCTCCAGAATAGACCACATACTAGCTCACAAATAGAGCCTCAGTAAATTCCAAAATATTGAAATTCGACCAACCAATTTTTCAGACCACAAAGGTATAAAAGCAGAAATAAATTCTACAAAGAAAACAAAAAGGCTCACAAACACATGGAGGCTTAACAACATGCTACTAAATACTGAATGGATCAATGAACAAATCAAAATAGAGATCAAGGATTATATAGAAACAAATGACAACAACAACACTAAGCCCCAACTTTTGTGGGACGCAGTGAAAGCAGTCTTAAGAGGAAAGTATATATCAATCCAGGCACACTTGAAGAAGGAAGAACAATCCCAAATGAATAGTCTAACATCACAATTATCGAAACTGTAAAAAGAAGAACAAATGAGGCCTAAAGTCAACAGAAGGAGGGACATAATAAAGATCAGAGAAGAAATAAACAAAATTGAGAAGAATAAAACAATAGCAAAAATCAACGAAACCAAGAACTGGTTCTTTGAGAAAATAAACAAAATAGATAAGCCTCTAGACAAACTTATTAAGAGAAAAAGAGAATCAACACAAATCAACATAAACAGAAATGAGAATGGAAAAATCATGAGAGACTCCACAGAAATAAAAAGAATTATTAAAGACTACTTTGAAAACCTATATGCCAACAAGCTGGAAAACCTAGAAGAAATGGACAACTTCCTAGAAAAATACAACCTCCCAAGACTGACCAAGGAAGAAACACAGAAGTTAAACAAACCAACTATGAGCAAAGAAATTGAAATGGTAATAAAAAAACAACCCAAGAACAAAACCCGGGGCCGGATGGATTTACCTCGGAATTTAATCAGACACACAGAGAAGACATAATACCCGTTCTCCTTAAAGTGTTCCAAAAAATAGAAGAAGAGGGAATAATCCCAAACTCATTCTATGAAGCCAACATCACCCTAATACCAAAACCAGGCAAAGACCCACCAAAAAAGAAAATTACAGACCAATATCCCTGATGAATGTAGATGCAAAAATGCTCAATAAAATATTAGCAAACAGAATTCAACAGTATATCAAGAGGATCATACACCATGACCAAGTGGGATTCATCCCAGGGATGCAAGGATGGTACAACATTCGAAAATCCATCAACATCATCCACCACATCAACAAGAAGAAAGACAAAACCCACATGATCATCTCCATAGATGCTGAAAAAGCATTTGACAAAATTCAACATCCATTCATGATAAAAACTCTCAGCAGAATGGGAATAGAGGGCAAGTACCTCAACATAATAAAGGCCATATATGATAAACCCACAGCCAGCATTATACTGAACAGCAAAAAGCTGAAAGCATTTCCTCTGAGATCAGGAACAAGACAGGGATGCCCACTCTCCCCACTGTTATTTAACATAGTACTGGAGGTCATAGTGACGGCAATCAGACAAAACAAAGAAATACAAGGAATCCAGATTGGTAAAGAAGAAGTTAAACTGTGACTATTTGCAGATGATATGATACTGTACATAAAAAACCCTGAAGACTCCACTCCAAAACTACTAGAACTGATATCAGAATACAGCAGTTGCAGGATAAAAAATTAACACACAGAAATCTTTAGCTTTCCTATACACTAACAATGAATCAATAGAAAGAGAAATCAGGAAAATAATTCCATTCACCATTGCATCAAAAAGAATAAAGTACCTAGGAATAAACCTAACCAAAGAAGTGAAAGACTTATACTCTGAAAACTACAAGTCACTCTTAAGAGAAATTAAAGGAGACACTAATAAATGGAAACTCATGCTCATGGCTAGGAAGAATTAATATCATCAAAATGGCCATCCTGCCCAAAGCAATATACAGATTTGATGCAATCCCTCTCAAATTACCAGCAACATTCTTCAATGAATTGGAACAAATAATTCAAAAGTTCATATGGAAACACCAAAGACCCCGAATAGCCAAAGCAATCCTGAAAAAGAAGAATAAAGTAGGGGGGATCTCACTCCCCAACTTCAAGCTCTACTACAAAGCCATAGTAATCAAGACAATTTGGTACTGGCACAAGAACAAAGCCACAGACCAGTGGAACAGATTAGAGACTCCAGAAATTAACCCAAACAAATATGGTCAATTAATATTTGATAAAGGAGCCATGGACATACAATGGCAAAATGACAGTCTCTTCAACAGACGGTGCTGGCAAAACTGGACAGCTACATGTAGGAGAATGAAACTGGACCATCGGCTCACCCCATGTACAAAGGTATACTCAAAATGGATCAAAGACCTGAATGTAAGTCATGAAACCATTAAAATCTTGGAAAAAAACATAGGCAAAAACCTCTTAGACATAGACATGAGTGACCTCTTCTTGAACATATCTCCCTGGGCAAGGAAAACAACAGCAAAAATGAGCAAGTGGGACTACATTAAGCTGAAAAGCTTCTGTACAGTGAAAGACACCATCAGTAGAACAAAAAGAAACCCTACAGTATGGGAGAATATATTTGAAAATGACAGATCCGATAAAGGCTTGACATCCAGAATATATAAAGAGCTCACACGCCTCAACAAACAAAAAACAAATAACCCAATTAAAAAATGGGCAGAGGAACTGAACAGCCAGTTCTCTAAAAAAGAAATACAGATGGCCAAGAGACACATGAAAATATGCTCCACATCGCTAATTATCAGAGAAATGCAAATTAAAACTACAATGAGGTATCACCTCACACCAGTAAGGGTAGCTGCCATCCAAAAGACAAACAACAACAAATGTTCTCGAGGCTGTGGAGAAAGGGGAACCCTCCTACACTGTTGGTGGGAATGTAAATTAGTTCAACCATAGTGGAAAGCAGTTTGGAGGTTCATCAAAATGCTCAAAACAGACCTACCATTTGACCCAGGAATTCCACTCCTAGGAATTTACCCTAAGAATGCAGCAATCAAGTTTGAGAAAGACAGATGCTCCCCTATGTTTATCACAGCACTATTTACAATAGCCAAGAATTGGAAGCAACCTAAATGTCCATCGGTAGATGAATGGATAAAGAAGATGTGGTACATATACACAATGGAATACTACTCAGCCATAAGAAGTGGAAAAATCCAACCATTTGCAGCAACATGGATGGAGCTGGAGAGTATTATGCTCAGTGAAATAAGCCAAGCGGAGAAAGAGAAATACCAAGTGATTTCACTCATCTGAGGAGTATACGAACAAAGGAAAAACTGAAGGAACAAAACAGCAGCAGAATTACAGAACCCAAAAATGGACTAACAGGTACCAAAGGGAAAGGAACTGGGGAGGATGGGAGGGAAGGGAGGGATAAGGGAGGGGAAGAAGAAGGGGGGTATTAAGATTAGCATGCATGTGGGGGGAGGGAGAAAGGGGAGGGTGGGCTGCACAACACAGAGAGGACAAGTAGGGATTCTACAACATTTTGCTAAGCTGATGGACAGTAACTGTAATGTGGTTGTTAGGGGGGTCCTGATATAGGGGAGAGCATAGTAAACATAGTACTCTTCATGTAAGTGCAGATTAAATATTAAAAAAAAAAAGAAAGAAAGAAAGAAAGAAAAGAGAGATTACTCCTTGATAGGATAAAACTATTGGTAAATCAAAGATCACTGCATTCTTTAAATATCCTTAATGTTGATCACTTAAAGGGCGTCAGATGATCAGCTATGGAGGTACTCTTTTCTGATAATATTCCTTTCTCTTAATAAAAAAAAAAGAAAGCAGTCCCTGTGTGCTGACCTCCAATGAGTTCTGCACAGTGGTATAGAGGGCATGTCAATGTGTGGGCAAAGGGTCTGTTTGTTTCTATGCAGAAGATCAAGGCCTAGCTTGGATACCCAGAAAATGAACTAAGATACGATATGAGGAGGAGCTTCTGGCATCAGCACTCTCTGGAGGACTTGTGCCGGGGCATGATCATCAAAATGCCTCCACAGGGATCCAGATGATGCTGCGGTTGTGTCTGCATCTACACCACCGTTTCCTGGAATTGCCATTGGAATGAGGAGGGACATGTCTAGGCTGGCATGTGCATACAGTGAGACAACAAATTTGACCAGATCTGTACTGTTGGAACTCAACCAGGAGTTGGGAGGGGTGCAAGTTGTAGCACTCCAAAATCTCATGACTATAGACTATCTATGGTTAAAAGAACATATGGGATGTGAACAGATCCCAGAAATGGGCTGCTTTAATTTATCTGATGGTTCAAGTACAGTTGGACAATATCCATCATATCATAGACAAATCTTCACAAATGCCTAGGGTGCCTAAATGGTTTTCTTGGCTTCACTAGAGATGGATGGTAATTATAGATTTGCTTTGTTGATGTCACCGTATTCCTGTTATGTTAATATGTGAGCGCAAGTTAGTTAGTAGTTTAAAACCTATACATGCTTAAGGTACTCTACAAGAAGATATGGCAAAGAAATAATCAATCCTCCCATGTTTTCTTCCATATGCTACCTCTATAGCTTTTCTTCTTCCTTCCTAATTACAACCCTTAAGTAGAATTCGTGCCTCATATCGAATTTACCGAGTATCATAATTCCTCCAGGTGGTAAAGATACCTCGAGACAAGTGCTGGGCATAGAAGCCACAGGGCATAAATCTGCAAAGAAGTAAAAAGCTAACCTTTTCAAACAATGTGGCTTCTCTCTCACTTACCAACTCTACATTTCCCTGTATGGCCCCGGAAGATGACTGGTTAGCCAGAGACGGGTAAGATTCCTCAAGGGAGGAACAACCTAAGACAGGCACAGTCGCAAGGGGGCCATCAGGTGAGAAATTGGAGATCAACAGAGGTGAGGCTCACAACCTCACCCCCCCTGTTTTGAGAGAAATCTTCTGCATCCGTGGATGTTTTGCTGCCCTTGTCTAGCTTGGATTAATACTTAGTCCATAGGCACACACCTGATCATCTACATTTGCCCTCTTACAGCACTAAACTATGTTTTCTACCTTTATCTTGCATCTACCTACCACTTCAGCATTTTATTAAAAATAAAAATAATAATAATAATAAAGGGAGAAATGTGGGATCCACATATAAATCAAGTATAAAAATCAAACGAATATTCATATTTGACCTGATTGTTTATAGTTCATAATGCATGATCAAAACCGAAAGTTTCTGTGATGAATGCCCTTGTACTGTTCACCATGTAAGAATTTATTCACTATGTAAGAATTCGTTCACCATGTAAGAACTTGTTCGTTATGCTTCAGAAGATTGGAGACTGACGAGAATTAGGCTTGAGATGGATTAATGATTGTACATTGAGTATTGACCCCCCTATACTGAATTTCATTGTTGTTAGCAACCATTTGATCAATAAATATGAGAGATGCCCTCTCAAAAAAAATATGAATCAATAAAATACTTTTTGTTTATTTCCTAAAGTCCTTGTGTCCAAAGTCAGTTACTTTTTCTGCTCTGCCCTCATAATCGTACCTTTCCTCAGTTTTTTAAGACAGATCATCTAGAACTATTTTGTTTCTCTTCCCTGGCCTGCTTTGAATTGGTCATTATTTCAAGTACGATCAACACATAAAACTGAAAGACATTTTTGAGCATTTTCTTTTAGATAAAATTCAGTAAAATTGAATTTATCATATTCAAAGTTATTTTAATTACTAAAACAAAAACAATGTTTTAAGCATTTTAAACATATTAACTCATTTTATAATTATAGCATTTTATGAGCATTTTTATGAGGAATATTACTATATAAATTTTACAGAGGAGAAAACTAAGAGATAGGTTTTTTAACACAAACATAGCAGATGTTTAGTAAATAGCAGGATAAGGATTTGAATTCAGATACTCCTCACCACACATAAAGGCACTCAAATTGAATGACCTGAAAGAACTGAATTGCAGTTATGTTTTTATTTTTCTTTGTAGTGTTTATTTTAATTTACGCCATGTTTTTTCTACACTTCACAGTTTATAAGCATTTGTGTAATGCTCTATAAGTTTCATATTTATTTTCTAGTGAGGAAATGATATTTAATGAAGTCCACATTTCAAAAACATCTTTTTTTTTGAGGTGGGGCATAACATAGCAACAAATACGTTGAATTGAATGGTCATTATGTCATTTTTATGGTTTTCATTACCACAAAGTCATACAGGTGGAAATACTGTGGTGGATTTCAGTACATGGTATTACCTCCTTATATCCCTATGCTTGCATTCCCTCCCTCTTCTTTTCTGCTTGTATGTGTATGTGTGTTTGTATATATATATATATATATGTATTCTGTATATATGCATATACAATTTTGGGGGGAATTCAAATATATATTAATTAAAATTGTTAAAATTGGTAACATTTACATACACACACACACACAGACACACACACATATATATATATACCAAGCAAAATACAATGTTATTTTAACTATTGGTGTTTTTTCTTATTGCATTTTAAATCACTTTTTACTTTTTTTATTAAATTTTTTCAGAACTTCAACCCTTTATTTCCCCTAGGAGAGGTTGCTCAGTATTTGGTGTTACCAGTGGTTTTATTGAACATAACTACTGTGAATAATTAGAACTGACTATTTAGTCTTTCATACCTGGCTACTTTTGACCAGTGCGATGTTTTTGACATTCATTCATTTTGTTTGTTTCTTTTTATTGCTAAGTAGTCTGTTCTACAGCTTTACAATTTGCTGATGGGTATTTGGGCCATTTCTAGTTTTGGGCAAGTACGAGTAAAGGTTCAATAAATGTCTCCTACAACTTTTTGTGTATATTTTCATTTCTCTCTGATACATATCTGAGAGTAGAATCTCTCTGATTCACAGACTTCATGAGAGGGACCTGTTTCAGGGAAAGTTGAAGAGCAATCCCTGGGGTTCTAGACCCAGTTTTGTGTTCCTCCTCCCCCATAAATGTAAGCTCCAAGCTTCTTTTTCTATTTTTTTGAACTTTTTTTGTTATTATTAATATACACTTACATGAACAACATTGTGGTTACTAGATTCCCCCCATTATCAAGTCCCCACCACATACCCCATTACAGTCACTGTCCATTAGCGTAGTAGGATGCTACAGAATCATTACTTGTCTTCTCTGTATGTACTGCCTTCCCCGTGCCTCACTCCCCTACATTATGTGTGCTAATCGTAATGCCTCTTTTTCCCCCTATCCCTCCCTTCCTCCCCAGTCCCTTTCCCATTGGTAACAGCCCATTCTTGAGTTCTGTGAGTCTGCTGCTGTTCTGTTCCTTCAGTTTTTGCTTTGTTCTTATGCTCCACAGATGAGTGAAATCATTTGATACTTGTCTTTCTCTGCCTGGCTTATTTCACAAGGCATAATACCCACTAGCTCCATCCATGTTGCTGCATATGGTAGGATTTGTTTTCTCCTTATGGCTGAGTAATACTCCAAGATGTACCACATCTTCTTTATCCATTCATTTATTGATGGACACTTAGATTGCTTCCATTTCTTGGCTATTGTAAATAGTGCTGCAATAAACATAGGGGTGCATATGTCTTTTACAAACAGGGCTCCTGCATTCTTAGAGTAAATTCCTGGGAGTGGAATTCCTAGATCAAATGGCATTTCTAGTTTTACTTTTTGAGGAACCTTCACACTGCTTTCCACAAAGGTTGAACTAATTTACATTCCCACCAGCAGTGTAGGAGGGTTCCCCTTTCTCCACATACTCACCAATATTTGTTGTTGTTGGTCTTTTGGATGTTGGCCAATCTAACTGGTGTGAGGTGATATCTCACTGTGGTTTTAATTTGCATTTCTCTGATGATTAGCAATGTGGAGCATCTTTTCATGTGCCTGTTGACCATCTGAACTTCTTCTTTGGAGAACTGTCTGTTCAGCACTTCTGCCCATTTTTTAATTGGATTATTTGCTTTTTATTAGTTGAGGTGCATGATCTCTTTGTATATTTTGGATGTCAATCCCTTATTGGATATGTAATTTGTGAATATATTCTCCCACACTGAAGGATGCCTTTTTGTTCTAATGATGGTATCCTGTGCTGTACAGAAGCTTTTTAATTTGATATAGACCCACTTGTTCATTTTTGCTTTTGTTCCCCTTGCGCATGGAGATATGTTCATAAATAAGTTGCTCATGTTTATATTCAAGAGAGTTTTGCATATATTTTCTTCTAAGAGTTTTATGATTTCATGACTTACATTCAAGTCTTTGATCCATTTCGAGTTTACTTTTGTGTATGGAGGTAGACAGTAATCCAGTTTCATTCTCTTACGTGTAGCTGTCCAGATTTGCCAACACCAGCTGTTAAAGCAGCTGTCATTTCCCAATTGTATATCTGTGGCTCCTTTATCATATATTAATTGACCATATATGTTTCAGTTAATGTCTGGAGTCTCTATTCTGTTCCACTGGTCTGTGGCTCTGTACTTGTGCCAGTACCAAACTGTCTTGATTACTGTGGCTTTGTAGTAGAGCTTGAAGTTGGGAAGCGAAATCCCCCCTGCTTTATTCTTCCTTCTCAGCTTTGCTTTGGCTATTCTGGGTCTTCTGTGGTTCCACATGAATTTTAGAACTATTTGTTCCAGTTAGTTGAAGAATGCTGTCAGTATTTTGATAGGGATTGCATTGAATCTGTAGATTGAATTAGGCAGGATGGCCGTTTAACAGTATTAATTTTTCCTACCCAAGAGCACGGGATGAGTTTCTATTTATTAGTATCCTCTTTTATTAGTCTTAAGAGTGTCTTGTAGTTTTCAGGGTATAGGACTTTCACTTTCTTGGTTAGGTTTATTCTTAGGTATTTTATTCTTTTTGATGCAATTATGAATGGAATTGTTTTCCTGATTTCTCTTTCTGCCAGTTTATCATTAATGTACAGGAACGCAAGGGATTTCTCTGTATCAATTTTGTATCCTGAAACTTTGCTGAAATCAGATATTAGATCTAGGAGTTTTGGAGTGGACTCTTTAGGGATTTTTATGTAAAATATCTTGTCATCTGCAAACAGTGACAGTTTCACTTCTTCCTTGCCAATCTGGATGACTATTATTTCTTTGTCTGATTGCTGTGGATAGGACCTCCAATACAATGTTGAATAAAAGCAGAGAGAGTGGGCATCCTGCTCTTGTTCCCTATCTTAGAGGAAAAGCTTTCAACTTCTCACTGTTAAGTATAATGTGGGGTGTGGGTTTTCCATATATGGTCTTTGTTATGTTGAGGTACTTACCCTCTATACCCATTTTGTTGAGAGTTTTTATCATGAAGGGATGTTGAATTTTGTTGAATGCTTTTTCAGCATGTATGGAAATGATCATGTTGTTTTGTACTTCTTTTTCTTGATGTGGTGGATGATATTGATGGATTTTCGAAGATTGTACCATCCTTGCGTCCCTGGGATGAATCCCACTAGATTAGAGTGTATGATCCTCTTGATGTATTTTTGAATTCGGTTTGCTAATATTTTGTTCAGTATTTTTGCATCTGTGTTCAGCAGGGGTGCTGGTCTGTAGTTTTCTTTTTTTTGTGGTGTCTTTGCCTGTTTTTTGTATTAGAGAGATACTGACTTAATAAAATGAGTTTGGAAGTATTCCATCCTTTCTTCTTCTTTTTGGAAAACTTTAAGGAGAATGGGTATTATATCTTCTCTATATGTCTGATAAAATTCAATGGTGAACCTATCTGGTCCAGGTGTTTTGCTTTGGGGTAGTTTTTTGATTACTGACTCAATTTCACTGCTGGTATTTGGTCTGTTTAGATTTTCTGTTTCTTCCTGGGTCAGTCTTGAAAGGTTGTATTTTTCTAGAAAGTTGTCCATTTCTTCTAGGTTATCCACTTTGTTAACATATAGATTTTCATAGTATTCTCTAATAATTCTTTGTATTTCTGTGGTGTCCATCATGATTTTCCCTTTCTCATTTCTGATTCTATTTATCTGTGAGATTCTCTTTTTTTCTTAATTAGTCTGGCTAGGCGTTTATCTATTTTGCTTATTTTCTCAAAGAGCCAGCTCTTGGTTTCATTGATTTTTTTAAATTTTTTATTCTTCTCAGTTTTATTTATTTCCTCTCTCATCTTTATTATGTCCCTCCTTCTGCTGACTTTGGGCTTCATTTGTACTTCTTTTTCCAGTTTCAATAATTGTGACTTTAGACTATTCATTTGAGATTGTTTTTCCTTTTTTAAATAGGCTTGGATTGCTATATACTTCCTTCTTAGAACTGCCCTCACTGCGTCTCACAGAATATGGGGCTTTGTACCGTTGTTTTCATTTGTCCCCATATATTGCTTAATCTCTATTTTAATTTGGCATTGATCCATTGATTTTTTAGGAACATTTTGTTAAGCCTTCATGTGTTTGTGAGATTTTTGTTTTCTTTGTACAATTTACTTCTGGTTTCACACCCTTGTGATCTCATAAGTTGATTGGCAAAATTTCAATCTTTTTGAATTTAATGACGCTTTTTTTTATTCATTTTGTTATCATTAATCTACAAGTACATGAAGAACATTATGTTTACTAGACTGCCTCCTTCACCAATTCCCCCCTACAAATCCAATTACAGTCACTGTCCATCAGCATAGTAAGATGCTGTAGAATCACCACTTGTCTTCTTTGTGTTGCATATGTCTCCCTATGGCCCCCCATTATACATACTAATCATAAAGTCCCCTTTCTTTTTACCCACCTTTATCCCTCCCTTCCCACCCATCCTCCACAGTCTCTTTCCCTTTGGTAACTGTTAGTTCATTCTTGGGTTCTGTGATTCTGCTGCTGTTCTGTTCCTTCAGTTTTTCTTTGGTGTTATACTCTACATATGAGTGAAATAATTTGGTACTTGTCTTTCTCCACCTGGCTTATTTCACTGAGATTAATACCCTCTAGCTCCATTCATGTTGTTGCAAATGGTAGGATTTATTTTCTTCTTTAGGCTGAATAATACTCCAAGATGTACCACATATTCTTTATCCATTCATCTATTGATGGACACTTAGATTGCTTCCATTTCTTGGCTATTGTAGATGGTGCTGTGATAAACATAGGGAAGCATATGTCTTTTACAAACAGGGCTGCTGCATTCTTAGGATAAATTCCTAAAAGTGGAATTCCTGGGAACAAATGGTATTTCTATTTTGAGCATTTTGAGGAACCTCCATACTACTTTCTACAATGGTTGAACTAATTTACATTCCCACCAGCAGTATAGGAGGGTTGCCCTTTATTAACAACCTTGCCAACATTTGTTGTTGTTTGTCTTTTGTATGGTGGCTATCCTTACTGGTGTGAGGTGATATCTCAGTGAGGTTTCAATTTACATTTCTCTGATGACTAGCTATGTGGAGCATCGTTTCATTTGTCTGTTGGCCATCTGAATTTCTTCTTTGGAGAACTGTCTGTTCAGCTCCTCTGCCCATTTTTTAATTGGATTATTTGCTTTTTGTTTGTTGTGTTGCGGGAGCTCTTTATCTATTTTGGATGTCAAGCCATTATCATATCTGTCATTTATGAATATATTCTCCCATACTGTAGGGTACTTTCTTGTTCTATTGATGGTGTCCCTTGCTGTACAGAAGTTTTTCAGTTTGATATAGTTCCACTTGTTCATTTTTCTTTGTTTCCTTTGCCCAGGGAGATATGTTCATGAAGAAGTCACTCATATTTATGTCCAAGAGATTTTTGCCTATGTATTTTTCTAAGAGTTTCATGGTTTCATGACATATATTCAGTTCTTTGATCCATTTCGAATTTACTTTTGTGTATGGGGTTAGACAGTGATCCAGTTTCATTCTCCTCCATGTAGCTGTAAAGTTTTGCCAGCATGATCTGTTGAAGAGACTGGCATTTCCCCAATGTATGTCCATGGCTCTTTTATCATATATTAATTGACCATATATATTCTGGAGTCTCTATTCTGTTCCACTGGTCTGTGGCTCTGTTCTTGTGCCAGTACCAAAGTGTCTTGATTAGTGTGTTTTGTTGTAGAGCCTGAAGTTGGAGAGCGAGATCCCCCCCACTTTATTCTTCTTTTTCAGGATTGCTTTGGCTATCCGGGGTCATTGGTGTTTGCATATGAATTTTTGCACTATTTGCTCCAGTTCATTGAAGAATGCTGTTGGTAATTTGATATGGATTGCATTGAATCTGTATATTGCTTTGGGCAGGATGGCCATCTTGATGATATTAATTCTTGCAAGAGCATGGGATGAGTTTCCATGTTGGTGTCCTCTTTAATTTCTCTTAAGAATGTCTTATAGTTTTCAGGGTATAGGTCTTTCACTTCCTTGGTTAGGTTTATTCCTAAGTATTTTATTCTTTTTGATGCAATTGTGAATGGAATTGTTTTCCTGATATTTCTCTTTCTATTAGTTCATTATTAGTGTATAGGAAAGCCACAGATTTCTGTGTGTTAATTTTGTATCCTGCAACTTTCCTGTATTCTGATATCAGTTCTAGTAGTTTTGGAGTGGAATCTTTAGGGTTTTTTATGCACAATATCATGTCATCTGCAAATAGTGACAGTTTCACTTCTACTTTACCTTTGGATTCCTTGTATTTATTTGTATTGTCTAACTGCCATGGCTAGGACCTCCAGTACTATGTTGAATAACAGTTGGGAGAGTGGGCATCCCTGTCTTGTTCCTGATCACAGAGGAAAAGCTTTCAGCTTCTCACAGTTCAGTATGATGTTGGCTGTGGGTTTACAATATATGGCCTATATTATGTTGAGTTTCTTGCCCTCTATACCCATTTTTTGAGAGTTTTTATCATGAATGGATGTTGAATTTTGTTGAATGCTTTTTCAGCATCTATGGAGGTGATCATGTGGTTTTTGTCCTTCTTTTTGTGTATGCGGTGGATAATGTTGATGGATTTTCAAATGTGGTACCATCCTTGCATCCCTGGGATGAGTCCCACTTGATCATGGTGAGTGATCCTTTTGATGTATTTTTGAATTTGGTTTGCTAATATTTTGTTGAGTATTTTTGCATCTATGTTCATCAGGGATATTGGTCTGTAATTTTCTTTTTTTGGTGGGGTCTTTGCCTGGTTTTGGTATTCGGGTGATGTTGGCTTCATAGAATGAGTTTGGGAGTATTCCCTTCTCTTCTATTTTTTGGAAAACTTTAAGGAGAATGGGTATTACGTCTTCTCTGTATGTCTGATAAAATTTGGAAGAAATCCTTCTGGCCCAGGTATTGTTAAAATTTCAAATCTTGGGTAGTTTTTGATTACTGCTTCAATTTTTTTGCTGTTATTAATTTGTTTAGAATTTGTGTTTCTTCCTTTATCAGTCTTGGAAGGTTGTATTTTTCTAGGAAGTTGTCCATTTCTTCTAGGTTTTCCAGCTTGTTAGCATAGAGGTTTTCATAGTATTCTCTAATATATCTTTGTATTTCTGTGGGGTCCATTGTGATTTTTCCTTTCTCATTTCTGATTCTGTTGATGTGTGTGGATTCTCTTTTTCTCTTAGTAAGTCTGGCTAGAGGTTATCTATCTTGTTTATTTTCTCAAAGAACCAGCACTTGGTTTCATTGATTTTTTTCTATTGTTTTATTCTTCTCAATTATATTTATTTCTTCTCTGATCTTCATTATGTCCCTCCTTCTTCTGATTTTAGGCCTCATTTGTTCTTCTTTTTCCAATTTTGATAATTGTAACATTAGACTATGCATTTGGGTTTATTCTTCCTGCTTTAAATATGCCTGGATTGCTATATACTTTCTTCTTAAAACTGCTTTTGCTGTGTCCCACAGAAGTTGGGGCTTTGTGTTGTTTTTGTCATTTGTTTCCATATATTGCTTGATCTCTATTTTAATTTTGTCATTGATCCATTGATTTTTTAGGAGCATGTTGTTAAGCATCCATGTGTTTGTGGGCCTTTTTTGCTTTCTTTGTACAATTTATTTCTAGTTTTATACCTTTGTGGTCTGAAAAGTTAGTTGGTAGAATTTCAATCTTTTGGAATTTACTGAGGCTCTTTTTGTGGTGTAGTATGTGGTCTATTCTGGAGAATATTCCATGTGCCCTTGAGAAGAATGTGTATGCTGTTGCTTTGGGTGTAGAGTTCTATAGATGTCTATTAGGTCCATCTGTTCTAGTGTGTTGTTCAGTGCCTCTGTGTCCTTACTTATTTTCTGTCTGGTGGATCTGTTCTTTGGAGTGAGTTGTAAGCATTCTATTTCCTCCTTTAGTTCTGTTAGTATTTGTTTCACATATGCTGGTGCTTCTGTGTTGTGTGCATATATATTTATAATGGTTATATCCTCTTGTTGGACTGACCCTTTATTAATATGTAATGTCCTTCTTTATCTCTTGTTACTTTCTTTTTTATGAAGTCTATTTTGTCTGATACTAGTACTGCAACACCTGCTTTATTCTCCCTTTTGTTTGCATGAAATATCTTTTACCGTCCCTTTACTTTTAGTCTGTTCATGCCTTTGGGTTTGAGGTGAGTCTCTTGTAAGGAGTATGGATGGATCTTGCTTTTTTATCCATTCTATTACTCTGTGTCTTTTGATTGGTGCATTCAGTCCATTTACATTTAGGGTGATTATTGAAAGGTATGTACTTATTGCCATTGCAGGCTTTAGATTCCTGGTTACCAAAAGTTTTGGTTACTTTCCTTACTATCTAAGACTCTAACTTAACTCACTTAGTGTGCTCTTACAAACAGAATCTAAAGGTTCTTTTCTGTTTCTCCTCCATTTTGTTCCTCCTCCATTCTTTATATATAAGGTATCATATTCTGTACTTTTTGTCTATCCCTTGATTAACTTTGGGGATAGTTAATTTACTTTTGCATTTGCTTCATAATTAGGTGTTCTACTTTATTTGCTGTGGTTTTATTACCTCTTGTGACAGCTATTCAACCTTAGGAACACTTCCATCTATAGCAGTCCCTCCTAAATAGACTGTAGAGGTGGTTTGTGGGAGGTAAATTCTCTCAGTTTTTGCTTATCTGGAGATTGTTTAATCCCTCCTTCAAATTTAAATGGTAATCTTGCTGGATAAAGTAATCTTGGGTCCAGACCCTTTTGCTTCATGGCAATAAATACATCATGCCACTGCCTTCTGGCCTGTAAGGTTTCAGCTGAGAAGTCTGATATTAGCCTGATGGGCTTTTCTTTGTATGTGATGTTATTTCTGTCTCTGGCTGCTTTTAACAGTCTGTCCTTATCCTTGATCTTTCCCATTTTAATTACTATGTGTCTTGGTGTTGTCTTCCTTAGGTCCCTTGTGTTGGGATATCTGTGTATCTCCAGGGCCTGAGAGACTATTTCCTTCCCCAGATTGGGGAAGTTTTCAGCAACTACCTCCTCAAAGACACATTCTATCCCTTTCTCTCTCTCTCTTGTTCTTCTTGTATCCCTATAATGCAAATATTGCTCCACTTGGATGGGTCACACATTTCTCTCAATATTCTTTCATTCTTAGAGATCCTTTTTTCCCTCTGTGCCTCAGCTTCTTTGTATTTCTTTTCCTTGGTTTCTATTTTATTTATCATCTCCTCCATACCCAACCTGCTTTTAATACCCTCCATCATGCTTTTCAATGATTGGATCTCTGACCTGAATTCGTTCCTGAGGTCTTGGATGTCTTTCCGTACCTCTATTAGCATGTTGATGATTTTTATTTAGAACTCCCTTTCAGGAAGTATCATGAGGTCCATATCATTTAAATCTTTCTCGGGAGTTGAATTAATAATTTTACTCTGCACCAGGTTTCTTTAGAGTTTCCTATTTGTATATGGCATTCTCTATTGTCCAGAAGCTCTATTCTGGAGCTGCTCAGTCCCTGAAGCAATGTTGGGGGTTGCAGTGGAGCGGTATTGGTGCCTGGGGGAAGGAAAGAGCTGTTCCCTGCTTCACAGCTGCTGTGCCTGTCTCCATTGCCTCAATCAATGGGCCAAACACACAGATATAAGCTTTTGTCCCAGAGCAGCCGAATATGGATCCCTGCTTTTCATAAGTGGTCAGAATCCCAGTCTCCCTAGGAACTCTGCCTGTCCCAGCTTTCCAATGCCATAATCAGAAGAGTATGATGAAAGCACCATGAAATGTAGGTTTGTGCCCCCAGCAGTCCCAAGCCTTCCACTCTCTCCCTGCTAAGTTTCTCTTCCTCCTGCCATTGAGCTGGGTTGTGGGAAGGGCTCGGGTCCTGCTGAGCCACAGCTTTGGTATGTTACCCCAATCGGTGAGGTCTGCTCTTTTCTCCAGTTTTATGCAGTCTGGCACCATCCTCTTTCCTGTTCTCTCTCAGGATTAGTTGCACCAACTATATTTTCTAATTGTATCCAGTTTTAGGAGGAAGCCTCTGTCTCTCCTCTTACACTGCCATCTTTAATCTGGTGAGGCTTTTTTTCTGGCCTAGTATATGGTGTATTCTTGAAAATGTTCTGTCAGCTCTTGAAAAGAATGTGTATCCTCCTGCTTTTGAGTGGAGAGTTCTGTAGATGTCTATTAGGTCTATCTGTTCTAATGTGCTGCTCAATTCCTCTCTCTCCTTATTTATTTTTTGCCTGGCTGATCTGTTCTTTGGAGTGATTGGAGTGTTGAAGTCTCCTAGAATGAATACATTACATTTTATTTCCCCTTTTAATTCTGTTAGTATTTGTTTCACATATGTTGGTGCCTAGATATTTATAATGGTTATATCTTCTTATTGGATTGACCCCTTTATCATTATGTAATGTCCTTCTTTGTCTCTTGTGACTTTCTTTGTTTTGAGGTCTATTTTGTCTGATACAAGTACTGTAACTCCTACTTCTTTTTCCTTATTAGTTGCATGAAATATCTTTTTCCATATCTTCACTTTAAGTCTGTGTATGTCTTTGTGTTTAAAGTGAGTCTCTTGTGGGCAGCATATGGATGAGTGTTGTTTTTTATTCATTCAGTGACTCTCTGTCTTTTGATTTGTGTATTCAGACCATTTACCTTTTTGGGTGATTATCTATAAGTATGTGCTTATTGCCATTGCAGTTTTTTGATTCATGGTTACCAAAGGTTCAAGGTTAACTTCCTTACTATATAAGAGTCTAACTAAACTCACTTAGTATGCTATTATAAACTCAATCTAAAAGTTTTTGTTTTCCCCTTGTTTTCTTCCTCCTCCATTCCTTGTATATTAGGTATCATATTCTGTACTCTTTGTCTGTCCCATTTTATTACTTCTGATGACATCTATTTAGCCTTAGGAACAATTCCATCTATAACAGTCTATGTTACCTGGTGTCATTTTCATGTAACTTTAAGTAGCTTTTTAGTCTATCTTTTTAAAAATGTTTACTGAAAGAGTCTTTGATAATCTGGGAATGTCTATATTTGAGTTTTATTTTTAAAGTGTTGCTTTGCTGAGTATGTCATTCTTAGTTGATAGTTCAGTTTGTTTACTTTTCTGGATCCTTAAGGTGGGAGATTAAGTTATTGATTTGAGATGTTCCCTTCTTATAGGATATGAGTTACAAATTAAATTTCCTCTAAGCCTGTTTTAACTGAAGCCCTTCAATTTTGCTATGCTGTGCTTTGATTTTAATTCATTACAAAATATCTCCTAATTTCCCTTTTGATTTCTCTTTTGATCTATGTGTTATTTAGGAGTGTATTTGTAACTGCCATATATTCATGAATTTGCAAATTTCCTTCTGCTGTTGATTCAGAATTTAATTCTATTGTGATTGAGCACATACTTTGCATGATTTCATTCCTTTTAAATGGATTGAGAACTGTTTTACAGTTTAACATATAGACTACCATGGGAAATATTTCTTGTGCACTTTAGAAGAATATTTATTCTGATGTTTTCAGGTGGAATATTCTATAGAGTTTTTCTTATATATAGTTACTCAAAAGTTATTAAAGTCTTTTGCAAAATTGCTGATTTCCTGTCTAGTTTTTCCATGCATTATGATTTGAATATTAACATCTCCAACTATTATTTTTAAGTCTTCTATGTCTCTCTTTAATTCTGTAGGTGTTTGTTTCTTATGTATAAGGACTCTGATTTTTTTGTGCATATATAACTGTAATACTTTCCCCCAAATTTGATGTTTTATTGTTACAAAATATCTGCCATTGTTTCTATTATCATTTTTTCTTAAAGCATGTTTGTTTATTTTTTCCATAGTCATCCCAGCTCATTGATGAGTGTTGCTTGCCTGGTATAGTTTTTCTGTCCTTTTACTTTTCAACTTATTTTTAACCTGAGTCTAAAATTTATCTCCTACAGATATAGGTCAATTTCATTTACTTTTTTACCCATTTTGACAATCTCTGCCTTTTGATAGGAGCACTTAATCTATTTGCATTCAATGCTGTTATTGATATGATTGGAATACATGATTCTTTTTGCTGTGTGTTTACCGTATGTCCCTTAACTCTTGTTTCTCTATTCTATCTTTACTTCAGTACTTTGTGATAAATGGGTATTTCCTACTTCACTATTTTATCTTTTTGTTAATTTCTAATCATATATTTGAGTCATTTTCTTAGTACTTGATTTAGGGTTAAATGCAGTATTTAGGGAACAATTTTCAAAATCTACTTCAGATAATATTAACTTGATTCCAGTAAAATAAAATAACTTAGTTCTAATACAGCTCATTCCTTCCAATCTGTCTGCAAATACATATATAATATAAATATAAACATTTTTTTTCTATTTGCAGTATTCTTTTTTCCATGTGTCATTTCCTTGCTGCAATGTAGCTTCTATATCTACATTTCCTTGTGCTGTTACTTAGTGTGGAGAGTAGAGGGCAGTCTTGTAGGGTGGAGCCCTTGACCTTGGGAATCTGATGCTGTCTCTGGGCAGACAGCATCAGAATTGAGTTCCTGGACACCCTGCTGGTGTTTGAGAATTTCTTGATGTTGTGTGTGAGAAGACCCCCTCACACACACATATATACATATTGGAATTGGATCTGGGAAACTGAATGGAGTTATACTACTGTTACTGTCGTGTATAATACGGTTATTGTTGTTGCATATGAAGGAACACATCTCAGTCTTATATGTTATAAATCTAACAGAAAAATCTTGTAATTGTTTTTAGTAAACCTATGTTTGGAAAGTTGATTAAAAGTAGGAAAATTATATATTTATATAAATATCTTTTATAATTACTTTCATAATTATTTTAACAGTACTCTTTCTTTCATCATATGGATTTGAATTACTGTATGTATCTTTATTTCAACTTAGAGTCTTTATTTTAGTATTTATTATAATTATGACTAACTTTGTTTAGGGAATATCTTTATTTTTCTTTCATTTATGAGAAATTGCTGGGAAAAAAGATACTTGATTGTTGCTTTTTTTCTCCCAGCACTTTGAACATGTCATTTTACAGCTTCTTGCCACATTGTTTCTAGTGGGAGGTAGTTGTTAATCTTATTGCACTTCCCTGTATCTAATGAGTGTTTTACCTTCTGGTCCTTTTCTAATATTATTATGAAAACTGGATATAAACTGGACATTCAAGATAACACACTATGGGAAATTTGGATACTAATCCCCCTCTTCTCTGGGATATTTATTATTTTTATTATTATTTTTTTATTACTTTGGAAAGTTTGTTTGCTGTTTATTACTATTATTTGTATTGGGTGAATTTCCTAAACTAATTGTTTAGTCTTTCTATTTTATAGTATATATTTGAAAGTTCAGGAAACTTGCAATCTGTCCCAGCTTTTATTTTCTATTCATTCACAGGATGTATAGATTTGGGGATTGGGGAGCTTCATGGTGTCATTTGAATGTGTGCAAAGTCTTGTGCAAGAACACAGCCTTCCTAACCACCAGGAATACATGAAAATTTATCAAGGCACACTAGAGGTATCTCATTCCTTGAACACGTCCATTAAATTTCTGCCTGTTTTGCTGGTCTGATGCTTGCCCCAATCTATATCACAATCACGGCCTAGCTGTGAGGTTGGTTTTCTTAGTTGATTTACCACAATGATTGCTATTATTTTTAACAATGTGTCTGGAAATGGGTTTTACCCAGCTCTGCACAAAATCAAATGCACCCTCGTTGGTAGCATGGCTGCCTGTCCTCCCAGCCAGACTGTTCTACTTTGTTAGAACCACAGTGTTGGGTTACATACTGTTTCATAATCCATCTCATATCTTTCCCAAGAGACATGAAGAGGGACAATAAATCATGAGTAAAACCATTATTTTTAACAGCTTCACTTTTTTTATGTTCCCATAAAATCATTTGCTGCTAATCAACTTATAAGCAAATCATTATTTTATCCCTGTAATATTACTAGTTTTGCTTCTGTCCATTGTAACTTCTTGTTAAATGTATCTATATTCTAAAATGAAACAAAACAAGATCTAATGAATCTTTAAAAGAAATATTAGTAGAAAATAGGGAAAAAATCTTGATTAAAAAGTTATAATGATAAAATAGAGGTATAATTTGGTACTAAAAATAAATTTTATTTATCAATTTCCCTAAAATTAAAGATCACCAGATTTTTAGTGAACATTTTACTTAATATTTCAACCTCTCTTTGCATATTTTTTCTTCTCGTCATCTAATGTACTTTCTAATGATAAAATAATGTGTTAGTTATCTTTATACATTTTCATGTATGCTTTTGTCTTATTAGTGAAATGAATTTGTAGCACCACTATGTGTCAAATCTAAGAAACATTTACTATGTTTATGACTTTATATAGATACTTTGGCTCTTTTTATTTATTTATGGCAAGAACATGCAACATAAAATTTATCTTCTTAATAAATTTTTGAGTGCACAATACAGTTTTAGCGTTAACTATAGGCACAATGTATATCAGGTCTCTAGAACTTACTCATCTTGCATAACAGAAACTATATCTATTGAACAGCAACTCCCCATTTCTCCTTCTAAGTCCCCGGAAACCACCAATCCACTCTTCTTTATGAATATGACTACTTTAGATACACTTAATAAGTGTAACGACATAGTATTTATCCTTACATGAGTAGGTAATTTTACTTAGTATTATGTACTCACAGTGCATCTACGTTGCTGCATTGGCAGAAGTTTCTTCTTTTTTCCCCATCCTTTGGCTCTCAGCATTTGCTTTCTTCATCTTTAAATTGTGGGTAATGATACTATCTCCTTGGCTCATTGTAAATGTTAAATAAGATAGTGTATATAGAATTCTATCACCTTGATCCCATTATTAAAGGCTCAAGTGCCTGCTGCTTATACTGCAAGTAGTAAAATCATTATTAGTTACATTATGGCAATGAGCTCAGTGCATTTAGGTAAGTTGCAAACTCCCTAATCCTCAATGTATTAAAGTTATAACACGTATGTGGCCAGCCTCCATGATTCTGGTGAACATCAAAGGACCTAATGATATATTATAGAAAGAGAACCCAGGCAGCTATGTTAAAGGAATGATATTGCATTAAGAAAATTAATCCTGTGAATTTGACCTTTGATTCATTCAGACATGCAGTCAGCAATTCCTGATGGATGAGGTTGTGACCAATCAATGGGACCTGGTGAGAAGGAGACAGTAGTGCCTGAAAGAAATAAACACCTCCATAAAAATAATAAGAGGTTCTTGAAGGATCTTATTGAAATCTGGCTGTAATAAGCTGTGCTACTGACTCAGAAGCCTTAATTGGGATTTAAAGATCAGATATTTTAGTTTGTGATGTGGGGATACTATGTGTTATGCAATGTGTAGTTATGAGTAATCAATCTTTCAACTGCATTAATTCATTCATTTTATTTATATTTTTATGTCTTTTAAAGGTAAGTTTTATTTGTTCAATTCTAGTAAATCACATGACATTTCCTTTCTGAATTTTAAACATATAAATAAGTGAATAAATGAAAGACAATAATTATATTTATGTTTATTCAGGTGAATAAAAGCAGGAATCAATAAGAATGTCCATTTCCTAAAGAGACTGTTTGCCCTCATGGTCAAGATTCTGAACTACACAACAAAAGCTGCATTTTGTTATTTTTATCTCCAAGACAATCTTTCATCTTTTTCATTATAGAATATCATTGGAAGACTAAGAATAGCTGCATCAGTGAACAGCAAATAAGCTATTTGTTGAATGAATGTTTTATTAGTCTCATGTATTTTAGCCATAGGAATGGCATAATTGATAAAAGTCTTAGTTCTCTTTTAACCCTGGCATCATTGAATTTCTATGAATTTTTCTTACTTGAAGGGTGTTTTAAAGGTAGTTTTAATCTGCAATAAACTCTTCTATTCAAATATACCCAGTTATAAAGATCACTTACTGTCCACTCTGAAAATTGCTCACAGATATCTCTAATGCCATGATAATCAGCTGGTGACAGTGTTTGTGTGGAAATTAGAGACACTAAAATATTCATGGTCAGGAATAAAGTAGAAATAAATTCACATTTTAAGCCTACATATGGTATTTTAGAAAATATTTTTTATTACAAAATTCATGTGATACTTAAAATGTATACTTAAAAACTTCTTGTCTATTCTTCTAATTTGATCACAAGCTCGATGAGTCACACTGCTCAAAATATTTCCTTCACAGTATCAACAACAAAAGGCCATGAGACAAAGTAAAGTTGTAAAGTAACCGTTTATTCATCAAATATTTAATAAGCATGTGTTATATCCATGATATTGTGCTAGAATCTATAGTAATTCAAACACGACTGCAATAGTTATTAACCTGTAGTCTCTCATCTCCTTGCCCATCCCTGAGTACTCTACTTTTTTCATACTGGGTCCAGGACTTTGCAAACTGCATTTCTCTTTGGCCAGCTGGCTCCCTGATGGACTTAGCCAAGAAGGGACTTGTTCCCTCCTCTTTTCCTACAGTTCTTACCAGGGTTAACCCAACAATACTTCTTCACACGATTAACAGAATTTTGTTCTAATAACAACATTGGATGTCAGTCTGTAGTTTATTCAGTAACTTCAAAACCAGCACTGTCTTGTCCCCTCAGAGATATCAGTATCTTTTGTGTGAGGTATACTTTCCAGATTCCCAGATCTCAGATCCCCAGAGTCCTTCCTCCAAGTTCGTGATGATCAGTACTAGCTGAAGAGTGTCCTTTCTCAGAAGTCTTCTTATCAGTTCCATGGGACCTGGTGGGAAGGAGATATGAAGTGCTGATATTGCCAAACTTTTCTCTTTGTCCCCCCAGCTCAGATAGGCTGCTGGGTTTTTGTTGTTGTTATAGTTTTTTGCAATTATCACCTGCATATACTTTATTTCCTTACCTCACTCCCTGGTTAACAATTCTTTTATTAATTAATTAATTTATTTTTATTGTGGCAAAAGGTACATAAAATTTACCTTTTAATCATGTTAAATATGCAATTCAATTAGCATTAAGTACATTCACATTGTTGTGCAACCATTACCACTATCCATTTCCAGAATTTTTTATCCCAAACAGAAACTTTTTACTCCTTAAAATATAAATTTCCCATCCTTCTTTGCCTCCAATACTTGAAGACAACTATTCTACTTTCTGTTTCCATTGCTAACTATTCTAGGTACCTCATGTAAGTAAGATCATTCAGTATTTATCCTTTTATGTCTGGCTTATTCATTTAGCTTAGTATCTTCAAATTTCATCTATGTTGTAACATTTATGTTAATAATTCCTTATTTTAAATTCTCTGTTAAATAATTGGTATGGTTTCTGTCTTCTTCTGACTTGACCCTGACCAATACTGTGACTAAAAAACTTAATACATACCAGACAAGAAAGTTGATAAGCTTCAAGTCTGGATAAAGAGTTAAAAGAAATTTTTTCAACTGAGAAATAAATCTGTAAAGGTCAATTATGTGAACTGTCAGTCAGGTATTACTTGTGGGAGAAGTTCACTTTATCTTACCACAACATTTTGAAGGCAACTTTCCTCCTAACAGGGGAGGGAATGGGTCTTCAAGTGTCCTATGACATTTTACTTCAAGTTTGATATATTTAACATAAAAAGAAAATACTAATTCTCATATTTTCCATATAAATTCAGATTAAAATGCTTCTATTTTATTAAAATAGATAGACAAAAGGTAAATAGACTGAGAAATGTCATAGATAGACCAGAAGAGAAGAGTGTATTATTTGTAGCTTTTATTTACCTTGTGAGTGTGCAGCTGACAGCCAACCTTCTTGTTTCCTCTTACATTCTCTGAAGCTTTGTATTTCATGGCAACTCCCTAAGAATAATTTATATAAAACTCTTTTTATTTGAACATTCTTATAGGGAAACAGGGGAAGAATATGCAAATTCAAATGCTTCCATTAAGTTTCATTACTTGGCCATATGTAGAAGCTTCAGGGCCCACCTGTATATTTGAAGGTTTAAGAAAACCTATCAGTAGTTCTATCCCTATTAGGATCACTTATCCATATTCTTTTCTACAGTTATAATTTGTGCCTCTGAGCTGGTTATCCACTATCTGTTAAGCTTATGCTCTTTGTCCAAAGTGAGGCTCTAGATTGTTAGAGATAAACTACCCCTAAGAGAAAAGGCCTGGATGAGTAACTCTCCCAGTTCTCTCTGGTCCTGAAGTAAAGAGCCTCATCATCTCAGGAGTCCATTACTCACCAGAGGCCTTCCTATGACCGTCACTGAGACCCTGATATGGAGAACTTACTCAAGATTTTGCTGATTATTTTCTTTCCTATTTCCTCTCCCATGAGTTTAAACCACTTTCCCTTAGAAGTTGTGTGCTTTTACATTATTAATAGTTATTATTAAATAATTTGAAAGGCATCATAGTACTACACATAATACAGTAATGTATTTATCAGCTAAATCACAAACTTTATAATATTGAAGCACTTTGATTACTCCCTTACCCTCAATTTTTCATCAAAATTTCAAACAAATTTTATTAAGTGGAAACTTAAGAAACATCTGGGCTTTAAGCCAAAATTTGGTGCTATTTGAAAGTCAATGAAAATTTCGGTATTTGCATTAAATATTATTTTATATACTAGCACAGACCATATTGTTGAATAAATTTACTTAGCAACAGAATAAATGGCCTAAAAAAAGAAAATAGGACTTACCCTTCTCTCACCTGACTTAATTCACATTAATTATAGAAAATCATGGTGGAGTAAATTTTTAATAGAAATACAGTCAGCTTCTTTCAAGTAGTCAAAGTATTTGAGAAGTATTAGTTTTAGAAGATAATTACTTTTTAAAAACAGAACTGAGGAATGAGTCATATTCTATGTATTAACATTATAATCTATTAAGGAACTTGAAGGGAACTGTGTATGGCACTTACAAATGTAATGTCTGAGAAGGTTCAATGGTCAGCCTCAGTTTTAAAATCCTAGATTTCATTAAAGATTGTAATATTTAATAATGAACCTCCAAAGCAAGTATAATATGTATGTTTCCTGTTCTCCTGTACTTCTGATGGGGGAGCATTGTGTATTTTCCTGGATCCTTGTCCCTGCTGCAACAAAGAATTAAAGGGCAGAGACACAGTAGTGAAGCAAAGTAAATGTTTTATATAAAGTTACTTAGAGTAAAAGCGCAGCAGGCAGTCTCAGCAAGGAGAGGCACCCTGAAAGATTGGAAAGAGAAAGTTTGAAATTAAAAGTTTACGCACTTAGAAAGTGCAGGTGACCTCAGAGAGAGAAGCACTGCAAAAGGGTGGGGGTTCCCCTTTTAAGGATTCTTTAGGAATGTGACTAAGGGCTTGGGGTGCAGACTTGTTAAGTGGTACATGAATATTTAGAATTAACTTGACACACACAAGGAACTTCCTGCGCTGATTTCTCCCTGGGATACCTGTGTTCTGGGTCTGAGAGCATATCAAACAAGACTGCCTGTGCAGTCCCCAAGGTGGGCTGAGTTATTGTCAGTTTGTTAAAGAGTAAGTTAAGAATCTTACTTCTCAACTTCCTGGGTATTAAAATGCAATCTTTAAGATGGAATTCTTCCTGCTGTTTACTGTTGTTCACAGCGGGACCTGCATGCTATATTAGTTGCCTAGGTTGCAAACTACTTGATTAGAGCTTAAGGATAAAAAAACAGCATATAGGTAAAATTAAAAAATGGGCTGGGCCTGCAGGATTAACACAATAAAGACAAGGGTTATGCTGAGGTACCCTCTTTTAACCTGGGGAATATTCAAGTGTTCCAGGCCAAGTTCCTCCTGGCTTTTTGAGCTTTGATTGATTAACTCTGGGTCTTTTTTGTGGACCTACCTGGCCTTTTTCTCTTTCCACCTTGCTCATATGTATTTTCCTGCCTAACACTTTTGTTGCAGACATAGTATATTAATTAACCTTAGCTGTCCTTCCCCCTAACCCCCATTCACCCTCAGACACCTTCTTTCTTAGCAGTAGAACCCAAATATGCTTAGTTCAACAATGTTTCTAGATATCCAAGATAGCCATTATTAGCTTAAGCCAGTCATGTTAATTGCATTCTCTTTTGCCAGATATGTCTTTGCTCAGCCTCCCCCTACTAGGGACTATCACTGTGATTTAGATCTAGTCAAAGAAAGGGAAAGAACACCTTAAACGACTTTTAAGAAAGTCCCACAGAAAAAATGGAAAACATGGACAAAAACTTTGACATCTCCTCTTACTTGGGATGCTGATGATTATATTTATGAAGACATGATAGCCTTCTTGCAACTGGTACAAAGAAAGACTAAAGTTAGGATGCTGAGACAAAAAGAGCAGAAAGTTAGAAACAGCTTGGTTTCCTGCTGACATGTTTGTGCTGCTGTATAGCCTCTATCTCTTGAGTAAACAATAAAGGCTCTCCTATTTTTAAACTATAATTTTCAAGATTTGCTGTTGCAGTTAAAATACTTCTAACATTAAATTATTTTGTGATTAATAGTGAGAAAAATCTTATTTTTATAATGATTCATTGAAAAACTGGCTTTTCCTTTTTACCCTAGAGCATATGCATGCCTATGATCTCTTTTTATACATGCACTCATTTACGTGCAACATATATATTCAAAACTATTTTGTGCTAGTAATTTATTTATATACTTACTGTCAATGAATTTTGAAACATTTAATAGAATTGAAATATTTGAAATGTATTAGACCAATATTAGGGTTTATATTAATTAAAACACCAAAGCAAAAAATAAAATATAAATAACATGAAGTAATTACAGTTCATCTCTTCTTTAGAAATGAAGTGGGTAAAATTGCAATATTTCCAGAATCTCTCACCTGGCTTCAGTGCATCTCCATATCAATAGGTGTTTCCAGGGGGTGGAGAGAAGTAGCCCATCTCCATTTATCACTAGCAGCTAATAACAAGGGCCAGCAAGGGACTGGAGAAGAAGGGTGGAGTTTTTTACTCTGCTGCACCAGCCGGGCTAAGAGAGATATTGGACAACTGCTTGTAAACAATAAATGGGTTTCTTAAACTTTATTTTTCCCTTTGACTGATTTCGGTTTCAAAGGTATTTTGCCCCAGGATTTTCCCTCCTTAGAGTTACAATTAAATACTGAGAAAGTCCTACATCTTATTTGTCAGACATATTTATGTGGTTTATTTAGAGGCTGAATTTTATAATCACTTGAAATGTTCAGTATGCAAAACCCCATATCTCAAGTTCATAAAACCTGTAAATATTATCACCACACCTGTCCACAGCTCAAAGAAATATGAACTTTAAGTCTTATAGAATAAATACATACATGTGAGTTTTGCCTCATAAAAATGATATTTGTAAGGCTCAAGCTCTAACTTTATGCTAAGGAAAGTTTTAGATCCATTAGTCATGTTTCAGATCAAACATTTAAACAAACTATTTTAGTACCTACAAAAGTCACATTAAATATTTGGAGGAATGTTTCTTCAGAGAGAAAATAACTGTTTAAATAATGTCTTTGGTGGCCATTTCAGTGATGTGGAAAGTTTTATTAATACTTGGGTTTTCATATATTCCAAAGTGAAACAAAATAAAAACAAGAATAAGAACAAAATTTTATCAAAGCTACAATAAAGTAATAGCTTGGAATCCTTAGAATCATAGGTGAATTTTATTACTTGTTGAAAAGGGTAATAAGCTCTAGAATGAGAAAAATAGAACACACCACATATATTAATTTTATTAAAATAGGCTTCCATGTTATTCCTTATACATTGTTTTATTTGTATGATTTCAACAAGAACAAATTAAATTTACTACAGACTTGTCAGACTTCGCTTAGACCATGGATCTATACACTATTTTTTCTGAAAAGGGTCAAATAATAAAATTTAGACTCTGCAGGTCATG
Organism: Manis javanica; assembly: GCF_040802235.1. Taxonomy (NCBI): domain Eukaryota; kingdom Metazoa; phylum Chordata; class Mammalia; order Pholidota; family Manidae; genus Manis; species Manis javanica. Next base: position 56,020,821 of record NC_133163.1, on the reverse strand, counting down.
AGGTCTCAAATATCTACTGCCTTTGTTCAACAGTGAAAGTAGCCATATTCAGTAGCTTAATGAACTAGAAGTTTCCAATAAAATTTTATTTACAAAAACAAGCGGCATGCTGGATTTGGCTTGCAGTCTCTAGATGTGACCCCTCCTCACACAGGAATTCCTTGAAAGTTAACCATAGAAGGCCTGAGAGGCTTTCATTATAGAATAGCCCAGAGACTTGGGTAGTGGTGTGAAAGTAAAATCACAGCAAATGACATGCTTTCAAAATTCCCCCACCCAATGTTTATGGAGTTTTCAAAGTAATTATTTCAGCAATATGTCTATAGGAGAAAAAAGTAGTCCTAAAACAAATAGGAAACAAATAGGAAAATCAAATGTACCATAAATCCTGGGTATTATTTTTTAATTTATTTCTTCTTATTCTACACCTGAATCAGAAAATTAAATCATTTTTATTTAAATACAGAATGGAAAAAGATTGCCCAGACATAGGTCATTGCTGTATAACAAATTACCCCAATAAAACCACAACCTTTTTTTCAAGCAGTTTCTGTGGGTACAGAACTCAGGAGTAACTTAACTGTTCTAGATCAGACAGGATATATTTATCCATTAATGTGTAGTGGCCCTAGGGTGACAGTATTTCTAAGGCACATGAAATATTTTAATTTATTTTAAAATAAGAAGGAAATATCAACTTTTAGGTCAGATAAAAATTTTATTATATATTAATATATTGACCTTTATAATAGTTCAGTTATAACATATGGCTAAAGTATTGTTTTGAACAACTGTAGGGGCTGATAAAACAAATGTAATACATATTTTTGTGCAGGGATCTCTCACTTTTCCCTCTTCTGTCCCATCCAGATATGAGATATAGATACAGATATATTTTAATGGAGAAAGGAGCCAATGAAGGCAAACTTGAAAATAAGTGAAAAGTGCCTAGAGCCCAGGAAAGTCTTAATGCAGCAGTGTGGCTCTGGCTTTAGCTCCTCATGAGGTTCAGTCAGACTGTGGGGCTGCAGTTTCTGAAGCCTTGTCTGAGACTGGAGCATCCACTCAACCAAGCCCTTCATGTGGCTCTTGGCTGGAGGCAAGCCTCTCCACACGGGCTCTTGCTCAGGACTGGCTTTCCTCAGTGGGACTTATCTCAAAGAACAAGCGCATAAGGGAGCAAGCCAAAACAGAAGTCACACTGTCTTTTATAGCCTAATCTTGAAAGTGGCCTACCATCATAACTGTCATATCCTGCTGTTCACCAAGTCAAACCCTTGCAATCTGGAAGGTACTACACAAAGGTGTAATGCCAGGAGGCGGGAACTACTAGGGGCCAACTTGGAAGCTGATTATCACACAGGAGAGTCAGGATTGCAAAGGCACATCCCTCTCTGAGAAACTTCATGAATAGAAATTATAAAATGAAACTCAGACAGGGTTGACCTCACTGAATCCAAAACCTCAAGGCCAATTTTTATTACTAAAAAAGTAATTGCAAATAATCTACTAAATCACAGCTTTCATTTTTACAATCCTAAGTACAATAATGTTGTATAGTAATTAAAAACTATCACCTCTTATTACACATGCCTCAACTGACAAAAATATCATAAAATCCAATCTAGTGACAATAGCCATGCCACACCATTTTATAAGCCAAATATTCCAATTTGAAGAAAAACATGTGTATCAAGTGTTTATATCTTTTATTTGTTTTGTATATAATTAACTCAAATACTTTATAGAACAAAGGTTTTCATTAATAAAAAACTAAGGTGGATGATATATTATTCTGTGATAACTTTCTTTTAAAAGAAGTTATATAAATTAAAACTAAGTTTAATGTCAATAACTAGTTAATCTTAGGTCTCAGTTCTCATAATTCCCAGTCTCTAACTCTGACTTTCCTATTGATCTGTCTTATCTACCAGTTTATCATTCTCTCTCAAAAGACTGCATTTAGAACTTGCACTTCACCTGTCTCTTTTTATCAAAAAATGAACACAAGTTGCATGCTTTTAAGTGAAACTGGGGCAAGCTTCTTGGGTTTTTTCTTCTTCTTTTTGCTTTTTGCTGTAATTGCAGACTTCTTTATGCTGAGCTCAGGTACTAAGAAAGCCATTACTCCTTTTCCACCTACTAGATTGTTTATGAATCCCTCAGCTGCTCCAAGGGAAAAAGATAAACACACACAGGATAAAAAAATTGTCAGACTGGAAGATGCTGACTCAGGTTCATGCCCACAGTACAGTAACTACTGTTTCTTGAAATGCAGTTACATATAGACACCAGAATTAATCCTCTCCAGCAAGAGCTTTCAGGAATAAATTAGAGTTGCAAATAGTTTATTATGAATATCATCCATGCAGTTTTCCCCCCTCACATACTAAAAGCTTTCATTTAATATAAAATCAATGATAAAAAAAAGCATGACCATGGGGAAATGACAGCCTCTTACACAGCTGGTGTTGGCAAAACTGGACAGCTACATGTAAAAGAATGAAACTGGATTATTGTCTAACCCCATACACAAAAGTAAACTCAAAATGGATCAAAGACCTGAATGTAAGTCATGAAACCATAGAACTCTTAGAAGAAAACATAGGCAAAAATCTCTTAAATATAAACATGAGCAACTTTTTTCCTGAATGCTTCTCCTCGGGCAAGGGAAACAAAATAAAAAATGAACAAATGGTTCTACATCATGTTAAAAAACTTCTGTATAGCAAAGGATACCATCAGCAGAACAAAAAGACATCCTACAGTATGGGAGAATATATTTGTAAATGATATATCCAACAAGGGGTTAACATAAAAAATTTGTAAAGAACTCATATGCCTCAACAACCAAAAAGCAAATAACCTTATTAAAAAATGGGTAGAGGATATGAACAGACAATTCTCCAAAGAAGAAATTCAGATGGCCAACAGGTACATGAAAATATGCTCCACATCGCTAATTATCAGAAATTCAAATTAAAAGCACAATGAGATATCATTGTCACACCAGTTAGGATGGCCAACATAGAAAAGAATAGGAGCAACAAATGCTGGAGAGGATGCAGAAAGAGGTGAACCCTCCTACACTACTGATGGGAATGTAAATTAGTTCAGCCTTTGTGGAAAGCAGTATGGAGGTTCCTCAAAAAACTAAAAATAGAAATACCATTTGACCCAGGAATTCCACTCCTAAGAATTTATCCTAAGAATGCAGGATCCCAGTTTGAAAAAGACATATGCACCCCTATGTTTATTGCAGCACTATTTAAATAGCCAAGAAATGGAAGCAATCTGAGTGTCCATCAATAGATGAATGGATAAAGAAGATGTGGTACATACACACAAAGGAGTATTATTCAGCCATAAGAAGAAAACAAATCCTACCATTTGCAGCAACATGATTGGAGCTAGAGGGTATTATGCTCAGAGAAATAGGCCAGGCAGAGAAAGACAAGTACTAAATGATTTCACTCATCTGTGGAGCACAAGAACAAAGCAAAAACTGAAGGAACAAAACAACAGCAGACTCACAGAACCCAAGAATGGACTAACAGTTTCTAAAGGGAAAGGAACTGGGGAGGCTGGGTGGGAAGGGAGGGAGAAGGGGAATAAGGGGATTACTATTAACACAGATAATGTCGGCAGGGGTCATAGGGAAGGCAGTATAGTACAAAGACAAGTAGTGACTCTATAGCATCTTGCTACACTGATGGACAGTGACTGTAATGGGGTATGTGGTGGGGACCTGATAATGGGGGGAATCCAGTAACCACAATGTTCCTCATGTGATTATAAATTAATGATACCAAAATAAAAATAATAAAAAAAGGCATGACCACTTCAAATGTTTTAAATTATTTACATGGAAAAGACTAGTTTATTCCACAAGGATGCTTAACAATGTTTTTGTTGACTGTCCCTACATTTTCATTCCCTTTATTACTTAAATGACTCTTTTGATTGCATTGAATGTAATGGTTTCCTTTCCATAATACTTTGTATTTATCTATTATGCAATTATTTACAATATACATACTATATATCATTTTCCACTCTTCCATTTCTATACTTTAAAAGTTAATTGATTATTCATCAATTCATTCAATGATTCAACATCCATTTAATGTCTATTAAATTAATGTGAACTGTAGAAAATACTGATAGAAATAAACCTTTTGGCCAACAACTCCAGAGCTGATGTTGCTTATTTGAAGAATGATACACTCTTCACTAGCATGATCAGGGATCAACTGGCTAAAAGGTTGTTTTGAACAAGTATATATATTGATAAGAATAAATGAAATACGTACTTTTGTGAGGGATCTCTCACTCATCCATTTTCTGCTCCACCCCTATCTACACTGAAATTACTAAAAAGCTATAAATATCTTTCCAGTGCACAAAAAATAAGACAATAAGGTTAAGTACATTGTACAGATGAGAACTTTATTTTATTGTTGGTGATGTCTTCCTCTAATCAAATGCAGAAGGAACATACTGATGGAAGACAATATATTCAATACACAATTCCACTTACTAAGAAAACAGCAAAAGAAAAGATACTAACAGAGCTAACTAACACTTCTTAATTAGAGGAGCAAGAGCAAGCCATGGGACAGATGGAGAACGAACCACTTGGATCAATTCTCATAGTGCAAATTGACAGCTTTGAGAAGCAGCTGTGCTGGAAACTCCAGGGTTTTTTTTTTTTAATGCCTACACTAAGTAGAAAGCTGGTACTTCTGTGGCCGCTCTCTCACAAGGCAGCAAGCAGCACAGGGAAGACAAGGAGGAACCAAGCCTTATAGGCATTACTGAGGCAGGACAACAAAAAAAGTTGGTGCTTAAATTAGTGTCTTGGCAATAGCACTTTAACTAATCAGTAAAGCCAAAAAAGAAAGTGTATTTCTCAAAATTGGCAGCTCTCTTCCCACCCTCCTTAGGGCTGCTGGATCACTGAACTCAAAATGTCTGTTTATCAATCAGCTCGTCAGCATGGTATCTCTGTTGCGGAATGTATTTCAGGTTAGTTTGAGGATTTTATACTTAAATTATCTTTCTTCTTTTCCCACCTTGATGTTTAATTAAACTGAGTCAATTTTCAAACCAAATACTTTTAAGTATAGGCTATTTATAGATGTTATGAAAGAAAGGGACTGACATCAAAGGACAAAATCTGTATTATCCCCCATCCTGGGCCCGGGTAGAGTTACCACAACAGGCCCAGGTGGACTTCACCTAATTTGGTGTAATGTATGGCTCACTTAGTACTGATGGCTCCTCGTGAAACCTGACTGAGCTGTTGGGCTCATCTTTACGGTCCAGTTAAAATAAGAGGATTAAGACGAAATGCCATGATTTCTCCAACCAAAATGGATGGAATGTCATGAGTAGCAAGAAGGATGTTAAATATTGTCAACTTTGTTTCAGGCAACATTTAAGATTTTATTTTGTACTTTATATTTAGGTGATAGATTGTTATATTAAAAATATTAGGCTCTCTTTGTATGTGAGCTTAACTCCTAAAACTTTTCATGTAAGAGAGAACACAACAGAGAAATCTATATGTTTTTTTAAATCCAGTTAATTATGGCTCAGAACCTATGTGCTGACAGCCTGTTAGGGAGTCATCACTGATGCTCGTTGCATAAGACTCAAGAAGTTTTAAGCAATATTTAGAAACTGAAGCAAGTATCTTTACTCTTTATTTTATTCTAATTTTTCAGATTATGAGGATTCTTGAATTTTTTAATTCTTCTGCTGACAGGTCAAACTTGGGCCTGGAAATCTTTGCTAAAAGCAGGAGCCATGGAGCCCGAGTTTCAGGCTCCTTCAGGGCAGCACTCACACATTGCCTTAGGTGTTTATTCACTGTCATCCTTTTGTGTCCTGAGGAAGTCAGGCACAGTATGCTTCCTGGAATCATAGGGAATCATTCCTCCTTCCATCACCGATTTAGAAACCATCCACCTCATTCTCCTCTGTATTAGAAAATTACCCCCAGGAACATCAAGCATTCAGAAATCAAAAACCAGTAACACCACTGTACACACACTACTCATATTTAGCCTAGCAACATGGAAATCAAGTCTCATTACCTATTTGAAAGGAAAAAGGAGAGTACATGGAGAATAAAACACAAATTAATATCTCAATAAATTATCCTCACCCACTTGCAACTTTAAAATAAAAAATCCCTTTGTGGTATATATTAATTTTAGCTGGATATTAAACTTGATATACTAGTACTTTATTTCCACAGTAAAAGATAAGTTAATTGTTTATGCCAGTGATGTATATGTTTCTTGAAAGATTATAACAAACTCACCTGCTAAATGCTGAGTTTGATGCTCTTATTCCAAGTGATTTATTGGCAAATAACAATTATAATAATTATAACCTTAATAAGATCTATCATTAGATAAATGTCTGTTATGTGCCAAAAATACAACAAGAAATTTGAATACACTATTTCATTAACTCTCAACAATGCTGAAGCAGGTATTATTATTCCAATATTTCATATTGGGCTCAATCAAATTCAATTCAATAGATATTAAGTAGAGGTACCTTGAGGCATGGGTAGCTTCGCAATGGCATCAATTTTGCTGGTGATCCAAATAGGGTTGGTTTTCCTTGCACTGCAACAAGAAAAATGTAAATTATATGGTACATTGTTCTCTATTTCTGTGTTTGCATTCACCAAATTAAACCCATGCTTACTTGCCTTTCTCCAAGTACTAGTGCAACAACTCTCCATCCTGTTGTCTTTATAGGGGACATAGTCTTTTATGCAAGTTCTCCATTCATTTCTGTGAATTATAACAAATATATGTATATGTCCCATTTACATTTGCAAATAAGTACTTATAATTATTGAAAGCAGAATTCTTTACATTTTGACAATATCAAACTTGTGCATTATGTTGTCCAACACTGTTTTGCTAATTATCTATTTTATCTGTCAATGAATGAGAAGTATATTTAAATTTTCCATTATACTGATGGATTTCTCCAATTATCTCTGAAATTCTACTAGTATTTACTCATTAGTTCTACTAATATTACTAATGTTCATGCTATGTTTTCAGTACAGCATATTAAAATATATGTACAGTTGAATTAAAATTCTGTTATTTTATAGTAACCTCTATCCATAAAAATGTAATCTAAAATTATCTACTAATATTAATACAGATATGTCAAATAGTTTTGCTTTAAAGTATACCTTATTTGTTTAGCATTTGTTGTGGGAGAGGAAGTTGGAGAGACAAAGCTGCAAATCTCTTTTTCCCAAGAGGGACAAAGATTACCCTTAAGAAAGTCTTGTGTAATGGAAGGCTAACTCTTAAATTCTTTGTGGCTCAGTCTGCCACAGGCTGAAACTTTCTAGAAACTTCGAATGCTCTTGAGCCACCATTTAAAAGAGATTATATGAATGGATGCCCATGTGTTCGTTGACCCCTTTTTGCCAGGTTTTATTGGGATTGCATCAACATGATCTTTTACTTATCTTTTTCCAAGCTGGAATATTTCCTAAAAAGAATTTGGTTTTGACCTTGGTAAACAGATTCAGCCTAGTTCAGTATTGTTATGCCAATGATATAATTATTGAGTTTGTGGTAAGGACATATAATTTTTTTGTTAAAATATATTAATGTTACAGGTTTTCTCCACTTTTATTGGGGAATATTATTTACATCAATTCATTGACTAGATCACTGAGAGCTTTCTCCATCTTGCTAAGTCTTTTTATATATTCTTTCAAGGTTAAGAGATTTATTTACTTTTTTGGAAAATTTCCTTCAATTAACCACAGTACATTTTCCCAATACTTGCAGTTTAAACTGATACAATATTTTGGGAAACAATTTTTCTGCAAGGCTTTTAAAACAAATCATGCATTTGGGCATTGATTCTTGAGTCTAGAGGTTTATGGACCAACGATTTTTAAAGTTTTAATTAAACAAAACTACCTCTCAGTATTCAAAAGACTGGTTTATACTCTGTGCCATGTAATTTACTAGAAACTTCTGCAATTGCCTTTCAAATAATTATTTAAGGCACAACACTTATTCATTTGTTTTCAATGAAAGATAATATTTCTATAGTATAGTAGAATCATCTTGTTTCGCCCATTTGAGCAATACTAATAAATATTTAAACCTTATTTAAGTCATGGCTGCAGGGTATTTAAATACCATATACTTTATTTTAGAAAGTGGAACAAAATGTAACATTTTATTGTAAGATAAATCTCTTTAATATCAACATCTAAAGCTGTTCATAGGATATATGACATTGTGGATATCCTCAGGGAAACAATATGTGAATATTCCATGACATATGCTTAAAAACCTCTCTACAAGAGGAACTGCATAGAAAAGTGTCCTGTACTTGTGTTTGCTATTTATAACACAAATAAGGGGTTGAAGGGATTGAGAAGTGGTGACAAATACATATATAATCTTGTGGATTTCTTCTCAGAGGGTCTTGGAAAGAGATTTTATATTCCTATCAGTTATTCGTGTCTCTTATTTTGCCAAAAGAGTTAAATATGCAGGTACCAGACTCTCATGATCACATGAATGTTTTAAAAATTATAGTTGCAACATATAAATTATATTCAGTTAATTAAAAAATGAAAACACATAGGTAGGCTTTTCAGGATTGTTTGTCTTTATTGTTAGTCAAAGGAGTACCTATGTTTATGTTGAGATTGTCTATAGTTGAGCACCTTAGGTGTATTTTTAAATAACTTAGCTCTTTATACTTAACCTTCTTTAAACTGGACTTTTTGAAGCATATTTTGACTCACAGCTTACTGTTCCTGAAAATAGCTCCTTTTTTATTTTTAAAAACATATAATGATTGATAGCATATATAGCTTGTTTGTAGGTCTTGGGAATATTTTTCAGAGTTGCTCATTGTTGTCTAGTGGATACATGTGCATAAAGCTAAATTTACATAGTTTTAAACTTTGAAAATTGCAACTTTTTCAGCTTCTGTTTTTTAAATGGATTTATCAAAAAGCTCAGCAAGATAATTTCAGGTCAAATCTCTGCTTTGAGACAGCCACAGTTCTTGTTACTGTTGCTACTACAAGTGTCTATTTTAGACGATATCACCTCTGACAATGTACATGACATGAGGTCAAGCACTACAATAACAGTTGTCACCACTCTTATAAAATGTTCTCGGATATTGTGCAACAAGCACTCTTAACACAGTGGATCATCAAATTTCAAGTTTGTTCTTAATGTTCTCATTGTGATTTTTCCCAGCATGAAACACTTAAAAAAGAACAAATATTGCTGTGGTAAAGGAGTAAATTTTAATAGGCTTTAGAATTTCAGTAAGAATAAGCTTCCACTTACAGTGACAACTACAGATTTATAATGAGCTTTAATTGCTTGATTAATTCTTTGTTTTCTGAAAATATGTGGAGACAAAACAAAGATTTATCAGTCAAATGAAATAATGTAATTTTTATTAGCTGAAAAAAATAGCCAGTGTTCATATTGAGAAAAATAAGCATTTCTATTAAAAACATTTGTTTTTTCAGAACATCATTGAAGTAAATTATACTTTACAATGTCTTTTTTGGCATAAATAATACAGACTTATAGGAAATTTTTCAGGAAAAATAACCAGACATACAAAAATGGAAAATAAAATTGTCCATAATCCAGAAAAAGCAGAATTCACCCACCAGTTTTGTTCTTATGTTATGAATTCATGGAATAGGAATTTAAAATAGAGTATAAACATATAACCATTTAAACATGTAGTCACAAATAATTATTTATAATCCTTACTTAGTATTTCACTCTATGGTTGTTCAAATTTTATTAAAGCAATTCCTCTTGTTAACCATTAATATTAGTTTTGTTGTTTTCTATTTTTAACAACACAGTGTAAACTTTTAAGTATTTAATCAAAGACAGCAACAAAATTGAAATCATAAAGACTAAAAAATATTGTCAGATAAATATGCCTGATTAATCAAAGATAAACATATCTAACCAACATCTAACCCTTTATTTCATATCTGAATCACCAGTTCTCAAATTTTGGTGCTAGAGCAATTAGTACTTTCCAAATTCATTGAAAGCTTTCAAATTCATTGAGGTTGATATTAGTTATATCTATTATTATTTACCAGATTATAACAGAGATATTCAAATATTTATGTAAAATATCAAAGGTAAATCCATTACACACTAACAGAAACCACATACATTTTTAAAAAACATCATTTTCAAAGCAAAAAAAAAGAGAAAAGTGCTATTGTTTTGCATATATGAAATTTAAAAAATATCTTATTGGAAAACAGCTGGATTGTTACACCTGTTTTTTGCTTTTCATTTGTCATAATATGCTATTGTGGTTGGAGTATATGATTAAACTGTCTTCACACAGATAGTTTGAAAAGGGTTTTTTAGCCTTTTCAGATGATTGTGGAAATTCTAATTCAATAGTACACCAAAGCTCAACAAGTGGTAGGGTATTTAAGGGTTAATGAAATGTGGAATTGGAAACCATAACAATAAGTTTTCTGTATTCTGTCTATTCATGGAAGAATAAAAGTAGAAAATGGTAAATACACCTAAGTACTATTATGAAAATAGTTTTGAGCTTCTAGAATATTTGAAGGATCATGGGGACACCCAAGTATCCCCAGCCAAAATGTTGAGAATCACTATGTTTAACCATTAGAATTGCAATTCAATGACATTTGATTAATGGGTGTTTATCTTTTTTAAAAAATTAAAAATAAGATTATATGTTTTATGACATCACTTTTATTTTCTAAAAATCACATTTAAAAAAAACTGTACAAATGTTTGACAATAACAACCTGGTTGATATATTTATATTAATCATTTTGGTTCTTGGGAAAACCAATTAGAAAACTTTCCATTTCTCAAATTTATTAAGTAAAGGAACACAGTAAAGGAAACAGAGTAAAGGAAAACTCTACCAAATATTTGGAATGGATATTTGAACTTATGTACTTATGTTACTGTGACACTTTGTTTTAAATTTCTTTTTATCAACTTTATTAATTTAATTATTTTTCACATTCATAGTTTTTTACAACTTAAAATATGTATATTACTTTTTTTCAATTATTTATAGAAATACTGCTTCACAAGCTGAAGAATGGAATTATCATTTTAAAGGAAATTATGATATTCCTAGCAATCTATTTAAATAATATCAGTGGAAATGCTTTAGGAAGATGGAAATAGAATCCCAAATCATTTATTATAACCAAGTTTTGATGAAGCTACAGAATGAATATATGTCTGTTTATTTCAGTTTCAATTACATTTAAGTCTATGCCTGATTTATATGTAGGTACATGCTTCTGTCATATCTATGGGAATTTTTGCATTTTCAAAAGTTAAGGGTAATCCTTAGTTTTAAAATTAGAGTTAAATTAATAACAAAATGTCTTTAACCTCCCCCTAACCATCGACTGAAAAGAAAGAGTGCCAGAACTTCACTATTGGTATTTATCACATTTTACTGGAAAAAAAAAAAAAAGCTTCTCAGTGCAGTTATTCATTAATTTAATACGTGTTATTTATACTTGCTATTCGTCATGCACAGTGATAGGTAATAGGCATCCAATGTGAAAAAATAAACTTGTCCAAATTTCAGCCTTTGTGGAAATTTGGGTCTTGTGGTCCTGGCTCTAGATTAGCCACTGCTGCGGCCTCACCAATTTTTCTCATCTTATATTTTGACTAGACCCAATATTATCATTGCTCCAACTAAAAACTCAGTTTCTGATTCAGCTTTTCAAAGAACTAGGGGCTTAAATTTTCTTTAACTTCTTAATATATAATTTAGCTCCCTCTCAGGTTGAGATAATGATATAATATATACTGTGTATTCAAATATGACTCAAGCAATAGGGCATGGTGATTACATTTAAAAAACCAAATAGTTTCAGAAAATTTTCTTTCTAGATGCCAGATATTATAAAGCCTGTGTCATTCTCAGTGTTGCTATATCTCCCTTACCTGAACAGAAGTGGCTTCACACCTCTGAATTTGAGGGCACCAGATAATTCCAAATAAATTTAACCTTTGACATAAAAATTGAGCCCCCCTAGAAGAGTTGTGCTTGTGCCAAAGGTGGAAATGGTTCAAAAGACACTTCATGCACAAAGTGACAACTGCACTGAGACATGGTTAACCAGCCTTCAATCATGATTTTCCATCTTTACTGCTTTGTTTGAGTTTCCCTCTGATCTGTTCAATAAAAACATCTGGTCATCTGGTACCATTACCTGTTTACTGAGCCTAGTGCTTTGTCTTTATGCCTGTTGACAGCTATATGATTTGAAGGGGCCCAGGCTTTAACCCTTAGGAAATAAATGGCTGAAAATCCCACGAGGAAAGAGAACATATTTAAATTCATAGATTACTGATAAGGCCCTTGAGTAATTCTACCAAGTTAATTAGGTGATAAACAGTAAATGAGAAAAGGTTTAATAAATTACTGTTGAGGCAAAGTCACTCAGTTATAGGATAAGAGAAAACGGTGTTTTAAAAAATGTATCATACTTGTAGCTATCTAAATAGAAACAATAAAATAATTTTGATTTCTATTTAGTGTCAAATGAATGGAATGGAATTTGTCGTACATAAAGATTCATTGAATTTTGTTTTAAATCTGTAAATGACTGGTATACCATCTTTTACATGTTTTCTAAAGTATAACATTTTGAATTGATCTGATGCTTATTTATCAATTATTGCATAACAAACCACAGCAAAACCTTTGTGGTTTAAAAGAGAGATTCATTGTTTTTTAGTATTTTGGACTTGGCTAAGCTGAACTGTTTTTCTGGCACACTAACTGAAACTGGATAGTCCAAGATGGACTCACTCACATGCCTTGCCATTGGTGCTGGCTGGTAAGCTGTTATTTGCTCTCTTGCCCTTCTGTCACTATCATGAGAAGGACATTCACAGACTAGCCTGTTTGTCTCAAAAGGAGAATGGCAAATAGCCATGATTCTCTATATATAAACTTCCAGAGACTCTATTTTTAAAAAGTACTAGAATTCAGAAGAGTTTAGCAGTGTTGAAGGATATATAGTTAATATACAAAATTTTCATATATTTTTACATACTAATAATGTCTTATCTTTAAAAGTTCCCACCATACAACTCAGCCATTCTATTCCTAATTTTTTCCTAAGAAGAAACAAAAGAATATGTCCACACAAACACTTCCACAAAAACAAATAACTTAAAACTTGACACTATGCAAGGTCCATTAACAGGAGAATGGATAACCAAAATTTTCAACTTTTTGAGATATTAGTATGATAAAAATGTTCCACATATATTCTTGTGAGGCTGCATCTCTGCCATCCATGTATTAATTACTAAACACTGTAGCATGTCACTTTCATTTATTCAACAATGGCAAGTGCCACCTAATGATCTCAATACTGCCACATTAAAACAATTACTATATCAGTTTGCATCATTATTTTCCCCCCTTAAGGTTTAGAAACAACTGACATCAATATCACTAAATTCAACCTCTATTTTTTTTATCCCTAAGGTTGGAGGTCCTGATTGAGTACACTGAAGATTGAAATCTCCACCCAAATGCCTTTAATATCCTTAACTTCCATCAGGCCTTATTATGTCAGCATATGTTATTTTGACCTTATCTAAAGTCCTTACTCTTTCATTGTACTTATTTGTCAGTAATAACATACTGATTTTTTTATCATAATATATTACAGAAAGATTTTAATTTGGTAACTGAGTAAACTGGGTTCTAGCTCTTCTATGTACTTGCAATACCCTCTTAATCATCTATTTTTCCATCTCAGTATATGGGTATTATCTATTATTCTTCCTCCATGGTAACTAGTTGGGTTGTAGAGTAAAGAGCTTCTACCCTCCACCCTTGATGGGCAAGTTCTATGGATGGATATGCTTTCTCTCTTTTCATTCCCTGTCTTAGTTTTCCTTCTGGACAGGATGGCTAATTAAATCAAGTGAACTTGACATTTATTATTCTGAAACAATTATTTGGAAGGAAGATTGTACATGATTCTATACACGAATAGATAATATCCTTGCTAAGGATAGCAAAACCTTTAAAATATGTATTTTGCTGGTGATTTCTTAATTTCAAGTGTGAAACTCTTCTTTTCCAATGTGTTGTCTTGAACAAGTGAAAGGCAAGTAGTTAGCTTGTTCAGATATAAAAATATGAATAATTATTGACTATTTCTATGATAAAGTTTGATAAAGCTTTTAAGAGCTACTTGGTTGTTACAGGTGTTGAGGCATCTAATTAGAGTTCGTAGTAATTTGTTTAGGAAGTACATATTCTATATAAAATATCCTTGCAAAACAGCAATTTTCTTTTTTAGAAATGAGTGAACTAGTAAAAATTAGCATTTGGGAAGCTATTGGCATGTTGTGATCACTAAATGCAATGATTCATCTAAACTTCTTAGGCTGTTCAATGTAACAGAATTCCATTGTGTTTTTCATATTTTTCATGGGGAAAGTAACAGATTTTTCATAATTCAGATCAGGCACAGGTGTTCATTACTTTTTCTGAGAACATTCTTATAAAGGCACTTATCTCTAATAACGGAAAAATGAAAAGGATTCAAAGAATTACACAAATTGGTTAAAATGCAAGAATGTTTTTTCATATTCTGCAATGTGCCTGGTTAACGTTATGTCATATAATTCTTCAGGATGAACATTGCTAAATGAAAGCAGAAAAAACATACTTTATTCATAGAAGACTCTTGTCAGAAAACCATTATTTCCATGAAGAACATTATTTTAAGGACTTTGATTTCAGTAAGAAGCTAAAGCTGTCTCTATGCCATTCGAGAAAACCAAATTCAGGTATGTTCTGAATTTGGCAGTATCTCCAAGTAATTATCTGGAGATATATATGTCTATATTTGAGAAATCCTTAAATAGCACTTATAATTAGTCTAGTAAAAGGAGATATTCTGCCTTTTCATAAACTGAGACAGTTCTCTTGTATTTATATGACTAGACACTATAACATTGGTAAGCTAACTTGATTGTTAGAACTATGTAACTCCGGCCTCAAAGCTGAATTTGACAATTTTCTCTAACTCTCTCTTTTCCTTTATGGTAGCGTTCAACTTTATTACATTGATGGGGTGTATTAGTAAAGATCTTATCAGTTGCATGGAAATAAGTTTGTACCATTATTTGCCAAGGAAAGTAAGCCAGAAATATCAGAAACAACTGCAGCCCCTTAGGTCATCTTCTTCCAATAATTGATACTAGTTACCAAGCAAATTTTGAGATACTAGTTACATCCATTTTCTTGAAGAAAAGATAGTTTTTATTTTTCAAAGGTTTATGATTGCCCAAAGAGAAAAAGGAGCTACTGGTGCAAAACACTGACATGGAAGATGTAGGGACACATTAATAACTGTTTAATATGCTATTTACCACAAAACAATACTTGGGTCATTCCAAACTATCCAATCTGAGCTTGGGAAAGAATACAGTTAAAGTGCCTGTCAACATTTATGTTAGCAACTTGGCCTACTTGTTGATCTGAATGATAATCTCCAGGTTCAATCTCTCAAGTTCTTATCTGTAAGAGTGGATGATAGTTTTAGGGAGAAATATACCAGGTTTGTATCTTTTTAATTTATTTCTAAAAACTAGCACATATTCTGGAATATGACACCAACTGAATGAATGAATGCATGCAAATTATAATACTTTAGCATAAAGGTAAATAGGCTGTAAAGGTGCATATATATAATGACATAAAGATAAAAGATGTCTCATTAAGTACTAAAACCCTCCATATGCTGTCCCTTTTCCTGGTTGACTGCCTGTTCCTTATTGT
The DNA here is from genome assembly GCF_040802235.1 of Manis javanica. Taxonomy (NCBI): domain Eukaryota; kingdom Metazoa; phylum Chordata; class Mammalia; order Pholidota; family Manidae; genus Manis; species Manis javanica. The sequence goes on along the minus strand of NC_133163.1, from coordinate 56,004,912 downwards.
ATTCAATTCTTTAAACATTTAATGTTCCATCTAACCTGATATTTCCTGTACACAGATTAAACTTTACTGACTCTAATTTTCAATAACCCTTAAACCATTTTTATGTCAACCTTTCATTCCCAGTGGACACAGAATCTCTAGAATATAGTAGTTACCCAATAAATGCATTTCAATAAATATATACAATAATAAAATCTATGCCTTTATTGAAAGCCTAAACTTTTTCTACTTTATTGCATGTGGAGAAAAGTGTTTTCATATCAACATAAACTGAAATACCTACACTAGTAAAGGACAGACTAGTTGTCAAGAACTAAGAACTCAGATATTGTCTTTTCAAGTAATTTCTTAATTTGTTAATTTGTTATCTGTTTTCTTTTAAAATAACTCAATAAAGTCAGTGCCAAATTTCGCAGTTAAAATTATTTATAATAGGTAGTTCTTTGCTATATTGGAAAGGAATTTTGGAATAGACTATTCTGATTAGTTAAACATTTAGATTGTCTGAGATGATTATATATGCACCCTATACCACCACTAGATATTCACACTGGCTATAATATTTATTGAGCTCAAACATGCATGTATAATTAACACAGATTATAGACTCAACTTTACAATTTATTAGTGATAAGGCTTTTGAGGAGCTTTTGAATTTTTAATCTATTTCTTATTTCACCTAAAAATATGCAGTAGTGACAAGAGCAAATGACTAAAGAATGTGAAGAATTTAGCCTAGAACCTGATTTATGCTTTCAACTTAATAATTAATATTACTACTTTTATTGTAAGGATAAAAATAATTCTTTCCAATAATAAATTATATTAGCAATAAGACATACTAAAAATTAATTATTCATGAGCTACTGGAGGGTCTGATATATTTGTTTAAATTGGGCTTTATTTTTTTAAATGATCTGGACCTAAATATTGTATTTATTTAAAAATATCCTGACTGTAGATTGACATATCCTAGAAGTTTATATTTATATCAATTTCTGCTATTCTCATTTTAGTTCTCTTTTTTATTTTAAATTTATTTTGCTAGTACAAATGGATTTATTTTTTGATCCTTGTTGTTTGGACACAAGATTAATGGTAATTCTGATTTAGATACTATGTTCTAAAAATTCCAAGGAATGATGACTTATTTTTCTTCTATTCTGAATTATAAATATGGAAGTCTTAACATGTTTCTGCCATTAATTGGAGGTTGTCAAAGAGGTGCTGTAAGTTAAGGGTCCACAAGACTAGCCTTATGATTGCTGAGGACTCAGCAGAGCTGTTATGCTTATAGTTACAGTTTATTACACTGAAAGAATAAATATTTACATGAGCAAAGAGAGAGTGTGTGGAGTAATGCCTAGGAGAAATTAGGTAGCACCTGTAGACCTGATCTCAGTTGCTCAGACTCCAGTCCACCAGAGCAAAAATAGATATTCACCATAAATTATATTGTTACCATAAACTATCTGATCAAACTGAGAGCACAGGGCAGAAAGCTTCAGACATATAAAAACAGAATTTCACCCTAAATCATATTAACATAAACTATTTGAATGAATGGCAATGCATGGTGAAAGCCTCAGGAACACAAAAACACTCTTAACAGGTATCATATTGCAAGGGCAATGCTCATATCTCAGGAGCCAGCATAGGGCCCATCCTTAAGACAGGTCTTTTATGGGAATATTCAAGGTTTGAGTAATCCATGTCAACTGAGTTTCTTTCCTGAAGGTTTTATTGTGGCAAAACCATTATATTTCTGGGGTATCTACATTGATTATAGTTTTTATATAACAGATATAGCAAAAATAACAGCATGAATGTACCTAACATTTGGAGGAGCTAGGTTGGTGGAAGAATAGACTTAAAGAAATTATGTATTAATTCCATAGAGCCATTACACATGTTTTTACATTTTCTTGTGTTATTTAATCACTTGCTTCCTCCCTTGATCTTTATACCATGTGATAAACTTGTGCAGGAATCTGTAGCACAGAAATTAGCTGATGGCATGCTAAAACGATTTCTTTCTCAGGCCAGTAATTTTCTATCAGAATTACAGTTTTAAAGGGCTTTAGTTTGATTTCCCAATGTTTTGATAATCAGAATCAGTGTTAATGACTTATTTACATAACCTTACCAACAATGCCAGTGTTACATCATATCACAGTATGATCATGACACAGTTCAGTTTCATTACAGAAGATATCAGGAGGAATTACAGAAATATTTGCACCTACCTAAAATAATCAACCCTTGACCATATACTAGTTTTCACTAACAGACAACATTACAATGAACCATGATTCTGTTGTTTGTGGTTTCCAAGTCAGCTGGGGACAAAGCCAGACACCCTGTCTTAGTCCTCAGGCTTATACTGAAGCTAGTTTTGATTTTCTGTTTTATGTATCTAGGCCCACCTCCTTTCTAAGAATGTTGTACAGAATAATTCTTATTCTATACACAGTCCCTATCTATAGGACTTAATTCTATCTGAATTTTGGGATTGTTGCAATATTAACAATATTAATCTTCTGCCCCATGACCCTACTTATAATCAGTTCTAAATACATCATGTCATGTAGTGATGGATTGTTCCTGGACCTGTCTAAGCTAACTACTTGGTTGGTGTGACATTATCTAAGTGTGTAAATGCAATGTCATTAGCATGACAGAAGCCATGTTACAAATAGTGTAAAATTATGTTATAAATGGTGTTACCACACTATAGAACTCTGAGGACCTATGTTGTGATTAAAGGTTTTAATTCTGAGATATAAACTTAAGTTTCCATGCCCTACATAACAAGTTATTACATGTGTAGTAATGGTATTTATTTTCCTAAATGGAGAATGTTTCTTAAATGTAAAAAAATACTGCAACCTATTGAGAACTTACAAATTCATCTCTTAAAATATTCCTGTTTTAATATCTGAAGCAAGGTACTATATGTTGCTTTAGGGCATTATTGATGACAAACATCTGTCTCTATCAATATCTCAAATTTTCTTCTGATTCTTGTTATATTTTAGAATGCAGTAAGTAGCCACAGAACCAGGTACAAATCAGAGTGCTCTCAGCCCCACAGTGAATTATTTCCCTTTTTTTGAAAATATTATTTTTAAATTGAACAACATAGGGTGTTCTAATAAACTGCAGACTAAAAATTAAGCATTAGGTAAACTTCAAGAATAAATAAAAAGAGAAAGAAATTTAAATTAAGTGTGTTATTTTTGTAAGTTTTATCAAAAATGCATGTTTTCATTTTATGCTTTATAGCTATTTATATTGGAAATATTTTTAAGTGTAATTTGCTATTTTTAAGGTTCTTTCTGTGAGCAAATAGATCAGATGGTGACATTAAATGTAGAGCCTGTAAAATTCCTTTAGATTAAAAAACTAAATTAGAAAGACTATCAAAACTATTTTTTTCTTATTACAGAATAAGAAATATAGAAGAGTTGATTAATCACATTAAAATATAACCTAACCAAAAATGCCAGACCTTTCAGAATTGATATTTTTGGTGGCATCCTGATTTTAATTATGTTTATTTTTTCAATATTTCTAAATCAGTTTTGATTGAATTTAACAAGGAGTTTAGATATATCTTAACACTTTTGAATTAATCAAAACTCAAGCAATTTAATATTTAAAACATTCATCAAGAAGCTAAGGCTGTATTTTCACAGAACTTTAATGACAATATTGTTAACTCAGTCATAAAGAATTATCCTCATGGCACCTATGTTGTGCTACAGTTCTATATAGTGTATATTGCAATGGACATTGCAAAAATTAAATTCATTTGAAATTGGCATTTATATATGTAAGTGTGTGTATGCATGCACTTGTGTGTTTATTAAAGTTAGTTAATATACATTTATGTTTATACAGAAATAACTTCAAACTGCCAAAATTTTTAGTGAAATTGTCAATAGTATTAACTGAGAAACTGCAACATGTTCACAGAAAACTGTTAATAGAAATCCTTTATATCATCAAATTGAAGTTTTATATAATAATGGCTTTGAAATAAGTCTGAAATTGATAATTGAACTCAATTATATTTTATTAAGTGAAGAATTTTTGAAGTTAAAATACATCAATGCAAATACCTAGAGAAATTAAACAGACTATCTTATTCTTTAATAATTTTTTATGTTTCCTGGAATAGTGGGTCAATTATAAACCATTATTTTATAACTAATTAATTAGACATTTACATCTTAAAAACTACTAAAGTATATTCAGTAGTATTAGTGTAGTAGAAACATATTATATTTGAACTGGCAATATTTGAGTTTGAATGAGAATGGAAAACTAGATAACTAAAATATTTGAAATGCCAAAAATTATGAAATTTAAACACTCCTAAAAGTATAAAAATAAATTTTTCCATAAGTTTATCAAACCGCTTGAAGAATTCTGGGAAGATAGAAAACTAATGGGCTCAAACAATAAGAAAAGGAACAAATGCTAATAAAAGGGGGAAGAGTGGAAATAGCTAAGCTTCAGGTACGGAGCCAGCAAATACAAAGAAAATGAGAGTACCTTTGAAAGTCAGAAAAAAAATAAACAAAGAAGTGCAGAAGAGCTGGGATACCCAGGTCTTTTCAACTGTCCACGTATTAAACAGTGGTTCATAGCATGAGCAAACAAAAAACTAGTGCAAGTGAATATTTATTTAAAATCATTGATGCATTTAGGAAGGCAAAACTTAAAGATATAGAATGAACCAAAGTGAAACCTGAGGTAAAACCTTCCATCTCCAAAGACACAAAAGGTATATTAAGTAAAAGAAGAAAAGGAATGGTTATCTCTTATATTCTAGAGTTAAACCTATAACTGTCTGAAATTAGACATAGAAATTGATGAATTTCACCATAGGTATCAGGGTCAGAAAAGAAAGTTAATCTCTTAATAAATCATGGCCATAAAAAGAATAGGGAGATAAGTGAGTTACCTCCATATGTCACTCAGAAACAGGCTTCATTTTGCTTTACCAAAATTTCAATACAAAGAACCAGCAAAATTAGAGGCCATATTAAATTATAGGTAAAAAAAAAAAAGATATGCATCTTCAAATCGAGTACTCATCCAATAATCATCAAATATTTGAAGAAAATACGAACATACAAAGAAAGGCATTAAACTCAAATACACCAAGCCCTCAACCCCAAAAAAGTGATTTATTGAGGAAAACTTAATAACAGTATAAACATAATTTCAGAGATATTAGTTATTAAGTTACTAAATATGTTTAAATTTATTATAATTGAAAAGGAAAAAAATATTATTTAAAAATATTAAATCAAAATAAAATTTTAAAAGGTGATCATGGTTTAAAATTGTGAGCAACAAATGTACACATATCTGAAGAAAGCAAAGGGTGATTGTTGTAATGTTGACATATCTGTCAGAAAAAATGCATTTTACATACATTTATTATTAAGGTATGATAAAATGTTAAGGTTCATTGAAAGAATAGAATGAAAGTGTTGATTTCCCTATCAGGAGAAAAAAATGCACAGGATAATTCACAAAGAAGCAGGAAACAATTAAAATAAAAAATAAAAACATTATCAGGATACTTACAAATTCAGAAACACAGAAGTCACAACTGATGCCAAAGAAATACAGAGGATCATGAGACTACTATGAACAAATATACGCTAACAAACTGAATAACCTAGTATAGTGGATAAATCCCTAGAAACATATTATCTACCCAGACTGAATCATGATGAAATATAAAATCTGAACAGGCTAATTATCAGTAAGGAGACTGAATCATAATCAAGCAAGCACATCCCAACAAACCAAAGTGCAGGACCAAATGGCTTCACTGCTAAATTCTACCACTCAAAGAAAAATTAAATGGCAATCTTCCTCAAACTCCACCAAAAAAATAGAAAAGAGGGAGTTCTTCCAAACTCCTTTTATGAGACCAGCATTATTCCGATACCAAAACCAGACAAGGATGCCATAAGGAAAGAAAATTTACAGTCCAATATCCCTGATGAACACAGGTGCAAAAATCCTCTACAAAATATTGATGAATCAAATTCAACAATATATTAAAAAAGTCATACACCATGATTGAGTGGGATTTATTTAAGGGATGCAAAGATGGTTCAACAGCTGTAAATAAGTCAATGTGGCACACCACATTAACAAAATGAAGGACAAAAATCATGATCATCTCAATAGGTGCAGAAAAAGCACCTGACAAAATCCAACATCCATTTTTGAAAAAACTCAACAAAGTAGGTATAGAAGGAATATACCTCAACATAAAAACCATATTTGATAAGCCCATAGTTTTTGTCATACTCAAGAGTGAAAAACTTAAAACTTTTCCTTTAATATCAGAACAAAACTGATCTTAGTTTCACCTACTTTCACCACCTCCATTCAACATAGTATTGGAACTCCTAGTCAGTCCAATTATGAAAGTAAAGTAAAGGCATTCAAATTTAAAAGAAAGAAGTGAAGTATTCACCATGTACAGATGACATATTGTACATTAAAAACTGTTAGACTCCATTAAAAACTGTTAGAATTAATAAGAAAATGCACTAAAATTGCAGGATACAAACTCAATACTCAAAAATCTGTTGTGTTTCCATACACTAATAATGAATTGTCAGAAAGGAAAATTAGGAAACCATCCCACATACAATTGCACTAAAAGAATAAAAGATGTGGGAAAAAATTTAACCAAGGAAATTAAAGACCAGTATGTTTAAAATTTAAAAATATTAATGACGGAGATTGAAGATGACACAACTAAATGAAAATACATTCTGTGTGAATGCCTTGCAAAAACTAATATTGTCAAAATGTCCATACTACCCAAAGCAGTATATAGATTAAATGCAATCCCTATCAAAATTTCAATGGAATTTTTCACAGAAATAGAACAAACAATCCTAAAATTTGTATGGAACAATTAAAGATCTCAAATAACCAAAGCATTCTTGGGAAAGAAGAACAAAGCTGGAGGCATCATGCTCCCTGATTTCAAACTATACTACAAAGCTATAGCACATAAAACAGTAAGGTGTTGGCATAAAAATAGATACATAGATCAATGGAACACATCAGAGCCCAGATATAAACCCAGGCACATATGGTTAACTAATTTTTGACAAAGGGGACAAGAATACACAATGGGGAAAAGACAGTCTCTTCCATGAATGGTTCTGGGTAAATCAAATAGCAACATGCAAAAGAATGAAACTGGACCACTATCTGATACTACACCCAAAAGTCTATTAAAAATGGATTAAAAACTTGTAGGTAAGACCATAAAACTCTTAGAAGAAAACATCGGCAGGTCTTGGTGATGATTTTTTAATCTGACACCAAAAACAAAAGCAACAAAAGCAAAAGTAAGTGGAATTATAAACTAAAAAAAGAAAAATACTTTTGTTCATCAAAGGAAATCATCAGTGAAATGAAAAGGCAACCTATTGAATGGGAGAAAATATTTGCAAAAAATTTACCTGACAAGGGGCTAATGTCCAAAATATATAAAGAATTCATACAGCTCGATAGCCAAAACAAAAGAAAAATACAAAACAATAAGAATCTGATTAAAATATAGGCAGAAGATCCAAATAGACATTTTTCAAAAAGAGACATATAGATGGCCAATAGACATATGAAAAAGTGCTCTACATCAATAGTTATCTGGGAAACATAAATAAAAACCATAATGAGACTTCAACTGACACCAATGACATCAAAAAGACTAGAAATTTAAAGTATTGGCAAGGATGTGGAAAACAGGGAACCTTGTGCTCTGTTGGCAGAAATGCAAAATGGTACAGTTACTATAGAAAACAGTATGGAGGGTTCTCAAGAAATGAAAAAAACACAACTACAATAGGATCCAGCAATTTCACTTCTTGGTATTCAACTGAAGAAAATAAAAACACAAACTTGAAGATAATTATATATACCTCCATATTTATTGCAGCATTATTTACAATAGTCAAGATATGGAAACAACCTAATTGTCCATTGATGGATGAGTAGCTAAAGAAGAGGTGGCATGTGTGTGTGTGTATGTGTATATATGTGTGTGTGTGTGTGTGTGATGGAATATTACTCAGCCACAAGAAAGAATGAAACCTTGCCATTTGCAACAACATGGATGGACCTCAAGGGAATTATACCAAGTAAAATAAGGCAGAGAAAGATAAATGCCATGCGATCTTCTTATGTGTGCGATATAATGAGTTATAAGAAATACATATTTGTTTATTTAAATGACCAAATATATATTTCCCAGGTATATCTGGTATTCATACACCATTCCTGAAAAGACTGCAGAGGCCATAAAGGTGAAGTGGGTGTCTTTTCATGTTGAGAGACTTTTGGACTCCACCCAAGGGCAGGGTCTGGAGGTTGAATAGCAGATGGAAATAAAACTTAATTGTGTTTTCCACCAGGAAAAAAAATAAAAGGAAAAGTAAAGAAAAACAGAATGAATGTCCAGGAAGCAAAGTTTGGATATTTAGAACATGGAGTTTTGGATCACTTAACTTTATTACTATTTTCATTTGATTTATAAGTACTGTAGTCAGTTCAGGCTGTTTAACAAAATACCTTAGGCTGGGAAAATGAAATAACAGGTTTTTTTTATACTTCTAGAGTATGGGAAGTCCAAGATCAGAGGGACAGCATGGTTTGGTTCTGGGGAGAGCCCTCTCCCTGATCGTTGTGTCCCACATAGGGAGGGAGAAAGATGCCTCTGGCCTCTTCCTTTTAATAAGGATACTAATGTCATCATGGGGGCTCCACTCTGGTAATATAATCTAAACCTAAATACCTCCCAAACACCTCATCTCCACGTAGTACCACACTGGGGATTAGGGCTTCAACCTATGAAATTTGAGGAAAGACAAATATTCAATTGATAGCAATATGTTTAGAAAATATATATAAATTTGTGTGCAATTGGAACACATGAAGTACTGGCATTAGAAATGCCAGGTATACAAGTATCTACCAAATCTAAGGTTTCAATTAGCCATTTAATTGATCTAAGTTTTACTATTTATGATTTATTAACACCACTCATTTGTAAAGACTAGGAACAGCTGAGTTAAAATTAAAGTTTTCCTCATTTTGGGGCGATTTTTATAGCTGCATCCAATTTGTATTGTTTCCAGAATCAGTGATAATAGATGCTATTACATTTTTTAAGTTTTTGTAAGCATAATCAGTAAGAACACAAGGCATCTTAATATTACAGTTTTGTTTTCATTTTATAATTCTAAATTAATGCATACACTCCAAAACATAATAAAACTTAAAAGAAGTCTATCAGTCTATCTCACTCCCATGTCAGAATTCTCAATATTTTTTTACATCTCTTCTTTACCTATCAATTTGAGACACCATGAATTGACACCAGATAATGAAGAATAAGTTTAACTCACATGAGCCATCACTTCCTGTTCTCTTCCCTGTGTGAATGAGTCCTCTAAATATGCAATTATTGTCGTTTCTTGCAATGGTTATTTTTATAGCATATTTTCAAAATTTAATTTTATTCTTTTAAATTAGCTGTTACTCGAATCATGTTATTCAGGAAAGAAAAGAAAAAAAAGAAAGAGAAAGAGAGAAAGAATCCTTGAGTCTCTATTACATAGGATAATTTTACTCATGATTGTCTTCATAACATCAAGGTTTATAAAATGCACATCTCATTTTGTAATGAAACTGCCTTCTGTTCTTCAGCTATACGTTTATTCTAAAAATAAAATTCAACAAACAATGCCTAGATTAGAATAATTGCATAATTAATATTCAATGTAAAACAAAGTGATGAGATTTTTCCAGTGGAAAATTATAAACAAACATATAACACAAAAAGGTTGTTGTTTGAGATTGTTTTTCTTTTATAAAATAGATTTGTTTTGTGACTGTTCTGAAAGAGGGATAAAGAAAGGGGAGGACATGTGAATATTCCCGAGTTTTCTTTTTCTTTTAAAGATGTTTTTCTTCTGCTCTGAGAAGTCCTCATATCACACTCTGCTTTTGCTTTATGCATTTATTAACTTTTAAATTCTTCTGAAGGCATTTCTTAAGAATGAATTTCTCTCTGTTCTGAAACAAAGATGGACCCTCTGAAACCCAGCTACAGGGAAGCCATTTTGTTAAGACATTATTTTAGAACAAGTTGCTGTGCTGCATTCCTGGACTTCAGACTCCTCGCTGTTGCCCTCAGCTAGGATAAGGCACAAGGAATGTAGAGCTGCCTAGTGTCTAAAGGAAAAATCAGGATAAAGGGAAGGAACTTCGCTCTTACGTGCTTTCCTGAATATGATGATTCCTGCACATCATACTGCTCCCCATTCCTTGATAAAAGCCAGCCTCACAGGTGACAGGTGGCAACATTGGGGTAGCACTGCTGCCTCAAATGTCATCCACCTTCCACAAGTAACCCCTTGTTAAAACTCATTTACTCACAAAGCTGGCCTTATCCATGTCAGTTCTTTGGTACTTCAGGTGCTTCAAAGAAACACAAGGGAAGGTGTTTCTTTATGTCCCTCCATGAAATTCTAGGAACAGTTCTTAGAGTAGTTTTTGCTTTGTTTTGTTTTAGTTCTTTTTTTTTTTTCAACAAACATGTGCCCTCTGGACTTTCTCAGATCCAAAGCCAGATGTGCTTCCTCTGTCATGTAATTGGTTGCCACCACATTCATCCGAAGTTGTGACTCAGTAGATAAATTAAATCTCAGCTTATCATGCATACCTCTGGTCACAATCACTTGATATCATATGGCGTAACGGTTAGTATCAACAAACAACAGGGAAGGAGTTACTTTACAGAAACTAATTTTTTTGTAGTAAAAGGACTATTTGCTCTATAACCATAGAGTTGCACACTCTGATTCTCATATTGGGGTGGGGAGAACATCATCCATAATTTTAATCCATTGCAAATAGCACTGCAGGATCTGCTGGGTAATAAAGTCTGATAATAAGCTTGCCACCAGTTGATTACTACAGAGGTCCAGGACTCATTTAGAACTGGTAATAGTTCCAAGCACGATCAATACTGCCTCAAACACCCAAGAGCATACCTAGAAATGTGATGCTTTTTTAATAGCATGTGAGATGCAAAAGCTTGTCTTTTATATTACAAAGTATGCCTTGTGAAAGTTTGTAGAATTGTCAGACTTCAGCATCTTATTGAAGTTTCTCTCCCATGCCTTGGAATCCATGTTTAGAGTACTTTCTGAAGCATTTAAAGTAGTCTCATTTTTCTGTATTCCAAATTGAGTCAGCATGACTTCATCACTATGCTGGACCAATAGGATATTCTGCTAATTATCAACATTCTGAGTACAAATTCAGTAACAAAGAGAAGGAAATTTAAAATATTCCTTGGTCACAATAGGGATCATGTTACAATGCCATTCCTACACAAAGGCAAACTACTTCTATGGATAGAATGTGAAAAAAGTTTGTTAGATTAAAATCTCAGGTGCACACATTGAGATCTCTGTTTCGGTAAGGATACTACTACCATTGCTCTTACTACCTTGTTAAGTGATAATAACTTACATGATCTCTGAATTTTGCAGGTGCCATTAGGTAAACAGAACTGGGATGGGATGTAGCTTACAACCATGCATACTTTGGCACTAACCTGCAAGTCCTCAAAAATTATGGAATGGCTTCTGATTTACCATCTTGGTTGGAGGTGAAGGGATGGATTTTCACTTTGCTATTCTTACTATAGTTGTTTTTACTTACTGGTCAGGAAAAAATATGCAGATTCTCTTTGCATTTAGGGATCAGAAAAATGGCCACAGGGTGTTCCACATCCACTGTGAAACACATTTGAGCCATTAGTCCATTTGACAGTGGACCTCAATAAACTCCCAGGCTTACCTGAGGGCTATGATGATGTCTTGGCTTTACTATCTTATCAGCTACTTCACTCTATGAGGCAGCTTTTTGGAAGTATGTATTTTCTCCTTTCCCAGTGTACGTTTATCCTTGTAAATGGACTCAGGTTCAGTTGAGGAAGAAATGGTGTTATAAATATACTAGAGTAAGCCTCAAGGAAAACTACCAACCAAGCAACAATGACAACAGAATCTCTTTCAATCAATAGCCTCCAGGTACAGGAAGTAGTTTAGTCTAGAAGCTGAGCCAGAGATTACCATGTACCTTTACCTTTAAGGCAGCTGTGTAAGCCTTCTGCTTCCCAGACTTTGCCTATTTTTCCAGGTTAATAAATCAAGTAACACACTAGCTGATTTTCCTTCTATTTCACTTCTATACCATGATCTACTATCCACTGGCCTAACTGCCTACAAATTAAGTCTGCCTAGTTTCTCCTCTGGCTTTGTTGCCTGGGGACATCTTTTTCTCCATGACAGTAGAAATGCTCTAGCAAGGAGAAACTGGGGTCTTTGAGAAAATCTGTGTTGCCTCTCTGCTGTAGTCCAGTGTGACAATGAAAGGCTGTTGTCTTGCAACCAGGATCTTTGATATCAGCAGAGATGATATGAATCCAGAATAGCATGATCTGCTTCCCAGTCCTTCAGGGATCATATCTAGGAGGTAGCTTCTCTGGCTCATAAGATAATGCCACCCAAATATTCCTAGAGATTTACTCTTGTTTGTTTCTCTTTTTCAATATTCTACCAAGGCAGTTCCTACATTACCTCCTCATTTACTGCAGCGTATGAGATGCCCAAACTGGTGTTCTGAATAGGACACTAAACCACATATCACAAAGAGTCCTTGTAGGTCAATAAATCCTCCCTTATCCAGCCTCAAGATTTACCTCCCACAGGTATCTCCAATGGCCTCCAGATCTCTTCATACACACGCATGAGGTGATTCTTTGATGTGTATACTTCTAGAAGGAGCTTAAGCTAACTCTACCCTTAGTTGTTAGTTTGAAGATAATGTGCCAGAAGAAGTGGTAATCCAGTGTAGACAAATCTCATTTTGAGAGGCAGTTGTCTCAGATTAGGACTTTTCCAGGGTCTCCACTCCAGGGGCAGTTCTTTTTAAATGATGAAAGCAGCTGCTTCTACCAGTTTGGAGGCTTCAGGGAAATCTGAGATGGAAGGTCCTCAAACTGTTGATAGTCAAGACTCTGTGCTAGGTCTCAGGCTTCATTTCCCTGTGCAGATCCTGACTTCTGTTCAGAGTTTTTGAATCTATGTATTGCTTTTGTAACTCTTACAAGTAAATCCTGGGTCTAATTTTCATCACAGTTTTCCCTGAGGCTACAAGAGCTAAAGATCTCTTTAAATAATGGCTCGAGGGCTTTCTTTCTTGTGTGCCTTGAGTTGTTAGTTGGCTATTCTAAATTTACACATTGTGAGGTTTCTAAAGCTCTTAACAGACCCCTCTGACTACAGTTCCTGCAATTCCAGTTGCCTTCATGTTACAAGTGATATTGCTACCTCAGAAAGTCAATGATTTACCTTCTGAACACATCACGGTCAGTGCTGCCATAAACAAGGGCTCTCTTTACCACCTCACTTACCACAAGCACTAAGATTCTTTCTACCACGTGACCAGTTGGTTAATTACCAAATTCAAAATCCCATCCTGAGATTTTACTTTCTAGGGACACTATAACCAAGCACTGTACCCTGGGCTTGGGCCCTGAAATAGAGCTGGAATGAAGGGCTTGCAGGCAGATTACTTGGGAAAAGTGATCCCAAGGAGTAGGAGTAAAAAACTGAAAAGTAAAACTGGGAAGAAAAACATAATCCAACTGTGGATTATTGAGTTAAATACTACACTGGGAAAATAGGGCTTGATATCATTGGTGCCTTTAAAAAACTACACAGAGTACACCTGAGAATTGACTGCCTGTGTATATATTTACCAACCAGAGTTTCATTTTATTGCGTTTTAATTCCCTTCCATGTCTGGATTCACACACAAATCAGAATTGCTGAGCAGGTTACCACAGATACCCCAGTGGAGACAGTAATGATAAACAAGGGCAGAGTGATAGCTATGCAACTGCTTGCCATGAAATCTGGGTAAGTAAAAAGTTAGACAAAGAAGACAACAAAGAGTTTTACATATGATGTTGCAGCAATTCCACCACATTGGATTTATACAAGTCATTCTTTGCACATACTTACAATGATTCCTATAGAAGGGATTTTTTTCATTACAGCATTGTTTGTAATATTCTATATTGTAACCAATTTATATCAAAGTCTCACCAGTGAGAGAATGGCTTAGAAATGTAGTACAGATTTAGAGTACAACACTGTACAGTAGATGAAATGAAAATATTATATTTATGGGTATGATATCATGTACATAAAAAGGAAAATAAGCCAAAAATATGTTTGTAGGAAAAACAGAAATTTTATAGCCAGGATTCTCACCTCACCTGATTCTAATATTGCCCATTGTATACATACTTAGCCTGCTTGCATACCTCTTGGCAGAAGACTATTTATGGTTGATATTGCTTTAAGAGGAGCCTCTGGGAGGGAGCTGTCAGTCATGGAAGTACAGGCCCAGAGGAGGAGTAGAGAGGAATCACAAGTGCCTGGGCATAAATGGGTGTAGCAGCTGCCATTCACTATACAGACCAGCCCATGGAGTTCACCCGGGTGATAGGAGCTGAGAAGTACAGAGCTTAGGGAGCTAAAAGAGGAAGCAGTAGAAAGAAGATGCAGAGCCCAGGTGCTAGGTAGGGAGAAGAGGTCTATGAAGGCGATCTGGAGAGAGCAGAGGCTGTCCTCAGGCCAGAGGTGGAAACAGGCTTGCCACTTGTACACAGCCCGGTGATCACTGTGAGAATAAAACTTGGTATGAGGTTTTAACTCTAACACTCCATTGTTGTTTTTCCATCTCACTGAATTCATAGTGAGCTTGTCCAGAGCAGAGAAACCCCTCCTACTGGAGCCACAGTGTTATTTATAAAAGCAAACTTATGAAGTAAAATTACAAAAAACCTAAAAGAGAAGGAAAGACCCAGGAGAGTGCTTACTGATAGAGAAAAATAAAAGGTGCTGGGGAAGGCTGCAGGATGAACTGCAACTGTATCTGAAAAATTGTATTCATATTTTTTAATATGTTAATTAATGATTTAAATTTTTAAAAGTGTGAATAATGCATACTTGTGATCTCATTATGTTTATTTATACTTTTTTCTAAGGTTGGACTGTTAAGAATTAGTAGAAGGTAAGAAACTGACATTGTGTAGTTTATCTTTTCAGGTGAATTCTGTATGGGCACAGGCTGAGTAAAAGTGAAATTTTCTTTTAAGATGTGAGATATGTGAGAGTTTTAATGAGTTGCTCAAATATCTATTTCACTTTTTTAATGCAATTCCTGAGGTGCAAAGAAAACCTATAGTACAAATGATAAAATATATGTTAATATATAAAAATCTGTATGTATGAAGAAGAAAATAATACAATTTTAAATATTCAAAATACATTTAGAAAAGAATTAAAAATAAGAAAACACCCAATGATATATGTATAAAACATATTCAGATATTTTAAAATATGAAATTATCAGATTTCATAAAATACATTTAGAAAAGAAAATGGAAAAGTGTATGTGTATGCATCTGTATATATATGTGTGTTCAGGTATACAGTCCCCAATACAAACTTTTCTCCCCTATGGTGTTTTTTTTCTTCTTTTTCCACTTTTGAGAAATAATTAGCATATATCGCTGTATAAGTTGAGGCATGCAACATGATGGTTTGATTTATGTATGTTTTAAAATGATAACCATAGTAGGTTCAGCTAACATCCATCTTCTCATATAGATAGAATAAAAAGAAAAGAAAGAATAAAAAAGGAAAAAGAAGACTGAGGAGAAAAAGATGGTCATGTGAGTATTATGGCAGAAATCTCCTCTCAAAACCACATATATTTTGAAAATACAGCATATAAAACTATTTCTAGAAGAGTGACTATAAGTAGCAGTACACCAGCCAGTCTACATCTGGGAGAAGTCAATATCTCATGGAAAAGGGTTAAGTAAAAAGCTGTGACCTGGCAGGACATGAGCACTCCCTCACCCCACCTCAGTGGCCAAAGGAAAAGAATCAGAGTGGGGAGAGAGTGGAAGCACAGTACTGCTAAATAACCAGCCCTAGTAATTTGCCCCAGGATTATAGACACACATAGCATGGTGCTCTGGATATTAGAGGACCTGAAAAGCAAAGTCTGAGACTAAGACTGCGAATAGGTTCCCACAACTGGCTGCCCTGGGACAAAAGAAAAGCAGGCACTTTAAAGACTTAAAGGGATAAGGTTTAGGAGAAGGGACTGTATAAAATCATCCTGGCACACTCAGCCCAGAAGGCTGGGAACTTTCAGGAGCTTAAAGTGCCTTATCCCCTTGGTTGGCAATGCAGCCCTGAGGCCCCACACTGTGATAAGCAGCCTTCCATTCCTTCCTCCATGCCAGCACCTGCATGCAAACTGGTTGTCTGCACCATTGCTGTGCACCAGCCAGAGGGAAGCCCCGCCTACAGCAATTACACAGCCTAACACAGAGGCATCTACCTGGGCATGGCTACAGGCTCAGACCCAGAGGCTGCTCCCTGCACACAGTTGACCAGCACAGACAGCAGAGACAGGCACTGAGACTGGGAGCCATGAAGGGGCTTTGTTCGCACAATAGAACAGGTGCCACTGACCGGCGACAACCACCAGTGCCCTACACCACCCTGAGGGCTGCCCTGCCCATGGCAGCTTAGGGGATTAACCCAGAGGCTGCCTTCTGCATGAGGTTGAATGGCACAAACAGCAGAGACAAGCAAGGAGACTGCAAGGCATGAAGTTGTTCTCATGGCAGAACATGCGCCATTCACCTGCAACCCATGCCACTGCCCTATGCCATCCCCAGGGCCACCCTGCCCATGGCAGCTTACAGGATTAACCCAGACCCTGCTACCTGTGTGTGGTTAAGTGGAACAGACAGCAGAGACAGGTGCTGAGAATGGGAGTCACCAAAGGGCTTTTTTCTCACTGCAGAACACATGTCACTCACCTACAACCCCCACCAGTGCCCTAAGCCATCCCAATAGCTACACTGCCCATGGCAGTTAAGGGGGTTAACCAAGAGGCCACTCTCTGTGCACGGTTAACTGGAACAGATAGTGGAGACAGGCACAGTGACCAGCAAGCAAGAAGGGATTTTGTCCTCCCAGCTGACACCATGCCACTCACCAGCAAACACTCCCGTCCATGAAAAGGCAGAAGAACCTTGTTCAATCCAAAATTCCTCAAACACCAGCAAAAGGGCTCGGTGAGACTGAAATCACCAATCTTCCTTAAAAAGAACTCAAAAGTCATAAGCATGCTGATGGAGCTACAGAAAAATATTCAAGAGCTAAGGGATGAATTCAGAAAAGATATAATAGCAATGAAACAAACAATAGAGGGATTTAAAAACAGATTAGATGACGTAGATGAGACTGTTAACAGAATAGGAATCAGAGAACAGGAATACAGAGAAGCTGAGGCAGAAAGAGAAGAAAGGATATCTATGAATGAAAAATTAAGAGAACTATGTGACCAATCAAAATGGAACAATATACACATTATAGGGGTACCAGAAGAAGAAGAGAGAGAAAAAGGGATAGAAAGTGTCTTTGAAGAAATAACGTCTGAAAATATCCTCAGTCTGGGGAAGGAAATAGTCTCTCAGGCCATGTAAGTCCACAGATCTCCCAACATAAGGGACCCAAGGAAGACAACACCAAGACATATAATAATGAAAATGGCAAAGATCAAAGAAAAGGTCAGAGTATTAATAGCAGCCAGAGAAAGAAAAAAGATCACAAGAATACTCTACCTGGAAAGATTATCATTTAAATTTGATGCAGGTATTAAAAACTTACCAGAAGAGTAAAAGTTGAGAGAATTTACCTCCCACAAACTGTCTCTACAGTGTACTTTGGACAGACTACTATAGATGGAAGTGTTCCTAAAGCTAAGTAGTTGTCATCAGAGAAAATAAAACCACAGTAAAGGAAGTAGACCAACTAAATACTAACCAATGCAAAATTAAATCAGCTACCCACAAAGTCAGTCAAGGTATACACAAAGAGTACAGAATATGACACCTAACAAATAAAGAGTGGAGAAGGAAGAAAAAGGGACAGAAATAGGAATCATCAGACTGTGTTTATAATGGCATAATGAATGAGTTAAGGTAGATGCTAGATAATAAAGAAGCTGGTCTTGAACCTTTGGTAACCACAAATCCAAAGGCTACAATAGCAATAAGTACATATCTATCGATAATCACCCTAAATGTAAATGGATTGAATGCACCAATCAAAAGACACAGAGTTATAGATAGATAAAAAAGCAAGACCCATCTATATGCTGCCTACCATAGTCTCACTTCAACCCCAAAGATATATGCAGACTAAAAGTGAAGGGATTAAAAAAGATATTTCATGCAAACAGTAGGGAGAAAAAAGCAGGTGTTGCAGTACTTGTATCAGACAGAATAGACTTTAAAACAAAGAAAGTAACAAGAGATAAAGAACAACATTATATAATGATACAGAGATCAAGCAATATATGGAGACAAATGAAAACAACAGTACAATGCCCAAACTACTGTGGGATGCAGCCAAGTCAGTACCAAGAGGAAAGTACATAGCAATCTAGGCCTATTAAAAGAAGGGAAAAAAATCCCAAAATAATAGTATAAATTCACAATTATTTAAAAAGGAAAAGAAGAACAAATGAAACTCAAAGTCGGTAGAAGGAGGGACATAACAAAGATCAGATAAAAAACAAATAAAATTGAAAAGAACAAAACAAAAGAAAAATTAATGAAACCAAGAGCTGGTTTTTCGAAAAAATTTAAAAAGTAGACAAAACCCTTAACCAAACTTAGCAAGAAAAAAAGATACTCTGTACACATAAACAGACTCAGAAATGAGAAAGGGAAAATCATGGTGGATGCCACAGAAACACAAAGAATTATTAGAGAATACCATAAAATTTACATGCTAAGCTAACAAACTGGATAACCTAGAAGAAATGAACAACTTTCTTGAAAAATACAACCTTCCAATACTGATGCAGGAAGAAGCAGAATATCTGAATAGACCAATTACCAGCAATGAAATTGAATCCATACTCAAAAACTACTCAAGAAGAAAACACCGTACCAGATGGCTTCACTGCTGAATTTTATCAGATATTTAGAGAAGACATAGTATCCATTCTCTCTAAAGTTTTCCAAAAAATGGAAGAGGAAAAAATACTTCCAAACTCATTTGATGAAGCCAGCATCAATTTAATATAAAAACCAGGCAAAGACACTTCAAAAAAGAAAACTATAGAACAATAACACTGATGAACAAAGATACAAAAATATCCAACAAAATATTAGCAAACCAAATTTAAAATACATCAAGAGATTCATACAGCATGATCAAGTGGGATTCATCCCAGGGATGCAAGGATGGTATATTAGAAAATCCATCAACATCATCCACTGTATCAATAAAAAGAAGGATAAAAATCACTTAACCGTCTCCATAAATGCTGAAAAAGCATTTGACAAAATTCAACATCCATTGATGATAAAAACTCTCAAAAAAATGGGTACAGAGTGCAAGTACCTCAACATAATAAAGATCATATATGACAAACCCACAGCTAACATCATACTTAACAATGAAAAGCTGAAAGCTTTTCCTCTATGACTGGGAACAAGGATGCCCATTCTCCCTGCTTTTATTCAACAAAGTGATGGAGGAGGTCCTAGCCACAGCAATCAGACAACACAAAAGGATCCAGATTGGTAAAGAAGAAGTTAACCTGTCACTGTTTGCAGATGACATTATATTATACATAAAAAATCCTTAAGAATCCACTCCAGAACTACTAGAACTAATATCTTAATTTGGCAAAGTTGCAGGATACAAAATGAATACACAGAAATCTGTTGCATTGCCATACACTAAGGATGAACTAGCAGAAAGAGAAATCAGGAAAACAACTCCATTCACAATTGCATCAAAAAGAATAAGATTCTTAGGAATAAACCTAACCAAGGAAGTGAAAGACATATACCCTGAAAACTATAAAACAGTCATGAGAGAAATAAAAGAGGATGCTAATAAATGGAAATTCATTCCATGCTGTTGTGTAGGAAGAATTAATATTGTCAAAATGGCCATCCTGCCTAAAGCAATCTACAGATTCAATGCAATCCCGATCAAAATACCAACATCATTCTTTAATGAACTGAAACAAATAGTTTTCATACAGAACCACAAAAGACCCGAAATAGCCAAAGAAATCCTGAGAAGGTTGAATAAAGCAGGGGGGGATTATGCTTCTTAACTTCAAGATCTACTACAAAGACACAGTAATCAGGAAAATTTGGTACTGGCAAAAGAACGGACCCATACACCAATGGAACAGTATACAGTCCAGTTACTAACCCAAGCATATATGGTCAATTAATATATGATAAAGGAGCCATGGATATACAATGGGGAAATGACAGCCTCTTCAACAGCTGGTGTTAGCAATACTGGACAGCTACATGTAAGAGAATGAAACTGGATCACTGTCTAACTCCATAGACAAAAGTAAACTCGAAATGAATCAAAGACCTGAATGTAAGTCATGAAACCATAAAACTCAAAGAAGAAAACAGAGGCAAAACTCTCTTGAATATAAATATGAGCAACTTTTTTATGAATATATCTCCTCAGGTAAGGGAAACAAAGGCAAAAATGAACAAGTGGAACTATATCAAATTAAAAGATTCCATACAGCAAAGGACACCATCAGTAGAACAAAAAGGCATCCTGCAGTATGGGAGAATATATTCTTGAATGACATATCCAATAAGGGGTTGACTCCCCAAATATATAAAGAGCTCATGTACCTCAACAAATAAAAAGCAAATAACCAATTAAAAAATGGGCACAGGTTCTGAACAGACAATTCTCCAAAGAAGAAATTCAGATGGCCAACAGACATATGAAAAGATGCTCCACATCACTAATCATCAGAGAAATGCAAATTAAAACCACAATGAGATATCATCTCACACCTGTTAGGGTGTCCAACATCCAAAAGACAAACAACAACAAATGCTGGTGAGGATGTGGAGAAAGGGGAACCCTCCTACACTGCTGGTGGGAATATAAACTAGTTCAACCATTGTAGAAAGCTGTATGAAATGTCCTCAGAAAACTATAAGTAGAAATACCACTTGACCCAGGAATTCCACTCCTAAGAATTTACCCTAAGAATGAAGGATCCCAGATTCAAAAAGACATATGCACCCCTATGTTTATCACAGCACTATTCACAATAGTGAAGATATCGAAGCCACCAGTAAGTGTCCATCAGTAGATGAAAGGATAAAGATGGGGTTGTACATATACACAGTGGAACATTATTCAGGCATAAGAAAAAATCAAATCCTATCATTTGCAACAACATGGATGGATCTAGAAGGTATTGTGCAAAACTGAAGCAAAAACTGAAGGAATCAAACAGCAGCAGACTCACAAAATGTAAAAATGGACTAACAGTTACCAAAGAGAAAGGGACTTAGGAAGGTGGGGGCAAAGGAAGGAAGGATAGGGGGATTGAGGGTTATTATGATAAGCTCATATAATATAGGGGGGGCATGGGATAGAGGTAAAGAGAGAGTATCAGCTCTTTAAGGAACTTAGACTGAATATTAAGATACTTTAATTTGTCTTGAAGGCAATGGAAAATAGAATAATGTCTGAATTTTAGAATGATGATCCAACAGATAAAGAGATGAAAAAAAGCCATGTAAGATGCCACACATGAAAAATACATTTTAAGGAAGTCAGGTAATTTAGAAAAGATATGGTGGAGAATTTAGGAATTGTCAGTGAGGCTAAAGAAAAGCAGCTGGTGTTGATAGATTTTTAAAAGCTTAAATTGGCTGCTTGATGATTACATTATATAGGAGTTATAGAAGAAAATTATCCATAAATACTGTGTAGCATGAGGGGAAAAATAACATTCAACAAAAAGCTGACACACAGGTCTTTTTAATGGATATATTCAGGGCTATACATAGGGCATTTGACCCTCCTTCCTCAGGCAAAATTATTTTCAGTAGTACTCTTATCATCAGGTAATACATCTTATCATCAGTAATAACCAGAGTTTCATGATTCATTCTTTAGTTTTAAAGCAGTTCAGAATTAAAATACTTAAAGACATAATTAAATTTCAAGAAAATACTGCATAGGAAGCTAAACTTTGTAATTTATCAAACCAAAAATATTCCTCATGAATCACATTCTCTTCCACTGTTTTTTTAAAGACACCTAAGGTTTTTATTAGTGAAAAAAATATATTTATCATCCTAAGCACTCCTATACACTATTCATAAAAGCTGATATAACATTTGTAGAGGAAAGTTAATCATTAGTTAGTAAAATTTAAATGTTTATACTCTTTGTCCCAGTAATTCCACACTTAGAGATAAATTCTACATGCACAAACATGCAAACAAATACAAACATTGCATTATTTATTAGAGCAAAGACTAGAAATAACCCAAATGTCCATCCAAAAGAACAGTAAAATGAATTATAGAACTTATATATAATCAAAGCTATCACATGTTGGCAATGCTATCGATGTACATAGTCCTACACACAATCAAATAAGACAGAACCTTTTAAAAGATTGTAATACTTCTTATGTAATGACATAATGACTTGCCCATGATAAATTAAAGAGAAAAGTCATAATGTGAATGGTATAATACAAATATGTCTAAGAGTTTTAGTATATGCTTAGATATCCTTTAAAATGTCAATCACAGTCATCTCTAGTCAGCTCATGGGGAAATTAATGTATCTTCCTTTATATATTCCTTAAATGCTTTTGAAAAGAAGACATCATTTCACTAAGAAGAAAAATGATGAGGTTATTTATAAAAAATAATGAAGATACAGTCTTTTATTTTTGCCATATTTTTGTTTTTGGTATCATTGATGTACACTCATAAAGATTTCAGATGAAACACATTGTGATTATTACAGTTGCCCATATTTTCAAATTCCCCCACCCCCTATTGTAGTCACTGTCCATCAGCATAGTAAGCTGCTATAGAGTCACTACTTGTTTCTCTGCGATACACTGTCTTCCCCATGAACACCCGCCATACCACGTGTGCCAATCATAATGCCCTTCAGGCTCCTTCTTCATCCTCCACATCCCCTCTTCCTCAACCCTCCACTTTGGTAGCTGCTTCTTGGAGTCTGTGAGTCTCCTGCTGTTTTGTTCCTTCAGTTTTACTAACCTGTTATACTCATTTGGTACTTATCTTTCTCTGCCTGGCTTATTTCACTGAGCATAATACCCTCTGGCTCCATCCATGTTGTTGCAAATGGTAGAATTTGTTTTCTTTTTATGGCCGAATAATATTCCACTGTGTATATGTACCACCTTGTCTTTATTCATTCATCTGTTGATGAACACTTAGGTTTCTTCCATTTCTTGGCTATTGTAAATAGTGCTATGATTAAACATAGGGGTGCATATGTCTTTTTGAATCTGGGATCCTGTGTTCTTAGTGTAAATTTCTAGGAGTGGTATTCCTGGGTCAAATGGTATTTCTCTTTGTAGGTTTTTTGAGGTACCTCCATAGTGCTTTTCACAATGGTTGAACTAATTTACATTCTGGAAAATAGTATAGAAGCCCCTTTCTCTGCATCCTTGACAGCATTCATTATTCCTTGTCTTCTGGGTGTTGGCCATCCTGAATGGTGTGATGTGATATCTCACTGTGGTTTTAATTTACATTTCCCTAATAAGTAGCAATTCAGAGCATCTTTTCATGTACCTGTTGGCCATCTGAATTTCTTCTTTGGAGAAGTGTCTGTTCATATCCTCCACCCATTTTTAGTTGGGTTGTTTGCTTTTTGGGTGTTGAGGTATGTGAGCTCTTTATATATTTTGGACTTCAACCCCTTATCAGGTATGTCATTTATGAATATATTCTCCTGTATTGTAGGATGCATCTTTGTTCTGCTGATGGTGTCCTTGCTGTAAATAAACTTGTTCATTTTTCTTTTGTTTTGCTTGCCTGAGAAAATATTTTCATGAAAAGTTGCTCATGTTAATATTCAAGAGAGTTTTGCCTAGGTTTTCTTTTTTTTTTCTTTTTTTTACAAATTCAGCCCTTTATTAATAAGCTTTATGTTTTCATAAGTTTCAGAACTGGTGTTGAGTTTTAAAGTTCAGGCATATGATTTAATATTAAATTAACTCCATTTTACTTATGAATAAACTGCTTTCTACTAAAGTTTTGTATTAGTCTAACATAGAATAAGTGTATAGACACATGGAAATACATCTGTTACTTTCCTTCTGTAAACATTTTGAAACATCAGAATGAAAACAGTCTTTCTTTTAAATATATGTAACAGAGTGCTGGGATATAGCAGTCATTTACATAAATGTTAGGAAGACATTGAAACAGGTATGATACTAAAAAATGCCAAATATTTTCTTTAAAGGTAGACGTCTGTGGTTTGACTGAATAGTTGAGATGTTATATGTCAGTCTATAAAAGGGGGTCAGCTTGGAGATTTCTTTAGAAGTATTTTTTGACTAATAAGTCTTTCTTTTCTACTCAATTTCTTTGAAATCCTGGATTTTAAACTGTTCTGTATTATTGATGAGGACTCATATCTAGTTTACTTCAAATATCCACTCTAGTTTCTGCTAAAATTACAAGCACAGCTAAGATGCTTTGAGATTTTTCATATAATCACATGGAACTTTTGTGATTTTAAATAACCAAGAATATTGAACTTAAATTATGCCATTTAAAGCTGTATTGCACAAGACATGCATCGCTGTTGGGAGAATAAAAGGACTTTTTGAGATGTATTTGGCTTTAGTCATCCTTCTGACCCTAATGAAGTGTGAACAGAGTTCAGGATGACAGTGCTCATTTAGCATTATTTATAATAGCAAGAAAGAGGGAAAAGTCCAAGGAATATTAAAGGAAAAGATGATTAAATTCTTATGGCCATATGATAGACTAGCTGTTAAAAGTGGGCACAAAATTTTTATAGGGGAATGTTTTATGAAAAGAAAACAGGATATTAGATTAAAAACAATATGATCACATATATACATATTTTGTATGTATATAAAATTGCACAGAAAAATGTTGACTAAATTCTAAACTGTAGAATTTTGGGTGATTTTTAACTTGTATAAAGAATATGATTTATACACAGGAATAATATTTTTTATAATGAGAGACCCCTTTTTAGGTGATCACAGCTCTATTTTACTTTGGCTCAGAGAGGTGAACTGGACAAGTATTTGTATATAGAACATACATTCTCTATAATCTACATGGTAACGGTAAGTATGATCTTTGTGCTCCTTGGTAACTGCGTCTGGGAGAGCGGAGGGCATGAGGCCAGCCAGGGGTGAATGCAGAGCTCCTGGGTCACTGGTTTTCTTGCTCTGGTTTGGTTTGGAGAACATCCTATCAGAATCTGTTTTGGCCGGAAAGATGAAAATGAGTCTCCCCAAAAACTGGGACTGGAAATGCTGAGTTGGGATACAGTTATTTAAGAAGCAACTTCTCTCAGAAAAGTGCTTGTGATCTTTTCCAGAAAAGACCTGAATTTACATCCTTACTGCATTGCCATTGCTCTGTTAATCTTATTTTACTAAGATGAAATTTTAACTTAAATAGTTGTATATTACTCAAAAGTGCAGTTTTCATTTTTACCACTCTTGGGTGACTTGTCCACTGCCTTCAGGTCATTTGCTCATTAGCAGAAGTCTCAATCCCAGCCTGCACCATTAAGTCATTCACATTCTTCTGCAAGTCCTCAATACGATTTCCATCTCCTCCATCCTGAGGTTTAATGTTGCAGTCATAGCTTGAAAATGTTCTTGAAGTTCCTCGGAATGCAGACTGATTCACACCACACCTGGCAACTTCCTGTTAGTAGGCAAATTAATCAGCCTTTAAATGATGCCTCCTGGTGACTAATTGTCTGTACTCCGATGCGGGAACCAGCTCGGAAAGCTAGGTTTTCTTATAAGAGTTTTATGGTTTCATGACTTACATTTAGGTCTTTGATCCATTTTGAGTTTACTTTTTTGTATGGAGTTAGACAATGATCCAGTTTAACTTTCTTGCATGTAGTTGTACAGTTTTTCCAATGCCAGTTGTTGAAGAGGCTGTCATTTCCTCATTACATATCCGTAGATCCTTTATCATATACTAACTGGCCATGTATGTGTGCCTTTATATCTGGGCTCTCCAGTCTGTTCCATTGGTCTGTGAGTCTGTCTTTGTGTCAGTACCAAATTGTCTGGATTATTGTGGTTCTGTAGTAGAGCTTGAAGTTGGGAGCATAAAACTTCACCCAGCTTTATTCTTCCTTCCCAGGATTGCTTTGGCTATTTGGGGCCATTTGTGGTTCTATATGAATTTTTAAACTATGTACTCTAGTATGTTGAAGAATGCCATTGGTATTTTGATAGGGATTGCATTGAATCTGTGGATTTCTTTATACAGGAAGGCCATTTTGACAATAATAATTCTTCCTATCCATGCTCATGGGATGTATTTCCATTAATTGGTGTCTTCTTTAGTTTCTTTCATGAGTGTGTTGTAGTTTTCAGAGTACAGGTATTTCATCTCCTTGGTTAGGCTAATTCCTAGGCATTTTATTCTTTCTGATGCAATTATGAATAGAGTTGTTTTCCTGATTTATCTTTCTGCTAGCTCATTATTAGTATATATGAATGCAAAAGATTTCTGTGTATTAATTTTGTATCCTGCAACTTTGCTGAATTCAGATATTAGTTCTAGTAATTTTGGAGTGGATTCTTTAGAGTTTTTTTAATGTACAATATCAGGAGATCTTCAAACAGAGACAATTTAACTTCTTCCTTATCAATCTGGATGCCTTTTATTTCTTTGTGTTGTCTGATTGCTACAGCTAGGACCTCCATTACTATGTTTAATAAAAGCAGAGAAAGTGGGCACCCTTGCCTTGTTCCTGATCTTACAGGAAAAGCTTTCAGCTTTTCACTGTTAAGTATGATGTTGACTGTAGGTTTGTCTTATATATGGCCTTTATCATGTTGAAGTACTTGCCCTCTATACCCATTTTGTTGAGAATTTTTATCATCAATGGATGTTGAATTTTGTCAATGCCTTTTCAGTGTCTATGGAGATGATCATGTGATTTTTGTCCTTCTTTTTGTTGATGTGGTGGATGATGTAGATTGACTTTTGAATATTGTCCTATCCTTGCATCCCTGAAATAAATGCTACTTCATAATGATGGATGATCATTTTGATGTAATTTTGAATTTCATTTGCTAATATCTGCTTGAGTATTTTTACCTAAACGTTCATCAGGGATATCAGTCTGCAATTTTCTTTTTTTGTGATGTCTTTGCATGGTTTTGACATCATAGAATAAGTGTGGAAATATTCCCTCGTCTTCTACTTTTTGGAAAACTTTAAGGAGGATGGGTAATAGTCTTCTCTAAATGTTTGATAAAATTCAGCAGTGAAGCCATCTGGTCCTGTAATTTTGTTCTTAGGTAGTTTTTTTATTACAAATTCAATTTCACTGCTGGTAATTGGTCTTTTCAGATTTTCTGCTTCTTCCCAGATCAACCTTGAGAAGTTGATTTTTTCTAGAAAGTTGTCCATTTCTTCTAGGTTATCCAATTTGTTAGCATATAATTTTTCACAGTATTCTCTAATATTTCTTTGTATTTCTGTGGTGTCTATAGTGATTATTCCTTCCTCATTTTTGAATCTGTTTATGGGTATAGATGCTCTTTTTTTCTTGATAAGTTGGCTGAGGGTTTTTATCTATGTTGTTAATTTTCTTGAAGAACAAGCTCCTGATTTCATTAATTACTTCTATTGTTTTATTCTCGATTTTATTAATTTATGTTCAATATTTATTATATCCCTCCTTCTACTGATGTTAGGTGGCCTCCTTTGTTCTTCTTTTTCATTAATTGTGAGATTATATTGTTAATATGGGATTGTTCTTCTTTCCTGAGGTAAGCCTGTATTGCAATATACTTTCCTCTTAGCACAGACTTCACTGTATCCCACAGATTTTTGTGGTGTTGAGTTTCTGTTTTCATTTGTATCCATATGTTGCTTGGTTTCTGTTTTTATCATTAATTCACTGATTATTTAGATCATGTTAACTTCCACGTGCTTGTTGACTTGTTTTTTTGCATAATTGATTTCTAGTTTCTTATCTTTGTGGTCTGAGAAGCTCCTTGGTACAATCTCAATCCTTCTGAATTTATTGAGACTCTTTTTTGTGGCTTAGTATTTGATCTATTCTTAAAAACTTTCCAGGTGCACTTGAGAAGAATGTATATACTGCTGCTTTTGGGTGGAGTCTTTTGTAGTTGTGTTAGGTCCACCTGTTCCAATGTATTGTTCAGTGCCTCTGTTTCCTCCCTTATTTTCTGTCTAGTCGATACGTTCTATGGAGTGAATGGTGTGTGTAAGTATGCTAAAATGAATGAGTTGCATTCTATTTTCCAAATTCTGTTCATATTTGTTTCACATATGCAGGTGCTCCTGTGTTGGGTACATAGATATTTTTAATGGTTATATCCTTTTGTTGGACTGACCCATTTATCATTATGTAATGGCCTTCTTTATCTCTTGTTACTTTCTTTGTTTTAAAGTCTATTTTGTCTGATTCATGTACTGTAAGTCCTGTTTTTTTCTCCCTATTATTTGCATTTATATCTTTTTCCATCCCTTCACTTTTAGTCTGTCTATGCCTTTGGGTTTGAAGTGAGTGTCTTGTAGGCAGCATATGCATTGTTCTTGTTTTTTAACCCATTCATGTCCTTAGATTGGTTCAGTCAGTCCATTTATATTCAGGGTGATCATCAGTAGATATGTACTTATTGCCATTGAAGCCTTTGGATTCATGGCTACAAAGGTTCAAGGGTAGCTTCTTTTCTATCTAACAGTCTCCCTTAACACACTTAAAAAGCTATTTCAAACATAATGTAAAGTTTCTTTCTTTTATTTCTTCCTTCTCTATTATTTATATATTAGATGTCGTATTCTATACTCTTTGTGTATCCCTAGACTGATCTTTGAGGTAGTTGATATAATTTTGTATTTGCTTAGTAATTAATTGATCTACTTCCTTCCTTTACTTTGGTTTTATTTTTTCTGGTGACAGCTATTTAGCCTTAGGAGCACTTCCGTTTATATCAGTCAATCCAGAATGCACTGTAGAGACAGTTTGTGGGAGGTAAATTCTCTCAACTTTTGCTCTTCTGGAAATTTGTAAACCCTTGCTTCCAATGTAAATGATAATCTTACTGGGTAGAGTATTCTTGTTTCAAAGTCCTGTTTCATTGCATTAAATATATCATGTCTCTCCCTTCTGGCCTGTAAAGTTTCTGCTGAGAAGTCTGATAATAGCCTGATGGGTTTTTCTTTTTATGTGATCTTTTTCCTCTCTCTGGCTGCTTTAACACTCTGTCCTTATCCTTGATCTTTGTCATTTTCATTATTATATGTCTTGCTGTTGTCTTTCTTGGATCCCTTGTGTTGGGGTATCTGTGAACCTCCATGGCCTGAGAGAATATTTCCGTCCCCAAAATTGGAGAAGGTTTCAGCAATTACTTCCTCAAAAACACTTTGTATCTTTTTTTCTCTCTCTTCTTTTTTCTCTCTCTTCTTCTTCTGGTACCACTACAATGCAAATATTGTTCTGTTTGGATTGGTCACACCGTTTTTTCAATATTCTTTCATTCATAGAGATCCTTTATTCCCTCTGTGCCTCAGCTTCTTTGTATCACTGTTCTCTAATTTATGTTTCATTTATCATCACCTCTACTTCATCTAATCTGCTTTTAAATCCCACCATTGTATATTTTATTCCAGATACTATATTCTTTAATGATTGAAATTTCATTCCTGAATTCTTCCTTGAGTTCTTGAATATTTTTCTGTCCCTCCATGAGCAATGTTTATGATTTTTATTTTGAAATCTCTTTCAGGAAGATTGATGAGTTCAGTTTCACTTGGCCCTCTTTCTGGTGTTTTGAGATTTTGGGTTGTGCCAGGTTCTTTTGACATTTCATATCAGTAGTAATAACTTGGTGTATGTGGCACCCTCTAGCATTCAGAAGCTCTATTCTCTGGAGTTGCTCAGACCCTGAATCAATGGCGGGTTTCATGGGTGAGCAGTGCATGTACCTGCCTGGAGGGGAGAGCTCTTTCTTGCTTCATAGTTTTAGTGCCTGCCTCTACTGTCAGGACCAGTGAGCTGTACACACAGGAAGTAGCTTCTTGATTATGCCCCTGTAGTTTGCTTCCTAGCTGTAGTACCTGCCTCCACTGTCAGGGTCAGTGGGTTGAGCATACAGGGAGGAGCCTTTACGCTTTACGCTTATAGCTGCCGCCCCTCACTGGCTTGTTACAAACATGGGGGCAACAGGTCTGCATGCCAGTACTGGGCAGGAGGAAGGAGGGGCGTGCTGCATATTGGGGTGGGAAGCCTTGGATCTGCATTGCCAGCCAAGGGGATGGAGCACCTGTAGCTCCTGAAAGTTCCCAACCTGCTGGGCTTAGTGCACCCACACAATTTTGTCCATCTGTGCTTTCTCCTGAGCAGCAAGCTCTGTGCAACCCTTTCCCCTTTAGCAGCCCTTTCACTGTTGGGAAGTTTCTCAGAGTGCCCACCTTTCTTTAGTCCCAGAGCACCTGATTTTGGGTACTTGTTATCCACAAGCATCTGGAATCTCAGTCTCTTCAAATATTCTGACTCTTAGCTTTCCAACCCCACCTATCTCCAGAATCCATGTACTGTAGGTTTATGCACCCAGAGCAGATCTCCAGGGCTTGTGTTCAGCAGTCCTAGGCCTCCACCCCACTCCTCCCTGCTCCATTTTTCTTCCTCCATCTGGTCAGCTGAGGTAGGGGAAGGGCTGGGGTTCCACAAGATCATGGCTTTGGTGCTTTAACCTTTTCCATGAGGTCTGCTTTTTTCCCCAGATGTAGGCAGTCTGATGCAGACATCTTTCCTGCTGCTCTTTCAGGATTAGTTGTTTTTGCTATGTTTTTACATTATATGTGGTTTTTGGAGGAGGTTTCTGTCTTGCCTCTCACACCACTATCTTTTCTGTCTTCCAGTGCTTTAACTTTTAAAAGCAGATGAAACCTCCAGGTAGTCTTATAGATGACAGAATTGAAGTAATTAAAGGTCTTTTCTTTACAATCACTGTGATTTTTCCCCAGTTTTGAATCTACTGTTTAAAGGCAGCAATGAGGAGTATCACAGGGATTTGAAACTAAATAAGCTTCCAAAATTTCTGAACCATTACCAACTTACTTTCATAAGTAACATATGTAAATGAGTCACTCTATATCAGGGTGTGGACTGTCTAACAGAGAATCCAAAATTAATTCAATTTAGGCTACAATGTTTAAAGGCAATGTTTATTAAAGAATAAGTAATAAACTATGTTAATCTGAAGAAATATATGCACAATAGTGTATGTAAAGGGTACATATATATATATATAATTGGTATGCTGTTTTAAAATTATGTCATGTATAGTATATTTAAATATACAAATACTAATATTAAAACAGTCGGTTATTTAAAGGGTAGTAATAAGCCTGGTAATTCTTGACACAACTGTACCAATACTTAAAGTGGTGAAAAATAGCCTGTATCATTTCACCCCTTGTTTCTAGTAACAGCTTATACTGAGTCTGTTAACTGAATCACTGAGTCACACTTTTCTAAATCTGCTTAAAAGTCATTTAACAGAGTAAGAAAAAAAGGTAGGTGAAAACCTCACAATATATAAAAAAGGAACTTAGAGGATCTTAATTTCTCAAAAGAATGAAAAAATAATTATTTTTCACTGAGTGCTTTGTAGTAAGAAGCTCTATATATAATATATCTAAACTGTCTTCTTAAAACTGGGATATTTAGAATATTTGTGTCCTATGTAATACAAATTTAAAAAATCCTCTCCTCCATCTCCTTTTTATAAATTTGAAGATTGGTTTCTGTTAAAGAATTTGTCAGTAATTGTCACTGAATATATCATAGTACATCAATAGATTCTCCATTAATGGAAATGAGTATAAAATTTATTTTAAAGTAAAAAATAAAATTTAAAATAAAAAATATACCATTTTGAAAATTTCAAGCAAATAAGAGTACACAAAGAGCAAATAAAGGACAATTGTGATTGAATAATGAAATATAATCAGTTTTCAAATTATATTTTAATACAAATCCTTATTTAATAACAAATTCCACCCCCTTTCATCAGTTATTGATACTTAGGTAGATAATGTTAGACCACTAGGCAAAGTATAAGTCAGATGACCTACATTCAAATTTTTCTTATATAAATTCTGAGTAATGTAACCTGAGAAAATGATTAAACTTCTGTATATCTTAATCTATGACCTGAATTAATATATTTGTACTTTATAGCTATTTTTGGATTATCAAATTCAAACAGGAAATTTATTTCACTTGACTAGCTAGTACCTAAAGCTCATTCTGGCTTCAGTTCTGTCCAAGGCTTTAGCTTTATTTCTCCTTCTACCCTTTGGTAGCAGAGCAGTTTCCCACAGTTGTGTATGCTTGATATTTAACCACCTTATATGTTCTCTTTATCCTGCTAACACCTTTAGGAGTATTTCCTTCATTACTGTCTCTGAAGTTAAATCCTTTTAATTATATTATCAGCATTATTTCTGATACATAATAGACAATGCTTTAGTTTTTAAATACTCCACTTAAGACAAAAGTATGCCTTGGAAAATGTGAGCTAATGAACCAATTTCTGATTGATATATTTTATTAAAAAGTCAATGATTTGTTTCATAAATATATTTTGTATTTCCACTGAATACTATCATATTTATCTACCTAATATTCTTTCTTTTATTGCTAATGTATTTTGTTCTCAAGATATTTGACTTTTTATATGTAACCACCATAAAATGGAAGTGAACATATTATGTGTTTATGATTAGAAAGTCAATATTTTTATCATGAAATATGAATGGAAAATGCAAACAAAAATGCATCTTATGAATTTGTGTCTATAAGTTATATCAATATGAGTTCTGTGAGAAAATTGATGCTTTAAGCAGTTATTCAAATAAAACATAATGTCAAGGAGCTGAAACATATATTTAAAAGATAATGAGAGTTATAAAAGATTGCCATTATCCACAGAAGAGTCGGAAGCACCAATTTTCCAACTGATATTAGTTTTGAAGATCTATATGTATATTTGAGAGTTTATTTGGCATTTTATAATCATTTCTTGTAATAATATATTGATAACATTTGCTTTTCCAATGCAATAACAAAAGATCTATAATTATTGCCAACTCAATTCATGAATGACTAATTACAATAAATAATTAACAGCACACCACAACTAACAAGTTGTGATTACAGTGTAAGTTATAATTTTCTAGTTTTTAAAATGAATGTGTTATGGAGATAGAGCTATAATAAATAAGTCAATATGAAGTGTCATTTATATTGTTATATAAAATTCATAATGATTTCTTGCATATAACTGCATTTAAGTGTTTCAGTCCCTGTTTGTCTAATTATACTGTCACATTTGTAGCACTGAAGTTGAGACTATATCAGCATTTCTGTTATAAAATACATATTTTCAGCCATTTATAATTACATAATTAAAATTCTTTTCAGAATGAAAGTTGTATTATGAAATCCTTTTCTAAGGAAACTTTTTAAGTAATAAAGTTTTTAAAGCTGATTTTTAGAGAAAGTATAAATCTCAATGAGAAGGGTGTATATTGATAATTGGGCTGTTGGTTCTAAATTAATTCATGTGTTTCTGTGTTTTAATGATTATTTCTGTTAAATGAAAAAAATAATACATGCCATTAAATAATTTAATGTGTCCTTAAAAACAAGCATTCTATTAGTTTTATAAATATATATTTAAAGGGAAATTTGATATACTACTATGTCTCAGATTATCTCCAAGTTTTATGAAACAATGAACATAAAACTGTTTGAATTTATTTAATAACTTAGAACATGTTAAACTTTGATAACTAACTATAGATAAAAGGTCAACTGAAATGCTTTCCATTACATATTTGCATTCAATTAATATTTTTTGGTCAAGCAAAAAAATCAACAGTATTAGATTAACAAGTAGTAATATTGAAAAACATTTCATTTCTTCTTGGCCAAATTCAATGTAAAGCTACTAGCAGAAGCAAAACTTTAAAAATAATATTACAACATAATAGATAGTTTGTAAAGAATAATAAAATAAAATTTTGTTTTAAGGAAAAGTCTATAATAGGGTACAACCAAAAAATGATAAGAATTATATTTAGATAGGGCAGGGACATGGAACAAGCATCATAGTTAACTTTTCCTGCCTATGATGAAAAATGCTGATACATAAACAGTATAGTAAGAACAAGAGGGACCCCATCTTAAGGCTAAGGTGCCATTTTAAAAAGCAGAGAGTTGAGAAGTAATTTCTGTCTTGCCAATGGGTCTCAGCCCCTGGCAAGTTCGCTATGGATTCAGTGTGACCAAAGAAATTGGCAGAAAAACATTCTTTGGGGTGAAAGGGTTATACCCAATGTTATTTCCAGGTGGCAGGTCAGTCACTAGAATCCATTCACTCAGAGCGAGTCTGTATGCAGCAATCCAGTCTTGGCTTCTGGGCCCCTCTATCTGCACAGCAGTCCCACACAGCCATCCTCCAGGCCTCTCTGCACAGTCATCCTGCACAGCCATCCTCTGGGCCTCTGTCCTCAGCGCTGCTCTGTTCTCTTGCAGCCTTGCAGCCCTGCCACCATATCATGCCCAGAGCACTGGGAAGAGCTCTTTTTATAGAGTCAACAGCCATGTATTGCACACAGGTGTGCAGTGAGCTAGATAACCACAGCCAGGTGAGAATCCTGGCCACAGGAACTCTCATTTTATCCACAGATTCCTAACATATTCTTTGGTAATCAGACAATAACCCACCCAATCCTAAGTCAGGGCAAGCAGTCTTAACTGGCATGTCACAACTTCTTGAGGGTAACCACTGTCTTGGAGAAAAACAGGATCAATAAATCCTTGTGTTAAGTTTATCTTACAGAATTATCTAGAGGACTGACTGTGGATGAGGACATAGTGTCCTTCACCAGAGAGACATCATGAGACCACAAGTCAAGCCTATGCCCAACAATCTCCCAATCTGCCGTTTGCTCCTTGAAAGCCTTAAGAAGACAGAATCCCCAGCCTTTCAGCATGCCTCCTCTCTGAGGATACCTGCAACTCTCCTTTCTGTAAGTGTGTATACTTTTAAATAAAGCTTTGTCACTGCTAAAATTATTGCATTTTTCTCTGCTATTTCATTCTATTTCCAAGTCTTTGCTCTGTGTCCCCTTTACTCCTGATAAGTAGGGAAGGGCTGCTGAGAGCTCAGATTTGGGCCTGCAAGTTCCCCTCACTGGGGTGACCTGGAAGGAGCTGCAGCTGTGTGATCTGCTCTCAGTAGCCTGCCTGAAAATCTCCTTTCTTTGGGATGTTCTCAGAACATAATCTTGTTACCAGGCAGTTGTGTTTGGGGAGGTCTCTCCTTGAACACCAGGAGAAACCTCAACCTGGACAGGGGAAGGTTCTTGACTCTGAATAAGAAAGAATTCTCATGCAGGTTAGATAAATGTAGGTAAGGGAGGAATTCATTAAAGCCAGAGCAGCAGGGCATGGCAGCCTCCTTGCAGGCAGCAGAGAACAGCAAAGTGCAGAGGGAAAGAGGGAAAGTTTGGCTGTGGGCAGATTCTCTTGACAAATTGTAAAGCTAGGATCACCTGGTGTCCTGTGTCCAGTTGGATGTGCACAGTGAGGGGACTAGCTCCACCAGCTCCAAGATTTAGGGGAGCCATGGAGCATGGGATGAGTGAGATTATATTCTGAGAACTTTCCAAAGAAGAGAGATGTGGATAAAATGAGAGTTCTGGTGGCCAGGATTCTCACCTGGCCGTGGTTGACTAGCTCACTGCTCACCTGCGGGCAATACATAGCTGTTGACTTTTAAAAAAGAACTGCACTCAGTGCTCTGGGCATGACACGGCGGCAGGGCTGCAAGGCTGCAGGAAAGCAGAGCAAAGGCTGGAGTGGTGGCTGTGCTGAGGATGGCTGTGCAGGACGACTGTGCAGAGAGGCCTGGAGGATGGCTTTGCAGGATGGCTGTGCAGACAGAAGGGCCCAGAGGCAGAGACTGGCTTGCTGCATGCAGACTCACTCTGAGTGAATGAGATTTTAGTTACTGACCTGCCACCTGGAAATAAAGTTGGGTATAACCCTTTCACCCCAAGAATGTTTTGCTGTCATTTTCTTTGGTCACACTGAATCCATAGTGAACTTGCCTGGGGCTGAAACCCATTGGCAAGACAAGAGATTTTCAGGCAGGCTCCTGCACCTATAGTTCCCTCTGGGTCACTCAGGTGACAGAAACTTGCCAGCCCAAATCTGAGATCTCAGCAGCCCCTCAGGGGTAAAGCAGACACAGTGCAAAGACTTGGAAATAGAATGAAATAGCAAAGAGAAAAAGTCAATAGTTTGAGCAGTGGGAAAGCTTTATTTAAAAGTGCACACTTACAGAAAGGAGAGTGCAGGCATCCTCAGAGAGGAGGCATGCTGAAAGACTGGGGATCCTGTCTTCTTAAAGCTTTCAAGAAGAGGCAAAGGGCAGAGGAGGAGGATGTTGGGCATAGGCTTGACTTGTGGTCTCATGATGTCTCTCTGGTGAAGGACACTATGTCCTCATCCAGTCAGTCCTCTAGATAATTCTGTAAGATAAACTTAACACAGGGATTTATTGATCCTGTTCTTCTTTAAGACAGTGGTTACCCTCAAACAGTTATGACATACCAGTGAAAACTGCTTGCCCTGCCTTAAGATTGGGTGGGTTATTGTCTGATTACCAAAGAATATGGTAGGAATCTTACTTCTCAACTCTCTGCTTTTTAAAATGGCACCTTAGCCTTAAGATGGGGTCCCTATTATTCTTACTATAATATTTATATAGCAGCATTTTTCATCATAGGCAGGAAAAGTTAATCGTGATGCTGGTCCCATGTCCTTGCCCTATCTCAGTACCACCTGCTGGCCATGGCTTCCTCCAGTATGTATAGGGAGATGCACATTGGGATTCCCTTGGTTACAAGGACTTTGAGTCAAGGATATCCCAAGCCTTTCAAACCTCTCAGTCTTCCAACACCAATGGACTAGGAGAATTTTTCACTGGTATGATCACCTGGCCTCTATTTTTTTTTTTTGAGAGGGCATCTCTCATATTTATTGATCAAATGGTTGTTAACAACAATAAAATTCAGTATAGGGGGGTCAATGCTCAATGTACAATCATTAATCCATCTCAAGCCTAATTCTCGTCAGTCTCCAATCTTCTGAAGCATAACGAACAAGTTCTTACATGGTGAACGAATTCTTACAGAGTGAATAAATTCTTACATGGTGAACAGTACAAGGGCATTCATCACAGAAACTTTCGGTTTTGATCATGCGATATGACCTATAAACCATCAGGTCAAATATGAATATTCATTTGATTTTTGTACTTGATTTATATGTTGATCCCACATTTCTCCTATTATTATTATTATTTTTATTTTTAATAAAATGCTGAAGTGGTAGGTAGATGCAAGATAAAGGTAGAAAACATAGTTTAGTGCTGTAAGAAGGCAAATATAGATGATCAGATGATCAGGTGTGTGCCTATGGACTAAGTATTAATCCAGGCTAGACAAGGGCAGCAAGACATCCACGGATGCAGAAGATTTCTCTCAAACCAGGGGGGGTGAGGTTCTGAGCCTCACCTCTGTCGATCCCCAAATTCTCACCTGATGGCCCCCCTGCGACTGTGCCTGTCTTAGGTTGTTCCTCCCTTGAGGAATCTTACCCATCTCTGGCTAACCAGTCATCTTCCGGGGCCATACAGGGAAATGTAAAGTTGGTAAGTGAGAGAGAAGCCATATTGTTTGCAAAGGTTAGCTTTTTACTTCTTTGCAGATTTATGCCCTGTGGCTTCTATGCCCAGCACTTGTCTCGAGGTATCTTTACCACCTGGAGGAATTATGATACTCGGTAAATTCGATATGAGGCACGAATTCTATTTAAGGTTTGTAATTAGGAAGGAAGAAGAAAAGCTATAGATGTAGCATATGAAGGAAACTTGGGAGGATTGATTATTTCTTTGACATATCTTCTTGTATAGTACCTTAAGTATGTATAGGTTTTAAACTACTAACTAATTTGCACACACATATTAACATAATAGGAATACGGTGACATAAACAAAGCAAATCTATAATTACCAGCCATCTCCAGTGAAGCCAAGAAAACCATTTAGGCACCCTAGGCATTTGTGAAAATTTATCTATGATATGATGGATATTGTCCAACTGTACTTGAACCATCAGACAAATTAAAGCAGCCCATTTCTGGGATCTGTTCACATCCCATATGTACTTTTAACCATAGATAGTCTATAGTCATGAGATTTTGGGGTGCTACAACTTGCACCCCTCCCAACTCCTGGTTGAGTTCCAACAGTACAGATCCAGTCAAATTCGTTGTCTCACTGTATGCACATGCCAGCCTAGACATCTCCCTCCTCCTTCTTATGGCAAGTCCAGGAGACGGTGGGCTGGATGCAGCCACAACCGCAGCATCGTCCGGATCCCTGTGGAGGCTTTTTGATGATCATCCCCCGGCACGAGTCCTCCAGAGAGTGCTGATGCCGGAAGCTCCTCCTCATATCGTATCTTAGTTCATTTTCTGGGTATCCAAGCTAGGCCTTGATCTTCTGCGTAGAAACAAACAGACCCTTTGCCCACACTTTGACATGCCCTCTATACCACTGTGCAGAACTCATTGGAGGTCAGCACACAGTAACTGCATTTTTTTTTTTTTAATTAAGAGAAAGGAATATTATCAGAAAAGAGTACCTCCATAGCTGATCATCTGACACCCTTTAAGTGATCAGCATTAAGGATATTTAAAGCATGCGTTGATCTTTGATTTACCAATAGTTTTATCCTGTTAAGGAGTAATCCCCCTTTTCTTTCTTTCTTTCTTTTTTTTTTTAAATTTTTAATCTACACTTACCTGAAGAATACTATGTTTACTATGCTCTCCCCTATATCAGGTCCCCCCTAACAACCACATTACGGTTACTGTCCATCAGCTTATCAAAATGTTGTAGAGTCACTACTTGTCCTCTCTGTGTTGTGCAGCCCACCCTCCCCTTTCTCCCTCCCCCCCATGCATGCTAATCTTAATACCCCCCTTCTTCTTCCCCCCCCTTATCCCTCCCTGCCCACCCATCCTCCCCAGTTCCTTTCCCTTTGGTACCTGTTAGTCCATTTTTGGGTTCTGTAATTCTGCTGCTGTTTTGTTCCTTCAGTTTTTCCTTTGTTCCTATACTCCTCAGATGAGTGAAATCATTTGGTATTTCTCTTTTTCCGCTTGGCTTATTTCACTGAGCATAATACTCTCCAGCTCCATCCATGTTGCTGCAAATGGTTGGATTTTTCCACTTCTTATGGCTGAGTAGTATTCCATTGTGTATATGTACCACATCTTCTTTATCCATTCATCTACAGATGGACATTTAGGTTGCTTCCAATTCTTGGCTATTGTAAATAGTGCTGCGATAAACATAGGAGTGCATCTGTCTTTCTCAAACTTGATTGCTGCGTTCATAGGGTAAATTCCTAGGAGTGGAATTCCTGGGTCAAATGGTAGGTCTGTTTTGAGCATTTTGATGCACCTCCATACTGCTTTCCACAATGGTTGAACTAATTTACATTCCCACCAGCAGTGTAGGAGGGTTCCCCTTTCTCCACAGCCTCGCCAACATTTGTTGTTGTTTGTCTTTTGGATGGCAGCTATCCTTACTGGTGTGAGGTGATACCTCATTGTAGTTTTAATTTGCATTTCTCTGATAATTAGCGATGTGGAGCATCTTTTCATGTGTCTCTTGGCCATCTGTATTTCTTTTTTGGAGAACTGTCTGTTCAGTTCCTCTGCCCATTTTTTAATTGGGTTATTTGTTTTTTGTTTGTTGAGGCGTGTGAGCTCTTTATATATTCTGGACGTCAAGCCTTTATCAGATCTGTCATTTTCAAATATATTCTCCCATACTGTAGGGTTCCTTTTTGTTCTATTGATGGTGTCTTTCACTGTACAGAAGCTTTTCAGCTTAATGTAGTCCCACTTGCTCATTTTTGCTGTTGTTTTCCTTGCCCGGGGAGATATGTTCAAGAAGAGATCACTCATGTTTATATCTAAGAGGTTTTTGCCTATGTTTTTTTCCAAGAGTTTAATGGTTTCGTGACTTACATTCAGGTCTTTGATCCATTTTGAGTTTACCTTTGTATATGGGGTTAGACAATGGTCCAGTTTCATTCTCCTACATGTAGCTGTCCAGTTTTGCCAGCACCATCTGTTGAAGAGACTGTCATTTTGCCATTGTATGTCCATGGCTCCTTTATCAAATATTAATTGACCATATATGTTTGGGTTAATTTCTGGGGTCTCTAATCTGTTCCACTGGTCTGTGGCTCTGTTCTTGTGCCAGTACCAAATTGTCTTGATTACTATGGCTTTGTAGTAGAGCTTGAAGTTGGGGAGTGAGATCCCCCCTACTTTATTCTTCTTTTTCAGGATTGCTTTGGCTATTCGGGGTCTTTGGTGTTTCCATATGAATTTTTGAATTATTTGTTCCAATTCATTGAAGAATGTTGCTGGTAATTTGAGAGGGATTGCATCAAATTTGTATATTGCTTTCGGCACGATGGCCATTTTGACGATATTAATTCTTCCTAGCCATGAGCATGGGATGAGTTTCCATTTATTAGTGTCCCCTTTAATTTCTCTTAAGAGTGACTTGTAGTTTTCAGAGTATAAGTCTTTCACTTCCTTGGTTAGGTTTATTCCTAGGTATTTTATTCTTTTTGATGCAATGGTGAATGGAATTGTTTTCCTGATTTCTCTTTCTATTGATTCGTTGTTAGTGTATAGGAAAGCTACAGATTTCTGTGTGTTGATTTTGTATCCTGCAACTTTGCTGTATTCCGATATCAGTTCTAGTAGTTTTGGAGTGGAGTCTTTAGGGTTTTTTATGTACAGTATCATATCATCTGCAAATAGTGACAGTTTAACTTCTTCTTTACCAATCTGGATTCCTTGTATTTCTTTGTTTTGTCTGATTGCCGTGGCTAGGACCTCCAGTACTATGTTAAATAACAGTGGGGAGAGTGGGCATCCCTGTCTGGTTCCTGATCTCAGTGGAAATGCTTTCAGCTTCTCGCTGTTCAGTATAATGCTGGCTGTGGGTTTATCATATATGGCCTTCATTATGTTGAGGTACTTGCCCTCTATTCCCATTTTGCTGAGAGTTTTTATCATGAATGGATGTTGAATTTTGTCAAATGCTTTTTCAGCATCTATGGAGATGATCATGTGGTTTTTGTCTTTCTTTTTGTTGATGTGGTGGATGATGTTGATGGATTTTCGAATGTTGTACCATCCTTGCATCCCTGGGATGAACCCCACTTGGTCATGGTGTATGATCCTTTTGATATACTGTTGAATTCTGTTTGCTAATATTTTATTGAGTATTTTTGCATCTACATTCATCAGGGATATTGGTCTGTAATTTTCTTTTTTGGTGGGGTCTTTGCCTGGTTTTGGTATTAGGGTGATGTTGGCTTCATAGAATGAGTTTGGGAGTATTCCCTCTTCTTCTATTTTGTGGAACACTTTAAGGAGAATGGGTATTATGTCTTCTCTGTGTGTCTGATAAAATTCCGAGGTAAATCCGTCCGGCCCCGGGGTTTTGTTCTTGGGTAGTTTTTTGATTACTGTTTCAATTTCTTTGCTCGTAATTGGTTTGTTTAACTTTTGTGTTTCTTCCTTGGTCAGTCTTGGGAGGTTGTATTTTTCTAGGAAGTTGTCCATTTCTTCTAGGTTTTCCAGCTTGTTGGCATATAGGTTTTCATAGTAGTCTTTAATAATTCTTTGTATTTCTGTGGAGTCTGTCGTGATTTTTCCATTCTCATTTCTGATTATGTTGATTTGTGTTGACTCTCTTTTTCTCTTAATAAGTTGGGCTAGAGGCTTATCTATTTTGTTTATTTTCTCAAAGAACTAGCTCTTGGTTTCGTTGATTTTTGCTATTGTTTTATTCTTCTCAATTTTGTTTATTTCTTCTCTGATCTTTATTATGTCCCTCCTTCTGCTGACTTTAGGCCTCATTTGTTCTTCTTTTTCCAGTTTTAATAGTTGTGATGTTAGACTATTCATTTGGGATTGTTCTTCCTTCTTCAAGTGTGCCTGGATTGCTATATACTTTCCTCTTAAGACTGCTTTCGCTGCATCCCACAGAAGTTGGGGCTTAGTGTTGTTGTTGTCATTTGTTTCTATATATTCCTTGATCTCTATTTTGATTTGTTCATTGAT
This sequence comes from Manis javanica, assembly GCF_040802235.1. Classification (NCBI taxonomy): domain Eukaryota; kingdom Metazoa; phylum Chordata; class Mammalia; order Pholidota; family Manidae; genus Manis; species Manis javanica. Next base: position 55,962,301 of record NC_133163.1, on the reverse strand, counting down.
CCATTGATTATTTAGTAGCATGTTGTTAAGCCTCCATGTGTTTGTGAGCCATTTTGTTTTCTTTGTAGAATTTATTTCTACTTTCATACCTTTGTGGTCTGAAAAATTGGTTGGTAGAATTTCAATATTGTGGAATTTACTGAGGCTCTTTTTGTGAGCTAGTATGTGGTCTATTCTGGAGAATGTTCCATGTGCACTTGAGAAGAATGTATATCCTGTTGCTTTTGGATGTAAAGTTCTATAGATGTCTATTAGGTCCATCTGTTCTAGTGTGTTGTTCAGTGCCTGTGTGTCTTTACTTATTTTCTGCCCGGTGGATCTATCCTTTGGGGTGAGTGGTGTGTTGAAGTCTCCTACAATGAATGCATTGCAGTCTATTTCCCTCTTTAGTTCTGTTAGTATTTGCTTCACATATGCTGGTGCTCCTGTATTGGGTGCATATATATTTAGAATGGTTATATCCTCTTGTTGGACTAAGCCCTTTATCATTATGTAGTGGCCTTCTGTATCTCTTGTTACTTTCTTTGTTTTGAAGTCTATTTTGTCTGATATTAATACTGCAACCCCTGCTTTCTTCTCACTGTTGTTTGCCTGAAATATGTTTTTCCATCCCTTGACTTTTAGTCTATGCTTATCTTTGGGTTTAAGGTGAGTTTCTTGTAAGCAGCATATAGATGGGTCTTGCTTTTTCATCCATTCTATTACTCTATGTCTTTTGATTGGTGCATTAAGTCCATTTACATTTAGGGTGACTATTGAGAGATATGTACTTATTGCCATTGCAGGCTTTAGATTCGTGGTTACCAAAGGTTCAAGGTTAGCTTCTTTAGTATCTTACTGCCTAACTTAGCTCGCTTATTGAGCTGTTATATACACTGTCTGGAGAGTCTTTTCTTCTCTCCCTTCTTATTCCTCCTCCTCCATTCTTCATATGTTGTGTGTTTTGTTCTGTGCTCTTTTTAGGGGTGCTCCCATCTAGAGCAGTCCCTGTAGGATGCCCTGTAGAGGTGGTTTGTGGGAAGCAAATTCCCTCAGCTTTTGCTTGTCTGGGAATTGTTTGATCCCACCATCATATTTAAATGATAGTCGTGCTGGATACAGTATCCTTGGTTCAAGGCCCTTCTGTTTCATTGCATTAAGTATATCATGCCATTCTCTTCTGGCCTGTAGGGTTTCTGTTGAGAAGTCTGATGTTAGCCTGATTGGTTTTCCTTTATAGGTGACCTTTTTCTCTCTAGCTGCCTTTAAAACTCTTTCCTTGTCCTTGATCCTTGCCATTTTAATTATTATGTGTCTTGGTGTTGTCCTCCTTGGATCCTTTCTGTTGGGGGTTCTGTATAATTCCATGGTCTGTTCGATTATTTCCTCCCCCAGTTTGGGGAAGTTTTCAGCAATTATTTCTTCAAAGACACTTTCTATCCCTTTTCCTCTTTCTTCCTCTTCTGGTATCCCTATAATACGAATGTTTTTCCTTTTGTATTGGTCACATATTTCTCTTAGTGTTGTTTCATTCCTGGAGATCCTTTTATCTCTCTCTATGTCAGCTTCTATACGTTCCTGTTCTCTGGCTTCTATTCCTTCAATGGCCTCTTGCATCTTATCCATTCTGCTTATAAATCCTTCCAGGGATTGTTTCACTTCTGTGATCTCTTTCCTGACATCTGTGATCTCCTTCCGGACTTCATCCCACTGCTCTTGCATTTTTCTCTGCATCTCATCCCATTGCTCTTGCATTTTTTTCTGCATCTCTGTCAGCATGTTCATGATTTTTATTTTGAATTCTTTTTCAGGAAGACTAGTTAGGTCTGTCTCCTTCTCAGGTGTTGTCTCTGTGATCTTTGTCTGCCTGTAGTTTTGCCTTTTCATGGTGATAGAGATAGTTTGCAGAGCTGGTACAAGTGACCGCTGGAAGAGCTTCCCTTCTTGTTGGTTTGTAGCCTTTTCCTGGGAGAATAGCGACCTCTAGTGGCTTGTGCTGGGCAGCTGTGCGCAGACAGGGCTTCTGCTTCCTGCCCAGTTGCTTTGGGGTTTATCTCCGCTGTTGCTGTGGGCTTGGCCTGGCTGGGGCTGTTCCTCCAAAATGGTGGAGCCCCGTTGGAGGGGGAGCAGCCAGGAGACTATTTATCTCCGTAAGGGGCCTCTGTGCTCCCTGCTGCCCAGGGGGTTAGAGTGCCCAGAGATCCCCAGATTCCCTGCTTCTGGTCTAAGTGACCTGTCCTGCCCCTTTAAGATTTCCAAAAAGCACTCTCCAAACCAAAACAACAGCAGCAACAATGAGAGAGGGAACAGAAACAAAGAGGAAAAAAAAAAGGAAAAAAAAGGAAAAAACAAGCGATTTTTTTTTTTTTTTTTTTTGTCCTCAGGTGCCGGTCCCAGGCACCCGCTCACTGGTCCTGCTGCCCTGTCTCCCTAGCACCAGGGTCCCTGTCCTTTCAAGGCTTCCAAAAAGCACCCACCCACCGGTCCCGCAGGGAAGGAACGCTCAATATTCTTTGTCCTCAGGCACTGGTCCCACACACCCGCTCACCAGTCCCGCCGCCCTGCCTCCCTAGCACCGGGGTCCCTGTCCCTTCAAGGCTTCCAAAAAGCACTCGGCAAAAAGAGAGAAAAAAAAGGGGAAAAACGCGCGATTTCTTCCGTCCTCAGGTGCTGGTCTCAGGCACCCACCCACCGGTCCCACAGGGAAAAATGCGGGATATTCTTTGTCCTCAGGTGCCGGTCCCAGGCACCCGCTCACCAGTCCCGCCGCCCTGCCTCCTTAGCACCGGGGTCCCTGTCCCTTTTAGGCTTCCAAAAAGCACTCGCAGAAAAGAGAAAAAAAAAAGGGGAAAAACGCGCGATTTCCTCTGTCCTCAAGTGCCGGTCTCAGGCACCCGCCCACCAGTCCTGCAGGGAAAAACGGGGGATATTCTTTGTCCTCAGGCGCCGGTCCCAGCCACCCGCTCACCAGTCCCGCCACCGTGCCCCCCTAGCACTGGGGTCCCCGTCCCTTCAAGGCTTCCAAAAAGCGCTCGCCAAAAAGAAAAAAAAAAAAAAAAAAAGGAGAAAAACACGCGACCTCCTCCGTCCTCAGGCACCGGTCTCAGGCACCCGCCCCCAGGTCTCGCAGGGAGAAACGCGGGATATTCTTTGTCCTCCGGCGCCGTTCCCAGGCACCTCCTCACCGGTCCCGCCACCCTGCCTCCCCAGCAACGGGGGCCTGTCCCTCTAAGGCTTCCAAAAAGCGCTCGCCAAAAAAAAAAAAAAAAAAAAAAACCGCTCCGGTTTCTCTCCACCCGCCGGGAGCCGGGGGGAGGGGCGCTCGGGTCCCGCCGGGCTGGGGCTTGTATCTTACCCCCTTCACAAGGCGCTGGGTTCTTGCAGGTGTGGATGTGGTCTGGATGTTGTCCTGTGTCCTGTGGTCTCTATTTTAGGAAGATTTTTCTTTGTTATATTTTCATAGCTCCATGTGTTTTTGGGAGGAGATTTCCACTGCTCTACTCACGCCGCCATCTTGGCTCTGCCCCACCTGGCCTCTATTTTTATCCTGTCTCAGTCTAGAGGATGTAATCTGGCATATCGAATTCCTTACCAACTTTACCCAAAAAGCTTTGAATGATACCATCCAAGGAATTTATTTTTTTAATATTGAAATTAGATTGATGTGCCATGCAGTTATACAGAACAGGATGGTACTGGATATCTTAACAGTAGCCCAATCAGGAACATATGCCATAATTAAAGGTGAGTGTGGTGTATATATTCCAGATTGTTCACAAAATGTCTCTGATTCCCTCCAATATCTCCTAAAACAGGTCCAAGTCATGTCCAATTTGGATGTCCTATGGACTACTGCAATATGAGACTGGATTTCAAAATCCTTTTTCTGGAAATCTCTCTTGCTCTTTAGGCTTATCATCCTCCTTATCTTGGTGTTTGGTCCTTGTTTACTTAATCTAATAACACAGTTTGTTTGGTCTTGCCTAGAATCCATAAAGCTATAGATAGTGATGGAAATGGATCCCAGGATGTAAATGGCCATTTTCTGGGGCCGGCCCTCTTGATTCACAAATGATGGAGACCTGACTGCACCCCTTCATTTTTCCCCCTTTCCACTTGAAGCGGGTTGATTGTCACCCATTCCCACTGCCCTAACAGCAATTAGGGTCTCCACGTTTAGAGTGCGGATGACAGGATAGGGCCTCAGGAAAGGACAAAGATAGGATACCTGCCATTGAAACAATGTAGCAATGTATAGGGAAGTTCCCACGGAAACTTCATGATAAAATATTTTGCTGACTATAAACATTTGACTTAAACATATCAACCTAAATAGAGATGATCTTTAATGAGATTGGTCCAACCACAGCTGGCATTGTGACAGGAACCAATAAAAAATAGACAACTCAGTTAAACCTAAGATATGTACCCCTAGCAAAGCCCAGATACTGGCACTCTGTCCTCCCCCAGCTTGCACTGGGAGTTCTGTATCTTTGCTCTCTCTCTCTGACTAGTAGCTCACTTATTCTCATAGCCACAGCTGCAGTGGAAGAAACTCTTAAGGTCTGCATATCATACAGGTCTGGATGGAAGTGGCTGATAATTTTTTCGGAACAAGAAACTTGACTGCATAAAGGCATTGATTTCCAGATAGTTACTTCTTCCCTTGTTGGAAATCAATGGAATTTGAAGTTGTTCTTAAAATGTCTCTTGAACAGGCTAGATATATCCTATAGAAGTTTTATCATCTGAACTCATACCTTAAACACTGGACTCCTCACAAATCACTTAGGCTAGCATTTTATATCTTTCAAAAAATTCTACATGAGTAGGGCTTTCTTGAGTATTTTTCCACATATGTTAACTTGGTTAGGCTATGATGGTATTTAATTATATTTAGAAAACAAAATACTCTCCCCATGTAGTCACACTGAATAGTGTAAAATTCCATTTGATTCATTCTATATTTTAAACAGTATTGTTTCAGTTGAAGAAGTGTCAGTCCTCTTGGACACACAATCATATTTTCTCTGGCCTTTTAATGATTTGTTTATTATTGACTCTCCCACCTCTTCTATCTTCAACCTCACCTTGGCTTCTTAATCCTCTTAAATTTAGAATTTAAATGGAGTAAGTCTTTTTTAAAAAAAGAAATCAATCATGCTCTTTCAAATCCCCTCCCCTTCTTTACTTCTACTCTGGCCATTCTCTTAACAGCCTAAATGTTCTTCATACTCTGTTTCAATTCCCTTATCTACCACTCTCTTCTCAGTTTACCTTGCCTCTGTTTCTGTTAGTACACTGAATGAGCTATCAAGGTTAGCAATTACCTCTATCATTCAAAATTTAAAGACATAACTATGTCCTATAAAACAACTTCATATCATCATTCTAGACATTTGGTAAATCCTCCAGATTAAAACATTCTCCTCCATAATTCCGAGATTTTCTTGTAACTATAGGTACTTCTTAGGCTTCCTTTAGAACATGCAACTCTACTCCTAAATCTTGGAGCTCCTAAAAACATAAGCGTAGACTCACTTCTGTGGATATTTCTGTCTTCAAGGAAGTCACTCTGCCACTGGCTACTCTTCCCAACAACTGCTGTGTACTTAGGACCCCCAAGTACTCCTTCATCACAGAGCTCACCTCTGACTCAAATGTACATCTCAAAATCATCTAAAAACATCATGTTCAAAACTGAAATTTTTATCTCCTCTGCAAGGTTACTTTTTCTTCCTCATCTCAGTGAGCAGGGCCATCCATATCTAGGTGCGTAAATAAGAAACCTAAGAGTCATCTCTACATTTCTCTCCACTCCACCATTCTGACTTTCTCAAAAACAATCTATCACCAAATCTGGGATATTTTACCTACTAGATACCTTTCAAGAAATTATTTCTTTTTATTTTCACTGGCAAAGCACTTTCCCAAGAGGCTTTAAGAGAGATGAAACTGTGTGCTACCTAAATTGGCCTTTGGCAAATTACATAACCTGTTTCAGTTTCTTCACCTATAAAAATGGGATAATAATGAGTGATTTGAGGACTACAGAGATTTATATATTTAATGTGTTCATAATAGCATTAGTAAAGTTTCAATGAAGTTTACTTTTATATAATCTCTGTCCTGGGAATGCAAATAAGTACCTAGTAGCTTTATATACATGCTAAATACTCCAATCTTATCAGTTCTCCAAACTGGAGTAAGAGTAGTCTTTTCAAAATGCTAATTTTACCATGCCATTCCCTGACAAAAAATTCATCAGATCTCTTCTGTTTTTCTTAGAAGGTAGGATAAAACAATTAATACTGCTTCTGAGGCCCTTAGTGATATGGTTACAGGTTTCTTTCCAAGTTCAGTTCTGTTCAGGTACTCTTGCCTTCTTCCTGACTTAGGACTTCCCCTGGTCTCACAACCTATGGTGCTGCTCCCTGTATATATGCTTTGCCAGTTCTGTGTATTTCCCCTTCAGGACATTGTCAGGGTTTGGAGTTAGATGGCATATCTTCTCATTATATTTATGCTTATTTGTATCACTAGGCTGAGAATATATGTTATAAGTCACCATTATACTTCCAATGTCTAATATGGTGTCTACCTTATAGTAGGAATTCCATTAATATTTTTAATAGATTTATACATTAATAGATGGGTGAATGGACTTTAAGCATACTGTAATTTTGTGGTAGGAAGCCAAGGAGATAAATTTTTGTTGAGGCTTCAGGAATGTAGAGGAATCACAGGGGGCATGAGATGGAAACAATCTAACAATGTACCTCCCACCTCCACCCCGGACTGGGGACCCAGTGATACGGAACAGCTTGTTGATCATAGTCATGTAGTCCCATAAGTTTATAGTAGGGTATCCAGGTGACCTTTACAGAGATAGATTAAAATATAACTAGCATCCTGGCTACACCTATAGTAACCTAATAGCTCCCACTGCAATGTTTCCTAGGTGCTGACTCCCCCTTAACCTTGTATTGAACGTATAAAACGCATGGCTCTGATGTACTTGGGGCTCAGCCTTTGGATATGAATCCACTAAGGCAGTGCTGGCACTAATAAACTCTGCTTTTTGCCAAATGTCTCAGTGTCCCGACTCCTTGTTCGTAGTTCCCACAGTTCCTGCAACAATTTCACTTCTCTTTCAGGGGAAGGTTATCATGTGCATAATTCTAAAGAACACTCCTCTATAAAAGATGCAGTTTGGCTATTCTTTTCCTTGACCTCTAGTTTAGATAGTAAGCAAGATAAACAGAACAATAAGCTCTTAAAAATATATTTAGGGGGGAAATAATGCTTTGTTAATTTGTGATGGCAAAATAATAGAGCAGATAGCATCAGTATAAAGATTTTGACAGTAAAATCAAAATATCTAAAAATACTAGATTTATTTTCCATATAGGTTTTTGCTTGAAAATAGTGATTATTTTTTAAGCAACATCAAATAAGTGCATATCATATACCAGACACTCATGCTGTAACTTGGAGCTAAAATAATGATACAAAATGTTGTAATGATTAAGATCAACGTCTGTTACCAGTTTTTCTGTAATAATCCTGGCTTAATCACTTGATAGCTGCCTTGGGAAAGTTCTTTAATCTCTTTTTGCTTCCCTCTTTCTGATCATGATAGAAGATAATATTATCACCTACTGACCAGGGTCACTGCGAGTATTAAATGAGTGTAAAGAATTTAGGACTACAGTTTGTGTAAAGTTTTGTGCTCAGCATAAAAAAAGCTTTATAATCATAAAACATGTATTATCACTACTGTTATTTTGTGTCCTTAGTGTTTAAATTACAATTGAATGACAGAAACAAGTAATGTGACACTAAGAATATATTGTGATAAGTGATATCACATGGAAGTATAATCTTTATGGAGTCACAAAAGTGGGATAACTTGCTTAAATTTGTGGGTATAGAGAAAGCTTGATGCATAGTTGGCATCACATAGAATCTGAAGGATGAGCCCATTAGTCCATAAGGAATGTGAACAGCCCTCTGAATGGCAGCATACACAGTAAGTATATGCAGTTGTCTTAACTTATTAGTGAGACAGGGTTTAGGCAGAGTAGGGTGAGGGCCTCCAGAGAAAAAGCAGAGCAAAATAAGTACAGTCAGAACAATGTAACAATGTGCAAAGAAGTCCCTATACAAACTCTGTGTTAAGCATTATGCAAAATTAGAGTTACACTAATTCTCTAGGGTAAAGATACCAGACTAGGAATATAGACATCTTCAGTGAGATTAGTTGAAGCTCAAAAGGCCAGGAGCAACTTAGCCTGGAATGTTTGAGTGTTCTTCAGATAAAAAGAAATGTCTCAGCATAACCTATAACTTCACTGTATCAATTAGATCATGACACTGTAAAATTTAGCTTAGCCTGCTAAAAGGCCCAGCTTAATTTTAACTGTACCTATGTGCTGTATTTCCTTCTCTGATACTAATCAATGAATCTGTAAGCTAGGAAAAAACTAATTTAGTAAGCAAGCCCAACTATAAACAGCCCAAGAAATTAAGAAGTAATATTCTTAACACACTTTAGCAAACAGGCAACAACCCAGCCCACCTTGGGGGCAGGGCAGGTGGTCTTAATTGACATACTCCCAGAGGGAAACTGCTATCCTGAGGAAGAATCAAAGTAGCAAATTTCTTCTGTTACTCATCAAAAATGAGCATTCTGGGACCACTCAACAAGTCTGCACCCCTAGCCCTTTATCCCCATTCCTGAAAATCCTCAACCGTGCATAAAACCCCTAGAAAACAAGCCAACCATGGACCCTCTTGTCCCCTCATGGCATGAGCCAGGAGCTCTGTCCTCTTACTTAATCTCTAAATAAAAGCCTCTCCTTGGCTCTCTTACCTTGGGTGTTTGCTAAGTTCATTCTTCAACTCAGTAACCAAGAAACTCGGCATCATTATGTGGTCAAAATCTGGAGTCCATGTTTGTCAAACTACATGAAGAAGAAACGTTCACACCAGAAAGGAAAGATACCTCAGTCTGCCAGTACCCGTGACTTACAATGGGAGTAAGCCAATCCTTTCACCTTTCCCTTAACTATCTATTTACTTACAAGCATATCTTGTCTCAAAAGAGAATGACTCCAGATTAGACAATCACTTAAGCAACTCAAAATATCCAAAAATATAAATTTGAATGCCTTTTATAGGGATTATGATAACTTTTGTCCTCATCCTCCCACTTCCTTCCTCTTTTCCTTTTCACCTGCTTCCTTCCTTCCTTCCTTTCTTTCTTTCTTTCTTTCTTTCTTTCTTTCTTTCTTTCTTTCTTTCTTTCTTTCTTTCTTTCTTTCTTTCTTTCTTTCTTTCTTTCTTTCTTTCTTTCTTTCTTCCTTCCTTCCTTCCTTCCTTCCTTCCTTCCTTCCTTCCTTCCTTCCTTCCTTTCTTTCTTCCTTCCTTTCTTTCTTTCTTTCTTTCTTTCTTTCTTTCTTTCTTCCTTCCTTCCTTCCTTCCTTCCTTCCTTCTTTCCTTCCTTCCTTTCTTTCTTTCTTTCTTTCTTTCTTTCTTTCTTTCTTTCTTTCTTTCTTTCTTTCTTTCTTTCTTTCTTTCTTTCTTTCTTTCTTCCTTCCTTCCTTCCTTCCTTCCTTCCTTCCTTCCTTTCTTTCTTTCTTTTTTTCCTTCCTTCCTTCCTTCCTTCCTTCCTTCCTTCCTTCCTTCCTTCCTTCCTTCTTTCTTTCTTTATCAGTTTCTTTATTTTCTTACACACACACACACACACACACACACACACACACAGATGCATGAGATGTTAGTTATGAAAACAGAAATGAGCTAGAATATAAAAAATAATTTGAATTATTTCAATAGAAGATGAAGGAATAGAGATTAATCTAGCTCTGCTTTAATACTAATTTCAGAGTGTTAATATTAAGCTTTTACAAGTTAAAAGAATCTACTTAGGAATGGTGGTATAGGTTTATTCAACAGAAGTATTATTATATAAATATGTTAAACAGAAATTCAACTGTGCAGATTATCTTGAAAATACAAATTCTTATTGCATGAATAATTACATGGGCAGTTCCATCAGAACAAGAAATTTGCATGTGGTGGGGAGTATTTTGTTGCTTTATCTCTGATTGCCTTTGCTTTATTTTGATAGTATCTATTTTTTAATTGGTAGTTTTGTTTGTTTTGGACCCTTGAGTTCATTGAAGAAAACTATGAATGTAACTCAATTTTCTGAATGCCATAGATGTCTAAATCAAAATCCAACCTGATGTTCTAAGCCACATAAATATCTGAAATTATAAATCTCACAACCTACATAGAAATCAGTAAATGAAAGAAAAAATTATGAATGAGATAGTCTACTGAAATGATTAATCCATTTACCATATATACATGTCTACTTTTCCAGTGAGATATTACATACTCATTATTCTTCGATTAAGTGTTTCTATTTGTTTGTTTGTTTATTTATTTATTTATCTTTTAATTGTGTTATTAATCTACAATTACATGAAGAACATTATGTTTAGTAGGCTCTCCCCTACCCCAAGTCCCCCCCCACAAACCCCATTACAGTCAGATGAATGGATAAAGAAGATGTGGTACATATACACAATGGAATATTATTCAGCCATAAGAAGAAAACAAATCCTACCACTTGCAAGAACATGGATGGAGCTATAGGGTATTATGCTCAGTGAAATAAGCCAAGCAGAGAAAGACAAATACCAAATGATTTCACTCATCTGTGGAGTATAAGAACAAAGGAAAAACTGAAGGAACAAAACAGCAGCAGAATCACAGAACCCAAGAATGGACTAACAGTTACAAAAGGGAAAGACACTGGGGAGAATGGGTGGGTAGGGAGGGATAAAGGCGGGAAAGAAGAAAGGAGGTATTAATGATTAGCATGTATAATGTGGTGGGTGGGGGAAAGGGGACGGCTGTGCAACACAGAGAAGACAAGTAGTGATTCTATAACATCTATTTATTTTTAAATATTAATAAATTCTTTGAATCATGAAGAAGTAAATCATCAAGATCTGTCAACTTTTTTCCTTTATAATACTGTGCTTGGAATGAATTCAACAGTTTTTATTCATGAGTGTTGCCTTAGGGACATTTTATTCCTAGTGAGTGGAACTGTGTGCTGACAAACTTTGCCAGTATTGAAACTGTTACAAAGGGATTATGAGATTTATCCAGGACCAGAGTGCTAGTGGAGTAGTTGGCTGAAAATTATGTTGCAGATGCCTGATTCTTAACCCAATTGGCTGTGTAGCTTCCCTAGAGAACATTGGTGCTAAAATATTCAGGCTGTTTCAATTTACTCTTTTAATTAAAACATAGAACTGGAGAAGAAACAAAAGAGATGAGAGCAGGGCTTAAAATATCCTCTAGCTCGCCTTCAGTATTATTCCTTATATTTCTGCAGTAAGGCTCCACCAACATATCTCTAAACAACTGCCACTTTTTCTTTTTCATTATGCAACATGCCGCATTTACAGGCTCAAAATGGTACTTTACATTCCATTTCCTCAACATAGTATCATTAGAAGGAGCACATAATTCCAAGCACTGACACCTGGAAAATGCAATGCATTGTGTTACTTCATTATACTTCCTCATTTAGAGTTAGAAACTGTAGATTAAAGAATCTATCAACAACTCTTACTGAGCATTAACTGTTCAGAGCCTATCAAATATAGTCAGTAGCTTAACAGTAAAATAGTAGAACTTGTTTTAAGTTTTTGAATGGTGTCAAAATACCTCGGTGAAAAGGAAAGGAGTAAAAGTGTGGTCTAAATAATTTACACATATAAAAAAAGATTGCCCCCAGTCCCAAAAACTAATTCCAAATTTAAGGTACTAACTAGAAGAATTAAACTGGTAAGAATTATTTTATTTTCCAATATGCATTCATTCATTCAATAAAAGCAGGCTCTGAGCTGAGCCTTAAAGAAGAATGAGACAAATATAGCTTTTCCCCCCACAAGTAGCTTATATTCTAGTAAGGCAAACATATATCTAATTTATACAAAATTTAGGATATTAAGAATTTGCTATTCAATGACCTAAGTACGTGACTTGAGAAATTTGGATATGTTGCCTTTTCTCCAGTTAGTTTTAAAAATGTAATGAAAATAAGCACATTTAAAAAGAAAAAAAATTGAAGTAATTAATTCTAGATAAAAATTCAATTAAAATATAATGGTAACAGGATAGTTTGTTGCTCTGGCAAACTTACCTAATATATCTGGTTAAATGTCTATCATAAATATGTTTAAATATGATGTGGACCTGTAATTAACAATAATTGAAAATTATATGGCAGTGTACTAAGGTTTCACTCTCTTGTGTAGAAATAATCCCAGATAGTTCTACATAGATGATTAGGTCATATTTACTCATGTTATTAATACAAGTATGTTCTTATTTGAAAGACACACGCATATTTGAATGCAAGAAAATCTTAATTCACTATAGTGTGTTGGTGATAACATGTATTCTGAAGCCATACCCATTGCATGTGAATCTCAGCTTTGCCACCTAACTAAATTACATAATCCTGGAGGAGATATTTAACCTATTATCAGTTAACTAAACTATTAAATTTAGGAAAATAGTATTATTTTCTTAGATGGTTTTGTAAAGATTAATTGACCTAACACATACATGAATGTATTAAAACAGTACCAGGTCATGTTAAGTAGTCAATACCAAGTATGGTGATGATGAGGCTTACAATAATAATGATGCTAGAATATTAAGAGACAAATGTAAACTTACTTTATAAGTTCAATAAATGGAATTGTAGATTATGAATCTTGGATTGTCCTGCATTCATATTTATATCAGTTAATATCCAATAAAGAGAGAAAATAGATAATAATTTGACATGGAATTTTGATATAAAGAATTATTAATTATAACAGGATTAGAATAAGGAGGGAATGACTACTAAGAAGTAAAGAGAACTCTAAATATAGAAATAACAATCACTAATTTAGGGCTGAGAAAGATTGCCCATGGAAGACTTCTGCTTCCCCTAGCCTAACATCCAGATTTTGTTGGAGGAGGCACAACTGTGGCTTAATGAATGTCAGAGAAGTACATGTGGTATTCTACCTGTGGTAGAACACACCAAAGATTTTCTCTCTGGAGTGCAAGGGAATTCTGTTCCTTGTTGGTGCTGCTAGCTGTCATGAACTACAGGAGCAGGGCTCTGAGAAATCTGGTGTAATTCTGGGTTCCCAAGAATTCGGTTACAAAATGACCTGATGATGGAGAAGGAGGTAGGGGAGGTGCTTGTAGTTGAATGTTCACAGCTGCCCACTGCAGGAACTGAAAAATCTGCAAGCAATGGAGAAGCTGGAGAGACAGCCACAAAACTGTCTGCAGATGTGCTGGGGGCTGGGTTCTGGGGAAAACTGCTAGCTGCTTAGTGTTGCTAACCTCTGTGTACCACAGGAATAGACACTGAAGAGGTGCAAGTGATTGAAGGACTCTGTTGCTATGAGTGAACAGAACGGAACTGGGAAGAAAACTCTTTCCTGTAATGCCTTTTTAGCCCCTTCTACTGACAAAGTTTCTTGCCAGATGGTATGGGAAAAAAATATTTAAAGGGTCAAGTACCTTTTACACAGAGCAATCTAACCGTGAATTTGAAGCTGAAAGGTGGTAGATCAAGAACTGGCACAATACTACAAACAAAACAGTGAATAGGAAAGCTTTATATTTCTTTTCTTTGTGCTAATTTATTACACAGACTTCATTCCAGTGTGGATTCTAGAAATCCTCATGAATTGGAACAACCACAAATATTACTTGCATTTATAATATTGAAGAAAAAATCTCTAGTTGGCAAAAATTCTTAAAATGACTCCAAAACATCCCTAAAGTATCCTTAAGTCATGAAAAAAACAAACAAACAAAAAAAAACAAGAAACCTTTAGTAAAAGACTTCGGCCATCTGGATAAGTAACCTTAACTTAGTCCATCCACTAGAAAGAAAATTTGAATCCAACTATGTTTTTGAGTTTTGTACCTGAGACATAGCCACATTTTTTAAAAAACAAAAGCTATGGGATCTCTGTTTGTGTCTATCTATATGTTATGTATATTTATATATTATAGATATGTGATGTTTTCTATTTCCAGGTAGTATTACTAATATTAATTTGTAAAGAACTCTATTTAATTGGCTTAAAGAAAATTAAGCATTTATATAAATCAAGTATACTGTCTGAAGTATAGAAAATAACTCAAATGTTTTTCAAGTTCATATGACCTGGGATAATCTTTGATAAACAATGCTAATTTAAATTTGTTGGTTTAACAAAAACAGAAATGCCTTAAAAGTTTATCAACAAGAATAATAATTTAAGATGATGGTTAGCTATTTACTGTCTGATCAATATATAATTGTTAAAAACAAGTAATTTAAATAAATACAAATAAGAAAAATTTATGCTAGGGTACACTAAATAATGGATATGCACTGAATATCTAAATCATTATAAAATAAGATAAACATAAAATGCTAAACATAAATTTATCTACTTTTGATTTTTAATTTTTACAGAGACAAAAGTATTTGTATCTACTAATAAATATGTTTTATGCCACATTGAAAACATTTTATTATAAGAAAGAACATGCTTCTAAAAATGTATTTATAGGTTTGCTAATCTACTACATGATGCTAATTTGTGATAGTTCACAATTACCTGCTTCTAGTTTTAACTGAAAAGCAAAGATTATAAATAATAAGAAAAAATTGGGAGAGCTGGGAATACAAATTAACTGAAGAGAAAATGTCAGAACACTTAGAATAAAAGGTGTAAATTAACTCTGCACAAATTATGTACACTAATGCTGAGAGAATCCAAACAAAGATGCAGGTGCCCGTTTGGAAGATAAGAAGCAGTAGAAGATAAGAACTTCCATGAAAGTGTTCTCCTAATTACAAAATAGTTCTAATTTTTTGTTTCTTAAACTGTGGTCACAGACCACTGGTGTCATCATTAGCATTTATTTAAATAGAAAATATATCTATTAAATTATCTAAACATATTATCTATCTCTACATAGAGAAATGAATCTAGATAAATGAATGTTATATAAATATATTTTTTATTTTATCTAAACATTGATTTATTTACCTATATAAATAAAAAGAATACTTTTATAAAATGCAAAATAGAATACATGCATAGCATATATTTGAAATAGGAAATATGTGTTTGGTACACTTCTTTTCAGTTACTTATATGTATAAATATATGCTGGATCATAATATACACAACATTTCTTGCTGTGGAAAGATCCAACATGTTTGAAAGCCACTGCTGTTATATCACTGTAAATTGAGGGAAAAAAAAAAAAAAAAAAGGTTCTGTGCAGCCAACTGAAAAGGCCAGTAACAAGAACAACCCTTTTTGCCCAGTACACATACAGCAGTAACTCCTCAAGGCCAGGCTGTAATCACTCTTTGATAAATTCATACTTTTTTGCCTTGTCTTCTAATATTTACAGCTAGGCAGCAATCTTTGTTTAAAAGAACTTCCCCTTTTCTTAGAACTACTTACATGGCTGGGAATTATGGTGGCAGTTTTCCAGATATTTATAGCTCTGCCATCAGTTTAGAAGTAGTTGTCCCATCTTTCAAATCTTTATTCTGCCTATTCAACTTAGGGTAACACTCTTCAGAAATAATATGGGGATCCTATTGCCCCTGCCTGTTTTGTAATTCTAGCAGAGCAATGTCAGGATGACATGAAACATGAGTGAATCTCATACTGTAATTTCAAAGTGGAAAAGGTATATGTTTAACTATTATATAAAAAGTTTAAATTCATTTAATATAAGGCAAAAGCAGTTATGCTATCTTTTAAGAGCAAATTTGTAATTACTCAGTAACAACTGCCTTGCATCATTTCTTTTATAGATAAGCTTTGCAAATTTTTGAAATTGAGAAAATATTTGAATTAACAAAGTTGAAATTGTCAACAACAAAAGTTTTATTTTTTTTAAACAAAGCTATTAGAAATAATAGGGGTGAAAGAAAATGACTGGATATGAAAAGCAGGATATGTAGTTTCAGTTAAAAAAAGTTGTAAAGAATGAAGATGTACTTTTGTTGAAGGAAAAAAAATAATTTTGTTCTGACGGAAAATGATTGTTCCAGAATAAGAAAGGAAAAAAATGGGACAGATTTGTAGAAGGTGTAGATTTGTAGGATAGGAATCTTGAGAAAGGAATTTTATATATGGTGAAATCAGCTAAAATTGAATTGTATAAAGGTTTTAAAGTTAAACTTTTATATCAATTGTGTATTTGTGTAAAACTGATATTAATATTCTTTTATCTACTAAAAGGCAAAGTTTTCCTGTACTGTTAGTCTGCTCCCAATAAGAGATTATGAAAGGAAAGCAGAGTTGTGTTTTATAATAATTTTCTGTGATTAATCAGGTCTTTGATGAGTTTTGCTTACAACTATGTTACATTCTGTATTTGCCTTTGAAATCTTATTGCCACTTTGGTTAAATAGATAAAGTATTCTTTCATAATGATCTGTGATCCTATTCAGTTAAGTGTATAATACCTTTCAGTATTTTTGACAAACTTACACAAAATTAAATTCTAATGAAGTCTTTTAAATGTAGAATTAACTTCGGTAATTTTCAGAAAAGGCCCCTGGAACTTCTCAAAGAATTTATTCTTTCTCCTTACATAAAAAGGAAATGTTAAACTAACACGGCTTATTTGCTACATTAAATTACAGGGAAAGCACTGTCAAATAAGAAGTAATACTAAGCCTTCTTTATGTTGTGTCTGTATAGGTTTATACGTGCTCCAGAAATTCTATGAAATTTCTAAAATTCTGATATTTCTTGGTATAATATTACCAATCATAATTCTAGTTATTGTCTTGTCAATTATATCATAATATCTTTAACCATTATTATTGTTTAAATCTTTTGTCATTTATGAAAAATTATGATTTTAAGTGTTCATATTCAAAAATATTTAAAACAGATGGAAAGGACCATGTCAGATCCTCAACTAATCCTTGTGTTACAAAGGTTAAATATGTGGATTCTTTGATTCATGTTTCTAATTTAATGAAGGCTCCAATATCCAACTGGACCTGTAACTAACTGGTTATTATGGTGAAAACTAACCAGGAAGTGGAGCAGTTAACATCTGATGTTGACAGCTTTACCAAGATTTAGGACCAGGACAGTATATGCATACACCTTTCTCTGATCTTATTATTAATACTCTTCATGATAGATCTGCTCTATTGTACTGCTAAATTTGTTGAACATTTTATTTAATAATGCAGCATTCTCAATAATTTCCAAATTACCTAGATTGATATGCCTAAAACCCCTGAGTTTTGGGGATATTATTGCTAATTGACTTCTTATGCTCATCATGTTGCTAAAAAAGGTCCACTTAATTAGCTTGTGCTTTTGGAATACTGGCCTCTTCAACCACCAAGATTATGGTTGTTCAATGGATTTATTTTCCCAAATTTCCAGGTGGCTTCATAGATTTCCCAGACGAGACAACTGCCTAAGGAACATTTCTTGATTGTCTTCTTTTTGCTCAAATGTGACCTAACCCTAAGGACACTGATTTCTCGGAATAGCCACAAAGATTAAAAATTCTCCTCGAGTAGGAAATGACTTTCTAAGACAGGCCTAACTCAGCAACACAGAACTAAACAAATCTATACAGGCATACATTATTTTATTGCACTTAATGGATATTGTGTTTTTCACAATTTCGTTTGTGGCAGCCATGCACATAGCAATTTTATCAACACCGTTTTTATGACATTAGGTCACTTCATGCCACTGTGTCATATTTCAATAATTCTTACAAACGAGAAGGAATACATTCAAGATATCTACTGATAACAAAGAAGTGGCAGGGTTTGATCGAATTGACTCCAATTTTGAAAAAACTACTACTGTGTATAAAATGGTATCAAAGAAAAAGTCAGTGTTGCAAACTTCATTATTGTCTTTCTTCTTTCGTTATTGAAGCATCATTGATACACAATCTTATATTGGTTTCAAGTGTACAACACAGTGGTTCAACAGTTACCCATATTATTACATCCTCAACCCCTCTTGTGCAGTTACTCTCTATAAATGTAGAAAGATGTTACAGAATCATTGACTATACTCTCCATTCTGTAGTACCATCCTCGTGACTAACTGCTAATGTGATTGTGAATTATTGTGCCCCTTTGTCCTCCTAACCTTTCCTCCCACTCACCTCAACATCCTCCATTGGTAACCAATAGTCATTTCTCAGTATCTATGAGTATACTGCTGTTTTGTTACTTTTGTTTTGCTTTGTTTTTATATTCCACAAATGAGTGAAATCATATGGTATTTGTCTTTCTCCATATGGCTTATCTGAATATAATACCCTCTAGATTCCCCCATGTTATTGCAAATGACAAGGTTTAGTTTCTTTTGTGGATGAACAATATTCCATTGTGTTTATGTACCACATCTTCTTTATCCATTCATCTACTGATGGACACTTAGTTTGCATCCATATCTTGGCTACTGCAAATAGTGCAGTGATAATTATAGGGGTGCATATATCTTTTTGAATCCAGGACTTTGTTTTCTTCAGGTAAAGTCCTAGAAGTGGAGTTACTGGATTGAAGGGTATTTTTATTTTCAGTTTTCTGAGGAATCTCCATACTGCTTTCCAAAGTGGTTGCACCAATTTACATTCCCACCAACAATGTAGGAGGGCTCCCATTTCTCTGCATCCTTGCCAACATTTGTTATTTCTTGTGTTTTGGATAGTGGCTATTATAATCAGTGTGAAGTGACATCTCATTATGGTTTTAATTTGAATTTCCCTGATAGTTAACAACATGGAACATCTTTTCATGTACCTGTTGGCCATTTGTATTCCTTCCTTGGAGTAATGTCTGTGCAGGTCCTCCACCCATATTGTAATCAGGTTATTTGTTTTTTGGGTGTTGAGGTGTATGAGTTCTTTTTTTTTTATTTTGATATCATTAATCTACAATTACATGAAGGACATTATGTTTACTAGGCTCCCCACTTCACCAAGTCCGCCCCACATTCCCATTCACAGTCACTGTCCATCAACATAGTAAGATACTGTAAAATCACTACTTGTCACCAAGTTCACAGTCACTGTCCTTCAACATAGTAAGATGCTGTAGAATCACTACTTGTCTTCTCTGTGTTGCACAGCCCTCCTCGTGCCCCCCCAACACTATACATACTAATTGTAATGTGCCCTTTCTTTTCTTCCCGCCCTTATGCCTCCCTTCCCACCCATCCTCACTAGTCCCTTTCCCTTTGGTAACTATTAGTCCATTCTTTGGTTTTGTGCTTCTGCTGATGTTTTTTTTCTTCAGTTTTCTTTTGTTCTTATACTCCACATATGAGTGAGATCATTGGGTACTTGTCTTTCTCCTCCTGGCTCATTTCACTGAGCATAATACCCTCTAGCTCCATCCATGTTGTTGCGAATGGTAGGATCTGTTTTTACTTAGGGCTGCATCATATTCCATTGTGTATATGTACCACTTCTTCTTTATCCATTCATCTACTAATGGACATTTAGGTTGCTTCCATATCTTTGCTATTGTAAATAGTGCAGCGATAAACATAGGGGTGCATATGTCTTTTTGAAACTGGAGTGCTGCATTCTTAGGGTAAATTCCTAGAAGTGGAATTTCTGGGTCAAATGGTATTTCTATTTTGAGCATTTTGAGGAACCTCCATACTGCTTTCCATAATGGTTGAACAAATTTACATTCCCACCAGCAGTGTAGGAGGGTTCGTCTTTCTCCACAACCTTGCCAACATTTGTTGTTGTTTGTCTTATGGATGGTAGCCATCCTTACTGGTGTGAGATGATATCCCATTGTGGTTTTAATTTGCATTTCTCTGATGACAAGTGATGTGGAGCTTCTTTTCATGTGTCTGTTGGTCATCTGAATTTCTTCTTTAGAGAACTGTCTATTCAGCTCCTCTGCCCATTTTTTAATTGGATTATTTGCTTTTTGTTTGTTGAGGTGTGTAAGCTCTTTATATATTTTGGATGTCAACCCTTTCTCGGATCTATCATTTTTGTATATTCTCCCATACTGTAGGATACCTTTCTGTTCTATTGATGGTTTCCTTTGCTGTACAGAAGCTTTCCAGCTTGATATAGTCCCATTTGTTCATTTTTGTGTTTGTTTCCCTTGCCTGGGGAGATATGTTCAAGAAGAGGTGACTCATGTTTATGTCTAAGAGATTTTTGTCTATGTTTTTTTCTAACAGTTTTATGGTTTCGTGACTTACATTCAAGTCTTTGATCCATTTTGAATTTACTTTTGTGTATGGGGTTAGACAATGATCCAGTTTCATTCTCTCACAGGTAGCTGTCCAGTTTTGCCAGCACCATCTGTTGAAGAGACTGTCATTTCCCCATTGTATGTCCATGGCCCCTTTATCAAATATTAGTTGACCATATATGTTTGGGTTAATGTTTGGAGTCTCTATTCTGTTCCATTGGACTGTGGCTCTGTTCTTGTGCCAGTACCAAATTGTCTTGATTACTGTGGCTTTGTAGTAGAGATTGAAGTTGGGGAATGAGATACCCCCCCTTTATTCTTCCTTCTCAGGATTGCTTTAGCTATTTGGGGTCTTTGGTGTTTCCATATGAATTTTTGAACTATTTGTTCTACTTCATTGAAGAAAGCTGTTGATAATTTGATAGGGATTTCACAAATCTGTATATTGCTTTGGGCAGGATGGCCATTTTGTCAATATTAATTCTTCCTAGCCACGAGCATGGGTTGTGTTTCCATTTGTTACTGACTTCTTTAATTTCTCTTAAGAGTGTCTTATAGTTTTCAGGGTATAGGTCTTTTACTTCCTTGGTTAGGTTTATTCCTAGGTATTTTATTCTCTTTGATGCTATTGTGAATGGAATTGTTTTCCTGACTTCTCTTTCTATTAGTTTATTGTTAGTGTATAGGAAAGCCACAGATTTCTGTGTGTTAATTTTGCATCCTGCAACTTTGCTGAATTCCGATATTAGCTCTAGTAGTTTCAGAGTGGAGTGTTTAGGGTTTTTTATATACAATACAATGTCATCTGCAAATAGTGACAGTTTATCTTCTTCTTTACCAATATGGATTCCTTGTATTTCTTTGTTTTGTCTAATTGCCATGGCTAGGACCTCCAGTTCTATGTTGAATAACAGTGGGGATAGTGGGCATCCCTGTCTTGTTCCCAATCACAGAGGAAAAGCTTTCAGCTTCTCGCTGTTCAGTGTGATGTTGGCTGTGGGTTTATCATATATGGCCTTTATCATGTTGAGGTACTTGCCCTCTATACCCATTTTGTTGAGAGTTTTTATCATGAATGGATGTTGAATTTTATAGAATGCTTTTTCAACATCTATGGAGATGGTCATGTGGTTTTTGTCTTTCTTTTTGTTGATGTGGTGGATGATGTTAATGGATTTTCGCATGTTGTACCATCCTTGCATCACTGGGATGAATCCTACTTGGGCATGGTGTATGACCCTTTTGATATATTTTTGAATTTGGTTTGCTAATATTTTGTTGAGTATTTTTGCATCTACGTTCGTCAGGGATATTGGTCTGTAGTTTTCTTTTTTGGTGTGGTCTTTGCCTGGTTGTGGTATATGGGTGATGTTGGCTTCATAGAATGAGTTTGGGAGTATTCCCTCTTCTTCTATTTTTTGGAAAACTTTAAGGAGAATGGGTATTATGTCTTCTCTGTGTCTGATAAAATTCCGAGGTAAATCGTCCGGCCCGGGGGTTTTGTTCTTTGGTAGTTTTTTGATTACTGCTTCAATTTCGTTGCTGGTAATTCATCTGTTTAGATTTTCTGTTTCTTTCTGGGTCAGTCTTGGAAGGTTGTATTTTTCTAGGAAGTTGTCCATTTCTCCTAGGTTTCCCTGCTTGTTAGCATATAGGTTTTCATAGTAGTCTTTAATAATTCTTTGTATTTCTGTGGGGTCTGTCGTGATTTTTCCTTTCTCATTTCTGATTCTGTTGATTAGTGTTGACTCTCTTTTCCTCTTAATAAGTCTGGCTAGAGGCTTATCTATTTTGTTTATTTTCTCAAAGAACCAGCTCTTGGTTTCATTGATTTTTGCTATTGTTTTATTCTTCTCAATTTTATTTATTTCTTCTCTGATCTTTATTATGTCCCTTCTTCTGCTGATCTTAGGCCTCATTTGTTCTTCTTTTTCCAATTTCAATAATTGTGACATTAGACCATTCATTTGGGTTTGTTCTTCCATCTTTAAATATGCCTGGATTGCTATATACTTTCCTCTTAAGACTGCTTTTGCTGTATCTCACAGTAGTTCGGCTTTGTGTTGGTGTTGTTGTTTGTTTCCATATATTGCTGGATCTCCATTTTGATTTGGTCATTGAGCCATTGATTATTTAGCAGCGTGTTGTTAAGCCTCCATGTGTTTGTGAGCCTTTTTGCTTTCTTTATACAGTTTATTTCTAGTTTTATGCCTTTGTGGTCTGAAAAGTTTGTTGGTAGGATTTCAATCTTTTGGAATTTATCGAGGCTCTTTTTGTGTCCTAGTATGTGGTCTATTCTGGAGAATGTTCCATGTGCACTTGAGAAGAACGTGTATCCTGTTGCTTTTGGATGTAGAGTTCTGTAGATGTCTAATAGGTCCATCTGTTCTAGTGTGTTGTTTAGTGCCTGTGTGTCCTTACTTATTTTCTGCCTGGTGGATCTGTCCTTTGGAGTGAGTGGTGTGTTGAAGTCTCCCAAAATGATTGCATTGCATTCTATTTCCTCCTTTAGTTCTGTTAGTACTTGTTTCACATATGTTGGTGCTCCTGTATTGGGTGCATATATATTTATAATGGCTATATCCTCTTGTTGGACTGAGCCCTTTATCATTATGTAATGTCCTTCTTTATCTTTTGTTAGTTTCTTTATTATAAAGTCTGTTTTGTCTGATACTAGTATTGAAACACCTGCTTTTTTCTCTCTGCTGTTTGCATGAAATATCTTTTTCCATCCCTTAACTTTAAGTCTCTGCAAGTCTTTGGGTTTGTGGTGAGTCTCTTATAAGCAGCATATGGATGGATCTTGCTTTTTTATCCATTCTATTACTCTGTGTCTTTTGATTGGTGCATTCAGTCCATTTACATTTAGGGTGATTATGGATAGGTATGTACTTATTTCCCTTGCAGGCTTTAAGTTTGTGGTTACCAAAGGTTCAAGGTTAGCTTCTTTACTATCTTACTGTCTAACTTAACTCACTTATTGAGCTATTATAAACATGGTATGATGATTCTTTATTTCTCTCCCTTATTTCTCCTTCTCTCTTCTTCATATGTTGGGTGTTTAGTTCTGTGCTCTTTTTAGGAGTGCTCCCATCTAGGGCAGTCCTTGTAAGATGCCCTGTATAGGTGGTTTGTGGGAGGCAAATTCCCTCAACTTTTGCTTGTCTGGGAATTGTTTAATCCCTCCTTCATATTTAAATGATAATCGTGCTGGATACAGTAGTCTTGGTTCGAGGCCCTTCTGTTTCATTGCATTAAGTATATCATGCCATTCTCTTCTGGCCTGCAGTGTTTCTGTTGAGAAGTCTGATGATAGCCTGATGGGTTTTCCTTTGTAGGTGACCTTTTTTTTCTCTCTGTCTGCCTTTAATACTTTGTCCTTGTCTTTGATCTTTGCCATTTTAATTATTATGTGCCTTGGTGTTGCCCTCCTTGGATCCCTTGTCATGGGAGTTCTGTGTATGTCTGTGGTCTGAGAGGCCTTTTCCTCCCCTAGTTTGGGGAAGTTTTTAGCAATTATTTCTTCAGAGGCACTTTCTATCCCTTTTTCTCTCTTTTCTTCTTCTGGTACCCCTATAATGCAGATATTGTTCTGTTTTGATGGTCACTCAGCTCTCTTAGATTTCTTTCATTCCTGGAGATCCTTTTATCTCTCTCTGCATCAGCTTCTCTGCATTCCCGTTCTGTTTTCTAGTCCATTAATGGTCTCTTGCATCTCGTCCATTCTGTTTTGAAGTCCTTCCAGAGCTTGTTTTATTTCTATATTCTCCTTCCTTAGTTCTTGCATATTTCTCTGCAAGTCCATCAACGTGGTTATGACTTTTGTTTTGAATTCTTTTTCAGGGAGACTGGTTAAATCTATCTTCCCAGATTTCTTCTCAGGGGAAGATGTAGCAGATGCTGAAGCTGTCTGGGTTAGTCTTGTCTGGATCAAATTTTTTTGCCTTTTCATGTTGATAGGTGCAGCGGAATGCTATTGACGCATCTATCAGCTTTCCACTTGGCTCCTGGCCTTTCTTTACTGGGACAACTGCGACCTTTAGTGGCTTGTGTTGGGCAATTGCATGTAGACTGGGTCTTTGTATCTTGCCCGGCTGGTATGGAGGAACTTCCCTTGCTGAGGGTGTGGCCAGCCTCAGGCTGCTAATCTGCTATGGCAGGACCCTGGAGGTGTAATGGAGCAGGGGCTGTTTGGCTGTTTACCTCCATGAGGTGTCTCAAAGCTGTTGCCCAGGGGTTTAGTGCACCCAGAGTGCCCTGGAATATCCAGCTGCTGGACTGTGACCTGGGATGTTTCCGTCTAGCTGTGGCGTCCCTGTCCCTTTAAAACTTTCAAAAAGCACTCGCTTTTCTTTGTCACAGGGGCATTGGCTTCAGGACCTGCTTAGAGGTCTTGCTATCCTGTTTCCCTAGTTTCCAGCCCTCCATGCATGCACTGTGTCTGTGCTCTGGTGTGGATGGCTGGGGCTGGGTGTTTAGCAATCCTGGGCTCCCTCTCCCACCCCACCCCGACTCCTCTCCTCCCACCGGGAGCTGGGGTGAGGGGCCTTGGTTCCCGCTGGGCTGCGGCTTGTATCTTACCCCTTTCATCAGGCACTGGGCTCTCACAGGTGTGGATGTAGTCTGGCTGTTGTTCTGTGTCTTCTGGTCTCTCTTTTAGGATTAGTTGTATTTGTTGTATTTTCAAAAATATATATGTTTTTGGGAGGACATTCCCACTGTCCTACTCATGCCACCATCTTGGCTCTGCTTCAAGGTGTATGAGTTCTTTACATATTTTGGATGTTAAACCCTTATCAGATGAGTCATTTATGAATATATTCTCTCATACAATGGGATGCCTTTTTGTTTTGCTGATGATGTCCTTTGATGTACAGAATCTTTTTATATTGATGTAGTCCCACTTGTTTATTTGTCATTTTGTTCCCATGCCCAAGGAGATGTGTCCAAGAAAAAATTGCTTATACACATGTTTATGAAATTTTTGCCCATGTTTTCTTCTAAGATTTTTATGGTTTCATAACTTAAACTGAGGTCTTTGATCCATTTAGAATTTACTTTTGTGTATAAAGTGAGACAATAATTTAGTTTTATTCTCTTACATGTAGCTGTCCATTTTTCCTGACAACAGTTGTTGAAGAGGCTGCTTTTTCCTCTTCTTTATGCATGGCTTCTTTATTATATATGAATTGACCATATCTGAGTGGCTTTATATCTGGGCTCTCTATTCTGTTCCATTGATCTATGTGTCTGTTCTTCTGCCAGTACCAAACAATACTGATTACTGTAGATTTGTAGTAGATCTTGGAGTCAGGGAACATAAAACCCCAAACTTTGTTCTTCTTTCTCAGGATTGCTTTGGCTCTTTGGGGTCTTTTGTGGTTCTGTATGAATATTAGAACTATTTGTTTTGTTAATTGAAAAATGCTATTGGTATTTTCATAGGGATTGCATTGAATCTGTAAATTGCTTAGGGCCAGATGGCCATTTTGACAATAGTAATTGTTCCTATCCATGAGCATGGGATGTATTTCCATTTATTGGTATCTTCTTTAATTTCTCTCATGAGTTACTAGCAGTTTTCAGGGTATAGGTCTTTCACATCCTTGGTTATGTTTATTCTTAGATTTTTTATTCATTTTGATGCAGTTGTAAATGGAGCTGTTTTCCTGATTTCTCTTTCTGCTAATTCATTGTGAGTATTCAGGAGCACAACAGATTTCTGTGTTTTCATTTTGTATTCTGCAACTTTGCTGAATTCTGTTATTAGTTTTAATAGTTTTTTTGGAGGAATTTTTAGGGGTTTCTGTGTATAGTAACATGTCATCCACACATAGTGATAGTATAACTTCTTCCTTACCAATTAGGTGCCTTTTATTTCTTTGTGTTGTCTGATTGCCATGGCTAGGATCTCCAGTACTATGTTGAATAAAGGTGGTGAGAGTGGACATCCTTGTCTTGTTCTCCATCTTAGAGGAAAAGATTTCAGCTTTCCCTGTTAAGTCTGATGTTGGCTGTGGGTTTGTCATTTAAAACCTTTATTATGTTGAGGCATGCATACTCTAAACTCTTTGTGGAGCTTTTATCATGAATAGATGTTGAAATTTGTCAAATGCTTTTCCAGCATCTCTTGAGGTGATCATATGGTTTCTATCCTTTTTGTAAAGTGATGTATGATATTGATTGATTGAGGAATATTGTATCATCCTGTATCTCTGGAAAAAATCCAAATTGATCATGATAGAGAATCTTTTTGATGTATTTTTTAATTTGTTTTGCTAATAATTTATTTAGGATTTTTGCATCTATGTTCATTAAGGATATTGGTCTATAACTTTGGTGGTGTCTTTGGTTTTGGTATTGGAGTGATGCTGTACTCATTGAATGAGTTTGGAAGTATTCCCTCCTCTACTTTCTGTAATATTTTAAGAAGGATGGGTATAAACTCTTCTTTAAATGTTTGATAGAATTCAGCTGTGGAGCTATCTTCACCTTGAATTTTGTTTTTTGGGAGATTTTTGATTACTAGTTCATTTTAATTGTTGGTAATTTATCTCCAGATTTTCTGTTTCTTCCTGGGTCAGTCTTGGAATGTAGTATTTTTCTAGGAATTTATCCATTTCTTCTAGGTTGTCCAATTTATGGGCATATAATTTTTTATAGTATTCTTTAATAATTTCTTGTATTTCTAAGGCATCCATTATGATTATTCCTTCTTCATTTCTGATTTTGTTTATGTGTGTTCTCTCTTCTTTTCTTGGTAAATCTGGCTAGGGGATTATCTATTTTTTTTCTTAAAGAATCACCCCCTGGCTTCATTTTTTTCTATTGTTTTAATCTTTTCTATCTTATTTATTTCTACTCAGATCTTTATTATGTATCTCCTTCTACTAACTTGGTGGGATTCAATAGTTCTTCTACTAATTTCATTAATTTTGAGTTTAGACTATTTAGGATTATTCTTGTTTCTTGTTTCTTGAGGTAGGCATGTATGGCTAGGTATTATCCCTCTTAGAACTGCATTAACAGTGTCCCAAAGATTTTGGGCTGTTGAAATTTTGTTTTCATTTTTCTCCATGTTTTACTTGAATTGTTTTAATTTGTTCAATGATCCATCAATTATTTAGAAGTATGTGGTTTAGCCTCCACAAGTTTGTAGGATATTTTTGTTTTCTTTGTGTAATTTATGTCATTTCATACGTTGTGGTCTGAGAAGGTGCTTGGTACAATTTCAATCTTTTTGAATTTATTGAGGTTAATTTTGTTAAGGGCTCTCTGTGCTTCTATGATCTGAGCATCTATTTCCCTCCCCAGATTGGGGAAGTTTTCAACAATTATTTCCTCAAAGAGACTTTCTATCCCTTTGTCTCTTTTTTCTCCTTCTGATAGCCCTATTACTCAAATATTATTTTGTTTGGATTGGTCACACAGCAATTATATTATTCTTTTTTTCTAGAATCCTTTTTCTCTCTATTCCTCAGCTTCACAGTGTTCTTGTTCTCTAATTTCCATCTCTTTATCTCTTCTACTTGCATAAATTTACTCTTAAATGCCTCCATTGCATGTTTCTGTTCAGTTGCTGTATTCTTCATCTCTGAGTGGCTTTTTCATCTCTATCTATTTGTTGAAGTCCTTCCAGAGATCTTGAATACTTTTTTGTAAATCCACAAACATATTTATCACTTTTACTTTTAAATATTTATCAAGAAGATTGTTGGTCTTTGTTTCATTTAGCCCTCTTTCTGGTGTCTTGTCCTGTAGTTTTGTTTGTAACATATTCCTCTGCCTCCTTATTTTGTCAGGTTTTTCTGTTTCTTCCTTTGCATTAGATGGATCTGCTATGGTTCCTGGCCTGTAGTGTAATAGCTTCATAAATGATGCATCCTATGATGCCCAGAAGCTCAAGACTCTACTCTCCAGTGCCTGGTTCTATTTTGCAGTAGCCCCAGCTGCTGTTGGTGTACAGTGAGTGGGAGTAAGGAGCTCTCAGGAATGTCTCCTGTAGGTACCTCCCTGGTTGGGCTGAAATAGGTATGAGAAAGCTGGAGAGTCTTGCTCTGCCTGCCAGGAAGCAAAGTCTGATGCTGCTTCTGCATCAAGTGGGTTAGCTCACCAGATGATGTGTGTGCAGGGAGGAGGCTCAGAGCTCAGTGCCTGAGGGTCACAAGAACTCCAAACTTGTTGGGCTAAGAGAGGGCTGGGGAGTTTTATTCTACCTGTCCTTTCCCTTAGGAGAGAACTCCATCCAACACTCATCCTCTGGCACCTCTCCCACTGCTGGCAAGTCTTTCAAACTGTCACATCTGCTTTGGGTCTCAGAACTGGTGGATCATGCCTGTCCTACACAAATGACTAGATTCTCAGCCTCCTGGAATGTTCCAGCTGTCCCTGTGTCCAGCCCTTCTAATCACAAGAACCCCTGTAATCTAACGTGGACTTGTGTTCCTAAACCAGATCTCTAGGGTCAAGTGTACAGTTTTCTTGGGATCCTATCTCCATGCCCCCACCTAATACTCCATTCCTTTATCCTGCCCATGGGCTGTGGTGGGGGCAGAGCTTGGGTCCTGTTTGATTGTGGGTCTACCACTTTACCCTTTTCTGTGTGATCTTCTCTTCTTCCCCAAGTGTAGGTGGTCTGTTCTGTAGTCTTCAGGTTGTTTTCAGGCTTAGTTGTACTTGCTGTATTTTATTATTTTACATGTTTTTGGGAGGAGGTTTCTGCCTTACTTCCTACTCTGTCATCTTTCATTGTTGTCTTATTTAAGAAATTTCACGTCTCCAACCTTCATCAACCACTGCCACACCACCCTGACTAGTCAACAGCAGTCAACATTTAGGCTATTTCCAACAAAATATTTCAACTTGCTGAAATCTCAGATTATGGTTAACACATTTTAGCAATGAAGTATTTTATAATTAAGGCATGTACATTGTTAATTTTAGACATAATTCTATTGCAGACTTAACAGACTACGGTGTAAACATTATTTTTATATGCACTGGGAAGTAAAAAATTCATTTGACTCACTTTATTTTAATTTTTACTTTATTGTAGTGGTCTGGAACTGAAACTACAATATTTTTAAGATATGCCTTGAGCATAAAGTCTTTGACATTTTAAAGTTCCTAACGTATATATTATATGATTTCTCTTAACTACATACTATTAAGTGACTTATTTTTTAGGAAAGAAACTTGCTGATTTACCTAATATTTTTTAATTGTAATATTTGGATTGTTGGGAGAGTAAATGAAAATTCATCACTAAGATTTGTACATATTTTTCAAATAGCTCATATGCTTAAATATTTAATGTATTCCTGCTGTACTTTAACATATATTTGGCTATTGAGGAAAAATTTTTAAATGTTAGAACAGCTGTTTACAACATGGACAAATTTGTATCCAGGGAACATTTGGCAGTGTCTGGAGACATCTTTGGTATACATAGCTTGAATTGCAGACATTTATTTCTTGTTGTAATTGGGAATAATGGTGGTTGCTACTGGCATTAGTGAACAGAGAACAGGCATGCTATTAATCATTCTATAGTGGACAGGAAAGCCTCCTGTAAGGAAAATTTATTTGGTCCCAAATGTCAATTTTGTCAATGTTGAGAAAACTTTTATTTATGAAATTGAGAGACATAGTTCTGTTCTTTCAATGATGAGTGTTAACCCGAATATAAAATTGCAAAAATATAAATATCTCTCTACATTTATGCATCACATGTCTATATCATAATAATTCATGAAATCAAACCATACTATAAACAAGAGCAAATATCAGAAAACCAAAGTTTCAATCACTTCAAATTTTTTAGAATGTACATATATTTAGATATATAGATACTTAGAGAAATATAGTAAAACCTTATTTTTTAACTATTGATAATGATACATAGCTAATACTGTGTGGACCAAGTAAAAACTTTTATCATATGTGTGGATGGGTATGAATATTTTTAAAAAATTATCCTGCAATTGTTTCCCTCAGCTTATGTTGTTACTATAGAAACAGCAGTCCTGTATATCTATTTGGAATTATAACAATCTGTCAAAGAAATTCTAACAAGCTATAATTTGAATACATTATTTTTCAAAATTGTAAGAAGGTGTTTGTATATAATCTGCTTGATAGTACACCCTTAAACATTAATGACTTTGAAAATAAGTTACAAAATTATAGATATGACCACCATGTGTGTCTGCATATATACACACCCACTCACATATAATCAGCCAACAGAAAATTAACTTATATGACACAGTATCAAATAAAATTTGTCAAAATTGACCTAATTGGTATAGTACTAAAAGTATCTCCATTTACTTCATTCTATGTTAGTAAGATACATCCCCACAGAAGTTAGAAATTTTATTTTTCAAGAAAAATTAATACTGTCTCAAAGACACTAAAAATGATCCAATATAGACAACACTTAATCCTACTGGTTGCCCAGAAACCAGATTCGATGGACTGCTGTGATAATCCAAATATTCATAAATTTAATGCAGTTTTTGTAAATAGAATTGATACTTATGAGATTCCAAATAAGAAAAGTATATTCACAGCTCAGGAATACCATTCACACTTAACTCATTTAAACAAAAATTTTATCTTGTATCAAAGTTTTAACCTTCCTTTTCACTCAAAACCTATTGTATTGAATATGTTTGAAATAGAACTTTTATACATAGTATCTTACTGAGTACTGAGAGCCTAATTTTAAAGAATTTCTTTTCAAAATTATTTTTTATATAGCTGTATATTTACTTGCATTTTATTAACTGTTATTTTATAATGTAATCAAAATCTCCTCTGTGAATGTGTATGTATTTTTGTTTGTGGTCATGAGTTTAGTTATAAAAAATGTAGTCCAAGAATCAGTTGAAAGAAATAAGGGAAAGCTCTCAAGAATTATGAATTAAAATAGTATATCAATGTAGTATTTAAATAATAAAATAGACAAATCATTCTATCTAATTGTTACCTTGAAAGAAAAAAATTTATCTTCTTTCAATTGAGATATAATTGACATATATTAGTTTCAGGTGTGCAACATAATAATCTGGTATTTGTATATATTTAAAAATGATCATCACAGGAATTTTAGCTAACATCCATCACCACACAGTTATAAATTTTTTTCTTACAATGAGAATTTTTAAGCTTTACTCTGTTAGCAACCTTCAAGTGTATAATACAATATTATTAAATATAGTCACTATGTGGCATATTATATCCCCATGACTTTTTTATTTTATAACTAAAGAATCTGACTGATACACCAGAAAACATGAACAAGTAAAAACAGAATTTAGAATAATAGAATTTTCAAAGTGATAAGAAATAAGGTATCATTTAATTATTCAATCTTAGATTTTTAGAAATGATGCCCCTAAAGTCAGAGTAACTTTTTAAACTTCACACAGGTAGTTAGAGAAAGAAACAAGACTAGAATCCAGTTGTTCCAATATCACTATATGTTAATAGATTTTAGGGCACCTCTGCCACACATCACCATGCATACATTTCCACTGAGTGGCCCTAATATCCTGTTGACATAATTATCTGAAAGTATGAAACAATGGCAATGTTTCTTGGTGCCATTTCCTTTTCTCCTCACCTTGTGATGTTTTATAATCTTCTCTGTAAGGTTTTACTTATCTCCCATTTTCCTCTGGAAGTTTCCAGCACCAGCTTTCTCTAGTGATGGGTGATTACATCTCTTTTGCTCTATGCAAGCAGTAGAGCTGAATCCACATATGTAGGTCAAATTTTCAGAAGTATGAAAACATTAAATGCTGTTAGATTATGCCCTGGTGAAATCTGAGTTTTTTACTAAAGAGTAATCTTATAAAAATGCATCAGTCAGTCAAATATGAAAGTCAATTTGCTACATGACCATTATTAACTATTTTCTGGAAGATCTCATTATATCTTCCTAGGCTTTTTCCATGGTTAAGATTATTTCTCATCTATTTTAGGCAGTCACCTATACCCCGCATATTGAAAAATACATTCATTGTGGAACTGACTACATTTGATGAATATTTTGATTTTCCAACACATTAGGCTACTTTCCAGTTAAATGTAATTATGTATTTTAATCACTCCCAATTTGTGAGAAGAAACTGCATTATCTTCATTTAAAGCTCCTTCTTTTAAGTTGATGCAGATAATAAATCTTAAACTCTTACTGTCAAGCAATCATGGATACAACTTTTTTTTTGCTTTATTAAGGTACAAGTTTGTATGCTGAAAGAACTCCAGAGTTTCTCATAAGCAATCTTCAGACAATCAGCCTCAGACCATGCTACCATAAGCTTTAAGAGTAACCACTGTTGATTTTTTTATTCTTTCCAATAGCTATATTAGTGTTCATGAAAAAGATAACAAATGCCTTTAATGAAATAGATGTTTCCTAAAGATTGAACCTGAGTTATTCAGATTTGAAGTTGCCAGTTTTTTAAAACATGCATTTCAATTTTTAATTGTTTCTATACATACTTCTATTCTATAACATTTCATTTTAACTTTTTTAGTTCTATGAAAAACCTCATTAGATTTAATTTAAAAAAATAAAACCTAGCTGACACCATATTTTAGTTCACAGCAAAATAAGACATTAGAAAGATGAACCTGGAGTTGAAGTATAATTTGTATGACTAAGTAACAATTGGTAAAAGAAAAGGGTGTGGTCTTCATAAAGACATCAAATTTATAATTTTTTTTGATTTGGGTAATATATTTTAGGCTGTATCTAGAAGTATCTGAAAAGGTAGTAGTATGGTCAATTAACACAGGTATTTTCATTCACCTGTCATTTAAAGTTTGGAATATCAGGCTTGAGGATATAGTGAGAAAGAACCTATTGGTCAATTTGTCCATGTGTTGAGATTACCAAGTTATCTCTTTTGTATCTACTGACTACCTTGGTTTATCAGGTTACCTAATTTTGAACAGTAGGAGACTAATCAACTCTGGATCTCTAGACTAACAAACTGGTGACAAACAGAGTAAATCTACCAAGTTTAATACCACAAAAATAATGGTTATTATTTACCTAGAACCTTGCTTTAAAAGAAAAAGTAAGCATATTTCAAGAATAGGTTTATGTAGTAATGGTGTTTGTATTACAAACATTATTTATATTATTTATTGTATTTATGAACATTAGATGAAGGATTTAAGAGAAATGTATAAAGAATCATAATTCACAAATCATCTTCCCATACCTTGCAATCATATTTATAAATATAAATGATAGCCATTTTCCCAAATTCTTTATTCTTTAGGTCTATTCTCTACATAAAGACAATTGAAAGGATACTCTATTTGTTCACTGAAACATTGTGTCCAACTCATTTATGTTGTTTCTGCTCTTGAGATAACAAATCAGATGATTTTGGAAACAGAATAGGACTAGATAGAGGCAACCTTTGAGAAGATTAATGCAAGAGAATTACCTAAATTATATTTTTCTCCACTATATCAAAGATTAAGATACCACACTGTTTCATGAATTCCCAAGAGAGAAATAACAAGTTGAAAAGTATACTGTGCTGATGTGTTCCTTTAGTATTATCAAATCAAATCTAAGTTTATTTTGTGGTGTTAATTTTTAATTAATAAAACATTGTTGTCAACATATTATTCCAATTTGGTGCTCATCTTTAAATTTTGAACTGGAATTTTAACTGTATTGAAAATGATAAAATATTTAAGTAATAGTTTCTTCTAAAAATTACATTTCAGAAATAGTATTTACTTTAGCAAAATTTGACAGAACTGTAGAATCTAGTTTAGATATATGTGCACAACTTATGTACAGGACAGTGTTTAAGAGCAAGAGTTCTGCCTGACTATGAAAATGAACTCCACATTTATTGTGGTTGTTAGCATCCAAACAAAAGAGTGTCTGAAGGGACACTATATATAATGAAAAGTAAATATATATCTAAGAAGTAATTATTTTAAAAGGGGAAACTAGTTCAGAATATTTGCACTTATAATAATTTTGAGATAAAAAAATCGCTTGTCAAAAATTACCATGAGATTTGGGAGGATTAAAGATGGTGCCATGAGAGGTGAGATAGAGACTTCCTCCTAAAACCACATATAATACAAAAATATAACTAATACAACTAATCCTGAAAGAATGATAGGTAAGAGAGCTGCACCAGACTGCATACAACTGGAGAAAAGAAAAAACCTCACAGAACAGGGTAATGTACCAAAGCCATGACCCAGTGGGACCAAAGTCCTTCCCTCACTCAAGCTCACCAGTGGGAGGAGGAAAAACTAAGTGGGGAGGGAGTGGTGGCCTGGGACTGCTGAACACCTAGCTCTGGAGATCTGCTCTGGGAGCACAAACCTACATTTCATGGTGCTTTCATGATGCTCTCATGGGAGGTTTGGAAAACAAAGACAGGCAGAATACCTAGAGAGACTGACATTCCAGCTGCTTGTGGAAAGCAGGGATCCATATCAGACTACTCTGGCACAAAAGAAAGGCAGGCTGTCTGAGAGACTGCCTAACAGTGAGAAGGCTGCTAAACAGTCAAGGATTGCACAGAGCTTACTGCTCAGGAGAAAGGACAGGTAACAAAACTGTCTGGCTGCACTCTGCCCAGCAGGTTGGGAACTTTCTTGATCTTCAGGCACTCCAACCCCTGGCTGTCTATGCAGCTCCAAGGTCCCCTTCCATAATATGCAGTCTACTGCACCTTTCTCCTGGTCAGCCCCACCTGGCTCTCAAACTGGCAAACTCTACCCTGGCATTAGGCAAGCCAGAGGGAAGACCTGTCTACAGCAGCTACAAATACCAAGTATAGAGGCTTATACCTGTGTGCTTGGCCCACTGGTTGTGGCAGTAGAGACAGGCATAGCAGCCAGGAAGCAGGAAATATTTCTTTCCTCCAGCCAGGTACGAACAACGCAACCCTGCAACCCCAGCCATTGCTCCAGCAGGTGAACAGCTCCAGAGTGTGAAATGTCTGGTCACTAGAGGGTGCCACATACAAATATGAAACAGCAATGGAACCTGGTTCAAAGCAAAATTATGAAAACAACACCAGAGAAAGGTTCAAATGAAATCAACCTCATGAATCTTCCAGAAAGGGATTTCAAAATAAAATCACTAACATGATTCTGGAAGTAAAGAAAAATATTCCAGAATTGGGGAATGAATTTTGGTTGAGATCCAATCATTATGGAACACACAGTATCAGAAATGAGACATACAATGGAAGGTTTTAAAAGCACATTGGATATGCTGGAGAAGATTATAAATGAAATAGAAATTAGAGAAGAGGAATACAAAGAAGCTGAGGCACAGATAGGAAAAAGGATCTCTAAGAATGAAAGAATATTGAGAGAAATGTGTGACCAATCCAGGCACAACAATATTCGCATTATAGGGGTACCAAAAGAAGAAGAAGAGAAAGGAATAGAAAGTGTCTTTGAGGAGGTAGTTGTTGAAAACTTCCCAATCTGGGGAAGGACATAGTCTCTCAGGCCATGGAGATTCACAGATCTCCCAACACAAGGGACCTAAGGAAGACAACACCAAGACACATAGTAATTAAAATGGGAAAGATCAAGGATAAGGACAGACTGTTAAAAGCAGCCAGAGACAGAAATAAGATCACATACAAAGGAAAGCCCATCAGGCCAACATTAGACTTCTCAGCAGAAACCTTACAGGCCAGAAAGGAGTGGCATGATGTACTTAATGCCTTGAAGCACAAGGGCCTGGAACCAAGATTACTTTATCTGGCAGATTATCATTTAAATTTGAAGGACGGATTAAACAATTTCCAAATAAACAAAAGCTGAGACAATTTACTCCCCACAAACTGTCTCTACAGTATATTTTGGAAAGACTATTATAGATGGAAATATTCCTAAGGTTTAGGAGCTGTCAGCAGAGGTAACAAAACCACAGTAAAGAAAGTAGAACAGTTAATTAATAAGCAAATGCAAAAGTAAACCAGCTGTCCCCAATATCAATCAAGGGATAGACAAAGACTACAGAATATGATACCTAATATATAAAGAATGGAGGAGGAATTAAAAGGAGGAGAAAAAAAGTTTAGATTTTGTTTGTAGTAGAATACTAAGTGAGTTAAATTAGACTATTAGATAGTAAAGAAATTAACCTTGAATCTTTGGTAGTCACAAATATAAAGCCTGCAATGGCAATAAGTATATACCTGTAGATAATCACCCTTAATGTAAATGGTCTCAATGTACCAATCAAAAATATAGAGTTACTGAATGGAAAAAAACAAGACCCATCTATACTGCCTACAAGTGACTCACTTTAAACACAAAGACACAAACAGACTAAAAGTGAAGGGATGGAAAAAGATATTTCATGCAATTAACAGGGAGAGAAAGCAGGAGTTGCAGTACTTGTATCAGACAAAATAGACTTCAAAACAAAGAAAGTCACAAGAGACAAAGAAGGATATTACATAATGATAAAGGGAGCAATCAAAGAAGAAGATATAACCATTATAAATATCTATGTAGGAGTACCTACATATGTGAAAAAAATACTGACAGAATTAAAAGGGGAAATAGAATGCAAAGCATTCGTTCTAGGAGACTTCAACACTCCACTCACTCCAAAGGACATATCAACCAGACAGAAAATACATAAAGAGACAGAGGCACTAAACAACACATTAGAAAAGATGGACCTAACAGACATCTACAGAACTCTACACCCAAAAGCAGCAGAATATACCTTCTACTCAAGTGCACATGGAACATTTTCAAGAATAGATCATATTCTAGGCCACAAAAAGAGCCTCAGTAAATCCAGGAAGATTTTGGCTGATATTGTAGCAGCCAGTTTCTCAGACCACAAGGGTATGAAACTAGAAGTAAATTTTGCAAAGAAAATGAAAAATCCCAACAACTGGTATTAGCAAAACTGAACAGCTACGTGCAAGAGAATGTAACTGGATTATGGTTTAACCCCATACACAAAAGTAAACTCAAAATGGATCAAAGACCTGAATGTAGGTCATGAAACCATAAAACTATTAGAAGACAACATAGGCAAAAAATCTCCTGAATGTTAACATGAGCAACTTCTTCCTGAACTCATCTCCTCAAGCAAGTGAAACAAAATGCAAAAATGAAAACATGGGACTACATCAAACTAAAATGCTTACGTAAGGCAAAGGACTTGATCAACAGAACAAAAAAGCATCCTACTGTATGGGAGAATACATTTGTAAATGACATATCTGACAAGGGATTAACATCCAAAATATATAAAGAACTCACATGCCTCAACACCAAAAAGCAAACAAACCATTTAAAAAATGGGCAGAGAATATGAATAGACAATTCTCCAAAGAAGAAATTCAGATGGCCAACAGACACATGAAAAGATGCTCCACATCACTAATCATTAGGGAAATGCAAATTAAAACCACAATAA
Source organism: Manis javanica (assembly GCF_040802235.1). NCBI lineage: Eukaryota > Metazoa > Chordata > Mammalia > Pholidota > Manidae > Manis > Manis javanica. The sequence continues at coordinate 55,924,517 of NC_133163.1, read as the reverse complement.
GATATCAATTCACACCAGTTAGGATGGCCAGCATTGAAAAGACTAAGATCAAATGTTGGTGAGAATGCGGAGAAATGGGAACCTTCCTATACTGCTGGTGGGAATGTAAGGTAGTTCAACTATTGTGGAAAACAATATGGAGGTTCCTCAATAAGCTACAAATAGAAATACCATTTGACCCAGGAATCCCTCTCCATGGAATTTACCCAAATAACACAACTTCTCAGACTCAAAAAGACACATGCACCCCTATGTTTATCGCAGCACTATGTACACTAACCAAGGTATGGAAGCAACCTAAGTGTCCATCCATAGATGAATGGATAAAGAAGATGTGTTACATATATGCAATGAAATACTATTCAGCAATAAGAAAGAAACATATCCTGCCATTTGCAACAACATGGGTGGAGCTGGAGGATAATATCTTTAGTGAACTAAGTCAGGTGGAGAAAGACAAGTGCCAAATGATTTTCCTCAATTGTGATGTATAACAACAAAGCAAAACCAAAGGAACAAAACAGCAGCAGACTCACAGACTCCAATAAGGGACTAGTGGTTATCCAAGGGAAGGCATGTGGGAGGAAGATGGGGATTGAGAGGTATTATGTTTAGTACACATGGTATGAAGGGTCACAGGGGTAGCACAGAGAAGACAAATAGTGACTCTGTGGCATCTTACTACACTGATGGACAGTGACTCCATTGGGATATGGGTGGAGAATTGATAATATGGGTAAATGTAGTAACCACAGTGTTTTTTCATGTGAAATCTTCATAAGAGTGTATATCAATATTACCTTTTTAAAAATTTTTAAAAATATCACTTGTGTTAAGTTTTTATGTTGTTTGATCCAATTGCTCTAACATTTATTTAAAAATTATTATTTGTCTTTCAAATTACTATAGTGGTTTTCTATGCTCAACAACAAATCATTCAAAATTTGGTGGTTGAAAACAATGATAGTTATTGTTTCTTATAGTTCCTCTGGGTCAGGAATTTAGCAGCAGCTTGACTTGGTAGTTATGGCTGAGATTTTTCATAACACTTGCATTGATAGGGTGTCTGGGGACAGTGGATCCTCTCAAAGATGTGTACACTCAAGGGTATGGTATCTGAAGTAGGAAGACTTGAATATCTTGGAGCTGAAACAGAGCACTCTCCTTGGACTCTCTTGCTATTTCTATTCTCTCTAAATGGTCTCTCCAACATGAGAGCTTCAGGGTAGTCAAAACATCCTATACAGATACTGAGTGCATGAAAGGCATGAATCCTAAGGAAGAGAGACCTAAGAGAGACCTCTTTCCAAATGCTAAACAGCATCACTTCTACTACATTCTGTCTGTTAAAGGAATGTCACTATGCTGGTCCATATTTGAGAAATGGGCAATTAGATTCCAGTTTTTGCGAAAGGCATCTAAGGAAAAGAAACTGGTAAGTTTTAAAATCACCATTGTATGCCATCTGTATGTAAATCATTTACATTCTTTCCATACTCAAAATCAACTCTTTCCCTTAACTGACCACCAAATTAAATCTTTTATGGCATCAGGTTTAGGCTGAAGATCCAGGATCTCATCTTTTAAATCAGGTCCAGGTATAGATGAGGCAGTCATTCTTCAGTACAGCAGCTTAATTCAGTTCTCCACATGAAGGCCTTGATCTAAGGAGACAGTTGTGCTCTCCACCCCGACCACACCAAAGAGACAGTGATGAGACAGTAACAGGGCATGTACTATAATCTCTTCTGCTTAAAATGGGAATGTGAGGGAAGACAGAAGGCAAACACGAATCACTGCGGTGGTGAAGTGTAATAAGTGTAATATTTTGAAAGAATCTTACAACACAACTTTCATTTGCTTTCCAAAGTATAAACAACAATCAGAATCATATAGTTTCAGTTAAGAAAGGAAATTGAGGATTATCTGGTGTACTGTTACTCAAATTTAGTCCTTGGACCACATGCTTCAGAATATTCTAAGATACATACAAACAAAAATGCAGATTTCCATATTTCAGCACATTTCTAGTGAAGCATAATTTTTACTAGGAACACAATTAATTCCTTTTTTAGCAAAGCCTAAAGGTGATTATTTTGTAAATTACACAGAGATTCACTCAATAAAGTTAATGTTTATATGTTTATATGTTTCATTTGTGAAAACAGATAAAAAAAACTGAAGCAGAAAATTAAAGGTCTAACAAGTATAAATTCGACCAAAAACAAATAAAAAATGAAACATAATATTAGGGATCAAGTCAAACCTTTCTGATGAGTGATAACTTTGTGACATTTTATGCAGTGGGACAACTTAAATCACATTAATTTTTTTGTTTGTTTATTGAATCAGAGATGGAAAGATTTAAAGGTAAAGAAAATCATTAAGATAGATAATTACATAAATGTATCTCAGGAAGCATCACTCAACTTGCTTATGTGAAAATTATATTAAGCTACCACAATCCATTGTTAATTTAGAAAATAAAAGTATATTTTAGTGTTAATATATAAATTGGGATATTTATAGATGATATCAAAGAAAATATAAAATCATTTAAATAGAAAGTAAAAAGTCCAACTTACATTTTGAAGTCAATGGAAAGACATATAAAAACTAAATATAAAGAAGTGAATTGATTCATATAAAATTCTTAGCTCTTAGGTGACACCAAAAATATAGTGAAAGGTAGCAATGTATTATAGAAATTTAAGAAATTCATTCTATCTGTTAATGTATCCACTGAACTAGGCAGTAGACAGAGGAGAAAAAAATTCAGTCTTCCAGAAATGGACATAGTAATTAATATGACTAATGGACAAAAGGAGAAAAATTAGGAGAAAAAATACCTTAAATGAGGAATTTGGCTGGAAATATGGAAATTTTCCTTGACTGATGCCCAAAAAGAGAGCAAATGGGACCTGAGGCAACCTAGTCTTTCAGGTTACAAATTGTTGGTCTCAATAGATTTCTCAACAGGTCAATAAAAATATACAGAAATGAAGCAAACAAAAAGCAGGATACATCAAACATTATCCTGAAAATTCAGAGGAAGAGTAAATTTCTAAAGATGATTTATAGGAGAAACTGTAAGACTATTTGGAATTTTTAGTATGATTAAACATAATATAGCTTGTAGGGAGAACCAACCACAGAAGAGATGGGTTGGATAAGAATGGCAAGAAGAGGTAAAGTTTTAACTTCAATGTTTACAGCTTTATATGGAGAAATAAAGAAGAGAAGTGGGATCTATTGAACTTTAAAATCTGGATATGTGGGAAGATAACAAAGACCTTAAAAGAATGAAAAAGAGGTGACTGTTCTGACAGAGAATATAAAACACATGTTCAAAGTATTACTAATTCTTTGAAGAAAGTAAAAGCTAAAACTTGGAACAGGATTTATACTTGAGAATGTGACTGAAATAAGACTGCATTGAACAAAAATAATGTAAGTAGATTAGATAAAATAATTAAAACATATTCATACTTACATGCAACTGGGCACTTTTCTTGCAACTACAAAGATAAATAAAAAAGCACATGTACTTCAGAAAATCTTTTAGGAAAACATTTTTAGAAAGCACCTTAAAACATGCTGTCCACAAATAAATTCTGGGAAACTTTTAATAACAGAAAAAAATATATAGATGAAAGAACATATAACTTTCATTGAAGAATTTTAAGCCTAGCTACTTTTCTGATGTTTAAATAGTCATATACATTTCTTCAGTTACACAAGGTTCTAACCATCAAATCATTTGTGAATTAAATATATATTTATGTACCTATAGCGAAAAAAATTTTAAGATAGATGCATAAGTACTATGACAAATACACATTTAATTTAAAATCTAGCTCAAGTATATAGAAATCACATCAGTTAAAATAAAGACTAAATAATTGTTTTTAAATCTTGTTGAAATTAATTAATTTATAAAGTATAATTTTCAAGAAAACTGTGTGTACTGTGTGTGTGTAGAGGTTGTTTTTATTAAAAGTAGTAAAAGAAAATGGAGACTGAGAAGGAAGCAGATTATGAGGATTGACTCTATTATGAGAGAAAAGAGGAATTGCTGGAAGGTTTCAAGCAAGGAAAAATCATTAATCAGATTTGTATTTTAGAAAGGTACCCCAAAAGATTGATAGCAGTAAAGTAAGACTGAGTCCTGAGAGTCCATTTAAAGGTCTATTACAAGAAGCCAAAGGCACTGATAAAGAAGATGGGAGATTAAGAGATATTTACAAGATACACTCAAACCATTCTGTGCTTGTTTGAATATGTACTTAAGTACATGGAGTTATCCTAGATGCTTCACAATCAGTGGAGATCAAAGAAAATTATAAGTAATCCTGATGCAATAGATCATCAAATAGTGATTTATAGTTCAAAAAGTAAAGAACATTAATGGTACCTTAATTTTAATTTTGTTCATGAGACCACAATCCTGACCAAATGACCACCTAGTGTTAAACAAAATGTCCAGGCATACTTTCTTGGTGCTTAAGTTAGCTGAACTAGTTTTTTTCTAACTCAAACCTACTGTACGTTGTTTCTGTGGATTGTTACTTAATGTATTTTGTTAGAACATAAGACTTAATCTGATAACCTCAGGTACTTAAATCAAGTATTTGAAGTCAGAACTCCATAGGTAAGGTATAGGATGTGGTAAGTCTTGTGAAAGGGGACTAGGATACCACTATGTGGAAAAGAGGATTTTTATTCTGATACAGTAAGAGTGAAAATCCTAGTATCAATAATAAGCAAGAAACATTTAAGCTTCTTTCTTTATATTTTGTAAGCAAAACATAATCCAGGAGTATATAGTTAAATTAATTAAAGTCTATAGTACTCACCTAAGGAATTTTACCAAAATATACTAAAGTTTTTTCAAGATTGTAGAATAAATTATATGAAAACATAAATTTCATCTATTACTATTCTTGTTCTCATTGCAATTACCTATAAAAAGGAGGATATTTGTTCTAAGCAACATGATCTATAATGCTGTCATTAAAACCTTTAACCTTAAAACTGAGCTTCTCCCCTTTGCATATTCATTATTTGTCAATCTTTGTCTCAAATATTTTAATTCTTCCCTTTGAAAATAAATATACAAATTATTTTAAAGTTGGAGTTGTAAATAATTCTGTATTTTTGGTATTCTAACATTAGGAGAAAACTGAGCTAGCTGGTGTATCAGTATGGACATAAGAAATTCTAACCTTATTCAAAATTGATTAAACAGGGAGAGGAGCCAAGATAGCGGCATGAGTAGGGCAGCAAAAATCTCCTCCCAAAATCATATATATTTTTGAAAATGCAACAAATACAACTGCATCTAAAAAAGAGACCAGAAGATACAGTACAACAGCCAGGCTACAGCTACATCTGCAAGAACTTAGCATCTCAAGAAGGGGGTAAGATACAAGCCATGGCTTGGTGGGACCCGAATGCTCCCCCTACCCTGGTGGGAGGAAAGGAGTCGGAGTGGGGAGGGAGTGGAAGCACAGGAATGCTAAGCAACCAGCCCTAGTAATATGCACTGGGAGTGCAGACACACATTTCATGGTGTGCTGGATATTAGGGAAATTGAAAAGTAAAATCTGTGACTGGGTCCCTGCAGCTGGATCCCCTGGGAAAAAAGAAAAGTGAGTGCTTTTTGAAAGTCCTAAATGGACAGGGTCTCCACAGCTGGACAGAATTGTCCTGGCACACTCAGCCCAGCAGGCAGGGAATTCTGAGGAGCTTCAGGCACCCTAGTTCCCTGGGAGGCAGTGCAGCTCTGAAGTCCCTCACAGAGATAAACAGCCTGCCATTCATTCCCCCTCCAGCACGGCCCTGCTACAGTGGCAGAACAGCCTGAGGGTGACTGCACCCACAACAGCTGCCCAGAGTCTCCTCCCAGCATGTAGCCACCCAGGCCGGACCCAGGGGCTATCACTGGACATGGCTGCCCAGCACAAGCAGAGGAAGCTGAGGCAGGGCATGAAGGGGCTCTGTTCTTGCAGGAGAGCATACCATACCACACCCAAAGGGCTCTGGGCTACCCTGAGGGGTGCTCCCAGTGTTCAAAGAGCTGACACATCAGCAGAGAGGGGCAGCGCCACTTGAAAGCAGGAAGGGACTTTGTTCTCCCAGCTGACACACATGCCAACTGCCCATGACTACCTCTATTGCCATGAAAAGGCAGAAGAATTTGGTCCAGTCCAGAATCACCCAGACAACTCCTGAGAGAGAGCTTGGGGAGGCAGATATAACCAATCTTCCTGAAAAGGAATTCAAAATAGAGGTCACAACCATGCTGACGGACCTGCAGAGAAATATTCAAGCACTAAAGGATCAAGATAGGAAGGAGAATATAGAAATAAACAATCTCTGGAAGGATTTAAGAGCAGACTGGATGAAGTGCAAAAGACAGTTAATGGAATAGAAATCAGAGAACAGGAATATGGAGAAGCTGAGTCAGAGAGAGATAAAGGAATTTCTAGGAATGAAAGAATATTAACAGAACTGTGTGACCAGTTCAAATGGAATAATATTCACATTATAGGGGTACCAGAAGAAGAAGAGAGAGAAAAAGGGATAGAAAGTGTCTTTGAAGAAATAATTGCTGAAAACTTCCCAAAACTGGGGGAGGAAACAGTCTCTCAGACCATGGAAGCCCACAGGACTCCCAACACAAGGGACCCAAAGAGGACAACACCAAGACACATAATAACTAAAATGGCAAAGATCAAGGACAAGGAAAGAGTATTAAAGGCAGCCAAAGAGAGAAAAAAGGTGACCTACAAAGGAAAATCCATCAGGTTATCATCAGACTTCTCAACAGAAAGCTTAAAGGCCAGAAAAGAATGGCATGATATATTTAATGCAATGAAAAAGAAGGGCCTTGAACCAAGAATACTGTATCCAGCACAATTATCATTTAAATATGAAGGGGAGATTAAACAATTATCAGACAAGCAAAAGTTGAGGAAATTTGCCTCCCACAAACAAACGTTACAGGGTATTTTAAAGAGACTGTTCTAGTTGGAAGCACTACTAAGGATAAATAGATGTCACCAGAGAAAATAAAATCACAACAAAGAAAGCAGACCAACCAAATATTAAGTAAAGGAAAAAATAAAATAAACTATCCACAGAAGGAAACACAAAAGAGTACAGAATAAAACACCTCACATATAAAGAATGGAGGAGGAGGAATAAGAAGAGAGGGAAATAAAGAAGCATCAAACTGTGTTTATAATAGATCAATAAGTGAGTTAATATAGAGTTAGTTAATAAAGAAGGTACCCTTGAACCTTTGGCATCAACAAATCTAAAGCCTGCAATGGCAATAAGTAATATCTTTCAATAATCACCCTGAATGTAAATGGACTGAATGCACCAATCAAAAGACACAGAGTAATAGAATGGATAAAAAAGCAAGACCCATCTATATGCTGCTTACGAGAGACTCACCTCAAAACCAAATATATACACAGACTTAAAGTCAAGAGATGGAAAAAGACACTTCATGTAAACAATAGGTAGAAAAAAGCAGGTGTTGCAGAACTTGTATCAGACAAAATAGACTTCAAAACAAAGAAAGTAATAAGAGATAAAGAAGGACATTACATAATGATAAAGGGCTAAGTACAACAAGACAATATAACCATTATAAATATATATGTACCCAATACAGGAGCACCAACATATGTGGAACAAATACTAACAGAATTAAAGGAGGAAATAGAATGCAATGCATTCATTTTAGGAGACTTCAACACACCACTCACTCCAAAGAACAGATTAACCAGACAGAAAATAAGTGATGACACAGAGTCAATGAAGAATACACTAGAACAGATGGACCTAATAGACATCTACAGAACTCTACACCCAAAATCAGCAAGATACACATTCTTCTCAAGTGCACATGGAACATTTTCCAGAATAGACCACCTATTAGGCCACAAAAAGAGCCTCAGTAAATTCAAGAAGATTGAAATTGTACCAACCAACTTCTTAGACCACAAAGGTATAAAACTCGAAATAAATTGCACAAAGAAAACAAAAAGACTCACAAACACATGGAGGATTAACAACATGCTCCTAAATAATCAATGGATCAATGACCAAATTAAAATAGAGATAAAGCAATATATGGAGACAAATGACAGCAACAGCACAAAGCCCCAACTTCTTTGGGATGCAGCAAAGGCAGTCTAATAGGAAAGGTTATAGCAATCCAGGCCTATTTAAAGAAAGAAGAACAATCCCAAATCCTAAAGTCACAATTACTGAAATTGGAAAAAGAAGAACAAATGAGGCCAAAAGTCAGCAGAAGGAGGGACATAATAAAGATCAGAGAAGAAATAAATAAAATTGAGATGAAAAAAAACAATAGAAAAAAATCAATGAAACAAAGAGCTGGTTTTTAGAGAAAATAAACAAAATAGATAAGACCCTAGCCAGACTTAATAAGAGAAAAAGAGAATCTACACACATAAGCAGAATCAGAAATGAGAAAGGAAAAATCACAACATACCCCACAGGAGTACAAAGAATTATTAGAGAATACTATGAGAATCTATAAGCTAATAAGCTGGAAAACCTAGAAGAAATGGATACCTTCCTAGAAAAATACAACCTTCCAACACTAACCAAGGAAGAAACAGAATATCTAAACAGACCAATCACCAGCAAAGAAATTGAATTGGTAATCAAAAAACTACCCAAGAACAAAACCCTGGACCAGATGGATTCACCCCTGAATTTTTTCAGACATATAGTGAAGACGTAATACCCATTCTCCTTAAAGTGTTCCAAAAAATAGATGAGGACGGAATACTTCCATACTCATTTTATGAAGCTAGTATCACTCTAATACCAAAACCAGGCAAAGACCCCACCAAAGAAGAAAATTACAGACCAATATCCTGATGAATATTGATGCAAAATTACTCAATAAAATATTAGCAAACCGAATTCAAAAATACATCAGTAGGATCATACCAAATGTTCAAGTGGGATTCATCTCAGTGGTGCAAGGATGGTACAACATTCAAAAATCCATAAGCATAATCCATCACATCAACAAAAAGAAAGACAAAAACCACATGATCATCTCCATAGATGCTGAAAAAGCATTTGACAAAATTCAAAATCCATTCATGATTAAAAACTCTCAACAAAATGGGTATAGAGGGCAAGTACCTCAACATAATAAAGGCCATATACGACAAACCCACAGCCAACATCATACTGAACAACAAGAAGCTGAAAGCTTTTCCTCTGAGATCGGGAACAAGACAGGGATGCCCACTCTCCCCACTGTTATTCAACATAGTACTGGCAGTCCTAGCCATGGCAAGCAGACAAAACAAAGAAATACAAGGCATCCTGATCGGTAAATAAGAAGTCAAACTGTCACTATTTGCAGATGGCATGACATTGTACATAAAAAACCATAAAGAATCCACTCCAAAACTACTAGAACAAATATCTGTATTCAGGTATGTTGCAGGATACAAAATTAAATACACAGAATTCTGTTGCTTTCCTATACACTAATGATGAACTAGCAGAAAGTGAAATCAGGAAAATAATTCCATTCACAATTGCATCAAAGTGAATAAAATACCTAGGAATAAACCTAACTAAGGAAGTCAAAGACCTATACCCTGAAAATTACAAAACACTCTTAAGAGAAATTATATAAGACACTAACAAATGGAAACTCATCCCATGCTCTTGGCTAGGAAGAATTAATATTGTCAAAATGGCTATCCTGCCTAAAGCAGTCTACAGATTTAATGCAATCCCTATCAAAATACTGAAAGTATTTTTCAACAAACTGGAATAGTTTTAAAATTCATAATGAAACACCAAAGACCCCAAATAACCAAAGCAATCTTGAGAAGCAAGAATAAAGCAGGGGGATCTCGCTTCCCCACTTCAAGTTCTACTAAAAAGCCACAGTAATTAAGACAATTTGGTACTGGCACAAGAACAGAACAACAGAGCAGTGGGACAGAATAGAGAGTCCAGATATTAACCCAAACATACATGGTCAATTAACATACAATAAAGGAGCCATGGACATACAATGGGGAAATGTCAGCCTCTTCAAAAGCTGGTGATGGCAAAACTGAACAGCTACAAGTAAGATAATGAAACTGGATTATTGTCCAACCCCATACACAAAAGCAAATTAAAATGGATCAAAGACGTGAATGTAAGTCATGAAACCATAAAACTCTTAGGAAAAAACATAGGCAAAAATCTCTTGGATATAAACATGAGTGACTTCTTCATGAACATATCTCCCCAGGCAAGGGAAACAAAAACAAAAATGAACAAGTGGGACTATGTCAAGCGGAAAACTTCTGTACAGCCAAGGACACCATCAATAGAACAAAAAGGTATCCTACAGTATGGGAGAATATATTCATAAATGACAGATCCGATAAAGGGTTGACATCCAAAATATATGAAGAGCTCCCACGCCTTAACAAACAAAAAGCAAATAATCTAATTAAAAAATGGTCAGAGGAGCTGAACAGACAGTTCTCCAAAGAAGAAATTCAGATGGCCAACAGACACATGAAAAGATGCTGCACATCACTAATCATCATAGAAATGCAAATTGAAACCACAATGAGATATCACCTCACACCAGTAAAGATCGCCACCATTCAAAGACAAACAACAACAAATGTTGGCAAGGCTGTGGAGAAAGGGGAGCCCTCCTACACTGCTGGTGGGAATGTGAATTAGCTCAACCATTGTGGAAAGCAGTATGGTGGTTCCTCAAATAACTCAAAATAGGAATACCATTTTATCCAGGAATTCCACTCCTAGGAATTTGCCCTAAGAATGCAGCAGCCCTGTTTGAAAAAGACATATGCACTCCTATGTTTATTGCAGCACTATTTACAATTGCTAAGAAATGGGAGCAACCTACGTGTCCATCAGTAGATGAATGGATAAAGAAGATGTCATATATATACACAATGGAATATTATTCAGCCATAAGAAGAGAAAAGATCCTACCATTTGCAACAACATGGATGGAGCTAGAGGGTATTATGCTCAGTGAAATAAACTAGGTGGAGAAAGACAAGTACTAAATGATTTCATTCATCTGTGGAGTATAAGAACAAAGAAAAAATCTGAAGGAGCAAAGCAGCATCAGACTCACAGAACCCAAGAATGGACTAACAGTTTCCAAAGGGAAAGGGACTAGGGAGCATGGGTGTGAAGAGAGGTATAAGGTGGGGGAGAAAGGAGGTATTATGATTAGCATGTATAATGTGAGGGGGGGCACGGGAGGGCTGTACAACACAGAGAAGACAAGTAGTGATTCTATAGCATATTGCTACGCTGATGGAGGGGTATGTCGGGGGGACTGGGTAATGGGGGGTCTAGTAAACATAATGTGCCTCATGTAATTGTAGATTGATACCAAAATTAAAAAAAATTGATTGGGACAATGATATTTTTCTCTATGACATGATTTGAACACTGCACAGTTTATTTGTAAAGGACATGAAAAGAAGTTTTATTGTCACTAAGAAAAGGTATCTACAGGGAAATGCATTATCATCAGGTGAAATGGTTAGTTCACATACCTTTGAAGTGTACAGTTTGGAGGGGCTAGTCCTATGAGGCCTGTGGCTATCGGGTAAATTGTAAGCCAGAAGAGAGTTCCTGCCTTGTTTGTAGAACAGCCTCCACTTCCTTAGACAACCTCTTAATACATTAGGGATATTTTGTTCTCAGGCTAATAGTTCCATTCTATGTAAGCAGAACAAACTTTACTCAATGGTTTCAATACTATATGGTTCCTTTTGTAGTAGACACTGTCTTGCCTTTTAAAAGTTAAATTTCCTATGTAACAAACCATCCCATACTTACTGGTGGGTTAAAACACAAACACATTATTTCTCACAATCCTGTGGTTCAGTTGGGTAATTCTACCTTTCTGGACCAAATCAACTGTATTCTACAATTGTCTCAACTGGAACTGGATGGTTTGAATGGCTTCATTCATTTATCTCATGGTTATCCCAATATTAGCAATGATGCTGGGATTAAGTTGGTCATGTCCATATGTCTCCAAATATTCTGAAAGCAGGATATGCTAGGCTTCTTCAGTTGGCAAAGTAGGTTCCAAAAGCAGCAAGGGAATAATCCCAAACAGGAAGCACCTTACAAGAGTCATTTTGTGTCATGTTTTCTATTGTCTCATTGGCTAAAACAAGTCACAAAGCTGGTTCAGATTAATTTGGAAGGGCACTATGAAAGGACAGAAGTGAAGGGACAATAAAATTTGTATCCATATTTCATAATTTACCACACCTACACACCTAATCTAGGGACTAAAAATGTTTTAATAGATCTGATGTTGAGGCCTTGATGTTAAATCCCTTGATTTAGGGATTATCTTGCAAAGATGTATAGATCCTTTAGTCTGTTTGGAATGCTATGAAAAAATGACACAGACTGGTGACTTATGAACAACAGAAATTTATTTCTCCCAAATCTAGATGCTTGACTCAGTGTCTAGAGAGGGCCTTTTCCTGGTTCATACACAGCTGTCTTTTCCACTGTGTTCTCACATGGCAGTAGGGGCTAGGGAGCTCCATGGGGTGTCTTTTATAAGGTATTAATCCCATTCCAGATGGCTACACTCTTAAGACTTAAGCACCTCCAAAATGTCCACCTCCTAATATCATCACCTAAGAGGCTATAACTATAAAATACTAAAATTGTGACAATAAAATCCAACTTACAAAAATATATTTGAGCATATTGGCTTGAATTGTTTTAGAATCTTACCAGAGCAATAAGACAAGCAAAATGTTACACTCTAACATTTTAATTTTACCACATCATTTTAAGACTTCCCTGTTGCAAAACTGTTTCCAAATAATTCCAGAACTGTATATTTTGGCATAGTTTGTTTTGAGAGTAATGTTTCCTGTCATATGTACATATATCTATGTGAAATTTTATGGAAATTTTCTTTCCCTAGTTGTGGCATGACCTAGAGACATAATTATCATCTTATTGTTAAATAGGGTTATCTCAAAGTAATGATTTTGCAGAAAGATTTTGAAGGGAGAGTCTCTAAAAGGTTATTGAGATAAAGGGGGTGTTTTATAATTAAACTCAATATGAACTAACATATACAAAGTCAGTGAAATAATTACCAACATGAACAGAGTCAGTGGAAATAGAAACTTAGGCACAGAGGTGACTATAAAAGCAAAAAACAAGACAAAATAAAACATACCTTAGGAAGACAAGACTTCCTATCACACATGCCATGGGTTTTGAACTAATTATATTTAGATCTCAAAGGACAGGGTACTGGAACTATCAGCTGGGTTATGCACTTGAGATTTCTTGAGATTGGTGTGGTAAACAACTATATCTTTAATGTAATTATTCCCCTAGAATTGTGTCCTGACAATATTTTTAATTTGACTGACAAACTTAGTTACCTGGTTATGGTGAGAATTAATTAAGCCAGCTCAGGCTGTGTTCATGCCTCATAAGACATCATTGCAGTTTGATGAAGTTGTAGAAAGTATTTGGTAATTGACATTAAAGGATGTGCATGATACAGATTTAGAAGTTAAATGTTTCAGATGAAAAGCCATGCAAATGAAGTGCTTTGTAATCACTATCATGTGTTTAGGAGCGAGTGATTCCTTCACAATGTAATGTATGTGGAAACACGCAGAAATAAGACAGTAAACCAAATACAGTATTTTTGGAAAAGAAAATTGGAAACTTTCCCCCAAAAAAGGGAAATGGGCCAATGATACATATGTTTGGACTTAATAGGACCTCCAGCTGTCAAAGCATATAATCCCATATTTGCCTATACTTATACTGTGAGAAAGTGATTAACTTTCGAGCCTCTGGCAGAGACCATTTGCTACCAGGCTGAATATGGTCTTAAGACAATGCCATGAATTGGAAATAAGGGAGATAACTTCAACATCAAGGAAACATCATAAGAATAACAGATTCTCATGTTCTGTTTTAGCCCATATTGCAACTAACTGTGTGAAGATATTTTATGAAAGCTTATAAATCAAAATGGAAAATCTAAGAATCTGCCATTTCTTGAATTTTCCCACTTTAAACCTTCAGATTCTCAAGAAAAAGTAATTCACCTGAGAAGAATTTCTGTGCCCAGACCTGCATCTGTAACTCCTGGGCTTCTGTCTACTGTAACAGTAATGCCTGCACTTACCCTTAATATGCAATTCCATGAGACAGCTCTCCTGATTTTCCTATAGCACTTCTTTCAGTGATCTTGACCCATTGCCTGAGTGGTAATATCAGTATATGTGTCAGAATGCTTGGATATTAGAAAGGCAAAATAAAATGTGTTACTCAAATGAACAGAATCAATAAGGATATTGACCAATTATTTTGAAAAAAGAGAAGAAAAATACAAAGAAATGGTTTGTTGTAAATGGGTTTTCACCATTTTTAAAGAGAAAAGGAAGGAGTGTGGACGGAAGGGGAAGGTGAAAAAATAAGAGAGGATATATTATGGGTCAGAATAATTACAGCACAAAATGTCTAGGATTGTGAGAATGAGGAAAAAGGATTAGATACAGCATGTGACTATTATCTCAAACATGAATTTTTATGTAACATGCAAAAAGGATTTGAGGAGAATTTTTAGTGTTCTTTTCTATAACCCAAGTGTGGAGAGGTCCATTATTTTTCTCTTTGTTCCTTCCAAGAACATAAGGAAGATTTCATCTCTTCAGGTGTATTTCCATCTGGTAAATGTCATGGGTGAGATGGGGTGTCTCTGCTGCCATTCAAAGTCATTGGGGATTCTAGATAATAGTTCACTTAAGGGAAAAATGACCTCTACATCCAAAGGATATAAACCAAAATGATCTTCTATCTACCATTTTGCTTTAGAAAAATACAAAATGACATGCACATATAAAAAATGACATACTGAGAGGAAAAGATGACAGCATGAGAAGTGAGGCAGAAACCTCCTCCCAAAATCACATGTAACACAAAAATAAAGCAAATACGAATAATCCTGAAAGAGCAACATGAAGACTGCTACAGACTGCCTACCTCTGGAGAAAACCTCACAGAAAAGGGTAAAGTAGCAAAGTCATGATCCAGTGGGACCCAAGCCATCCGCCAACTCCAGCTCACAGACAGGAGGAAGAGAAATGGAGAAGGGAGGGTGTAAAAACCCAGGACTGCTTCCCACACACCCCTGGAGATCTTTTCTGGTAGCACAAACTCACATTACATGGTTAGAGGGGTTGGAAAACAAATAAATGTGGAATACTTGGAGAGAATAAGATTCCAGCCACTTGTGGAAAACAGGTCACACAACTGGTGCTCCAGGAAAAAACAAAGGTGGGTACTTTGAAAGACTTCCCAACAGTGAGAGAGGGGTACTAAAGGAGCAAGGATTACACAGAGCTTCCTGCTCAGGAGAAAGGACAGGTGGACAAAATCATCCTGGTACACTTAGCCCAGCAAGTTGAGAACTTTCAGGAGCTTCAGGCATTCCATCTCCATGGCTGGCAATGTAGCGTCACAGCCCCCACTGCAATATGCAGCCTACCCATTCTTCCTCCCAGCTGCAACCAGTTTGAACACCTGCAGCCCCTGCCATCATGCTAGGCCAGCCAGAGGGTAGCCCTACCTATGGCAACTACAGGGCCATAGCATGCAGGCTCCTGCCTGTGTGCTTGGCCCACTAACCCTGGCAGTGGAGGCAGGTACTGCAACCAGGTAGCAGGAAAGAGCTCTTTCCTCCAAACAGGTGCCATCACCACACACCTGTGACCCGTGCCATCACTCCAGATGCTGGGCAGCTCCAGAAAGTGCAGCTTCTGGGCACTAGAGGGCACCACATACACAAAATTAATATTCCATAGTAATCACTACAAATATGAAACAGAAAAGAATCCTGTATAAACCAAAATCCCTCAAACGCTAGAAAGAGGGATAAGTGAAACTGAAATCAATCCTCTGGTTAAAGATTTCAAAATAAAAATCTCGAACATTATAGTAGAGTTACAGATAAATATTTAAGATATCATGGAGGACAAGAGAAAGAGATAAAAATTTTGAAAAACACAGTATCTGAAAGGAAACATACAAGGGGGGATTTAAAAGTAGATTAGATGAGGTAGAGGAGATGGTTAATGACATAGAAATTACAGAACAGTAATACAAAGAAGCTGAGGCACAGACAGAAAAAAGGATCTCTAGGAATGAGACAACCAATTAAAATGGAACAATATTCACATTACAGGGGTACCAGAAGAAGAGAGAGAAAAAGGATAGAAAGTCTCTT
Organism: Manis javanica; assembly: GCF_040802235.1. Lineage (NCBI taxonomy): Eukaryota > Metazoa > Chordata > Mammalia > Pholidota > Manidae > Manis > Manis javanica. The sequence goes on along the minus strand of NC_133163.1, from coordinate 55,908,160 downwards.
TGAGGAAATAATTACTGAAAACTTGCTAGTATGGGGAAGGAAATAGTCTCTGAGGTCATGGAGGCACACATATCTCTAAACACAAGAGACCCTACAGAGACAACATCAAGACATACATTAACTAAAATGGGAAAGATTAAGAACAAGAAAGAGTATTAAAAAGCAGCCAGAGAGACAAAAAAGATCATATAAAAAGGAAAACCCATCAGGCTATCATCAGACTTCTCAGCAGAAACCTGACAAACCAGAAAGGAGTAGCATGATACATTTAATGCAATGAAATATAAGGGCCTCCAAACAAGAATACTCTACCTGGCAAGATTATCATTTAAATTTGAAGCAGGGATTAAACATTTTCCAGATAAGCAAAAGGTGAGGAAATTTGCCTCCCACAAACCATCTCTACGGTGTATTTTGGAAGGAATGCTATAGCTGGAAGTGCTTCTAAGGCTAAATTGCTGTCAGGAGAGAAAATAAAACCAAAGTAAAGGAAGTAGGCCAATCAATTACTAGGCAAATACAAAATTAAATCAGCTACCCAAAAAGTCAGTCAAAGGAAATACAAAGAGTACAGAATATCTAAAGAGAGTAGAGGAGGAATAAAAAGAAGGGAGAAAAAAGAACCCTATAGATTGTGTCTGAAATAGTGCAAAAAGTGAG